>NC_088240.1:21039713-21388046 GCF_036934945.1 Oncorhynchus masou masou | reverse complement strand
TCACAGAGACAGAATTACAGGTCTCTGGAGGGAGAGAAATGAATCACAGAGACAGAATTACAGGTCTCTGGACACACATGCACATAGCACACACACAGTATCACATGTATCTGTGGGAAAACACAGCACACTCAAACATAAGTTACTGAGTTCACAAAACAAAAAACTGAAACTACTAACTAATCTTAGGAGATACAGCAGATAACACAAACATTAAGTAACACACAAACAAACATTGAGTGTTTTGAAGCATTTGTATGGTGATTCTTACCTAAGATGTGCTTGCAGACAGCGAAGGGTGATTTAGACTTCCTGAAGGAGAGGAATATGTGCTCTGCATGCTGCCTCTGTTCTGCATTGACCATGGACGGCGGTGCCTAAAACACACACACACACACACCATTAGTGTACAGTCAATTATTTCACCACGTACAGTAAGTCTCACACACAACACATTAAATTATTTCCACAGATGGACTGCTAAGCATACACAAGCAATCAGCAAAGGAGTGTGGCTAAAATTCAGCTCTGCAGGAAATTCACATTCCAGGTAAAGCCTAATTGCAGTAAAAGCAGCTCTGACTCGGCAGCCAGCAGGAGAAAAAGACCCTTTATCTGTCCTGACCACAAGCACGACAGGGCCTTCCTTCCCCCAACCCTCCTTCCCATGCCCAACCCTTCCCCCTACCACACACACACACTAGCACTGACATTTGTTTAGAAACTCCATTTTAACCCATTATAACCTGGAAGGTGTAATAAGAGAATAGTTGAGCGCACCTTAAAGGTGCATAAGGGTAAAAGACTGGAGTTTCAATGCACGTTGTCATTAACTCATGTCTAATATACATCAGCCTATTTCCGGAGAGCAGAAACGTAACAAAACACTATTAGTGAGACCTGATTATAATAGTAGTAATAAATAAATACGTATCGAATATAATTAACTTGGCCAAATAGTTATGATTTCTTCCAATGAGAGGGAATCAAAGTAACCGGCACGAGCTCCAAAGAGCACTTCGGTCACCAAGCTTGGGGGTGGGTATTATTTGTGGAACGTTCCATCAGGAATATGTTCCAAAAACTTCGTAAAGTACAATGTTGCCAACAAACAACGCATACAAAGTAGCACGATCAATTCACCTAACGTTAGCTAACTAGCTGCAGAATAGGCATCAACTCACCACGTTGCTTATTCTTAATGTTTGTCCATAGGCTACCAGAGATTTTTTTCCGAATAAACGCGGTGAAGTGAAAACTTAATGAAACAGCCCACTCCCTACCTAGTATCTTATTCAGCCGCTATACAACGTTGTATGCGTTGTTTGTTGGCACCCTTGTTATTTACGTTTTTATAACAGATTTCTGTTGGAACGTTCCACAAATTATACCCACCCCCAAGCATGGTACTTGACCAAGTGTGTGATCCAAGAACTTTTAGCCAACACATGGTTAGCTAATTGTTTCCAATATATGAGTTATATTTTACTAAAACTGGGCTTTATGATTTATTCAGGGAGTTGAAACAGCGCCCTAATTGACTGATGCATCACGTTGGCCACAAATCGAGGGTAAAGTCAGTAACTACTAGCTATGGAACATGGTGAATCAACAGTGTCTAACGACGTCGTGCAATGGGAATGCTCACCGAACTGTCAATTGTGGAAGAAATACAACTACATATTGTATCAAACTAACTAAACAAGTGTGTGGGTCCCTGTAAACATGTGTGTTCTACTAGTTAAGTTTTTAGGAAAAAAATCGTCACAAGACACTGTCACACATCGCTAGTGGCTTTTGGGGGATGATGGCTATCCTATATTTTTTGCGGGATGGAGACAACACTGCGCCACGCATCGCGATCCTTTCTCAGAGAAATAACTGTGCCCGCTAAATCTCTCGCCGTCTCATAACTCTCAGTAAAACCCTGAACAAAGTATATACCAAAAAACACACAAAAATGAGATTATATTTCTCACCATTAAAACTTTGGCAGCGCTTTCCAGCTGTGAAATCACTTCTGGTGAACCGACCGCCGCCATCATGGTCCCTCTTCAATGACGCGCCATGCGCTGCATTGTGGGATTAAGCGGTACTCGGAGCCAATGAGTTCATGGACAGACTCTCTTGTCAGGGTGTTTTAGGATGGTGCGTGCCTATTTGGAGGTTATGTAATCGAAATAGATAGCCATAAAAATTGAGCGTAAGAGTCTTCGTTTTTACAAGCCAAAGACGCTTGCAAACGTGATATGATGTAATACCTACATCTTTAGTGACTATTCCTACCACCATAGATCTCACCAAAAAACGTAACACAAATCATCTGAATCCTCATCTCAAAATGTCTGATTGAAAGCTTTTTACTCAACTTTTGACTTGAAAATTATTTGTACAATATTGATAAAGGTGGTAACTTTAACTACTAAACTATATCCAATTAGGTCTATTTATTAAGAATGTATAAATTACTTACCAGAGATCTTTGTTAATACATTTACCTTATCATAAATTATAGATCCTCTGGGTCTATGATCAATTATTGGATGTTTGATCATAAACCCAGAGGACTTGATCTGTTGTTTATGTTACGTTTGTCATAGCATAGGTCACAAACGATATGCTTATGGAAAAAAAGTAATGTTGCCCTTATGGAAATGTCATTCCTTGCCCCACTAGCCTATCATAGAAAATCTATAGTGTTACATGTGATTTTATAGCTTCAAATTATGATGTAAATTATTTCAATGAGATATGTACTTTATTAGAAAATACAGTGCCTTGCGAAAGTATTCGGCCCCCTTGACCTTTTGCCACATTTCAGGCTTCAAACATAAAGATATAAAACTGTATTTTTTGTGAAGAATCAACAACAAGTGGGACACAATCATGAAGTGGAACGACATTTATTGGATATTTCAAACTTTTTTAACAAATCAAAAACTGAAAAATTGGGCGTGCAAAATTATTCAGCCCCTTTACTTTCAGTGCAGCAAACTCTCTCCAGAAGTTCAGTGAGGATCTCTGAATGATCCAATGTTGACCTAAATGACTAATGATGATAAATACAATCCACCTGTGTGTAATCAAGTCTCTGTTTAAATGCACCTGCACTGTGATAGTCTCAGAGGTCCGTTAAAAGCGCAGAGAGCATCATGAAGAACAAGGAACACACCAGGCAGGTCCGAGATACTGTTGTGAAGAAGTTTAAAGCCGGATTTGGATACAAAAAGATTTCCCAAGCTTTAAACATCCTAAGGAGCACTTTGCAAGCGATAATATTGAAATGGAAGGAGTATCAGACCACTGCAAATCTACCAAGACCTGGCCGTCCCTCTAAACTTTCAGCTCATACAAGGAGAAGACTGATCAGAGATGCAGCCAAGAGGCCCATGATCACTCTGGATGAACTGCAGAGATCTACAGCTGAGGTGGGAGACTCTGTCCATAGGACAACAATCAGTCGTATATTGCACAAATCTGGCCTTTATGGAAGAAGTGGCAAGAAGAAAGCCATTTCAAAGATATCCATAAAAAGTGTCGTTTAAAGTTTGCCACAAGCCACCTGGGAGACACACCAAACATGTGGAAGAAGGTGCTCTGGTCAGATGAAACCAAAATTGAACTTTTTGGCAACAATGCAAAACGTTATGTTTGGCGTAAAAGCAACACGGCTCATCACCCTGAACACACCATCTCCACTGTCAAACATGGTGGTGGCAGCATCATGGTTTGGGCCTGCTTTTCTTCAGCAGGGACAGGGAAGATGGTTAAAATTGATGGGAAGATGGATGGAGCCAAATACAGGACCATTCTGGAAGAAAACCTGATGGAGTCTGCAAAAGACCTGACACTGGGACGGAGATTTGTCTTCCAACAAGACAATGATCCAAAACATAAAGCAAAATCTACAATGGAATGGTTCAAAAATAAACATATCCAGGTGTTAGAATGGCCAAGTCAAAGTCCAGACCTGAATCCAATCGAGAATCTGTGGAAAGAACTGAAAACTGCTGTTCACAAATGCTCTCCATCCAACCTCACTGAGCTCGAGCTGTTTTGCAAGGAGGAATGGGAAAAAATTTCAGTCTCTCGATGTGCAAAACTGATAGAGACATACCCCAAGCGACTTACAGCTGTAATCGCAGCAAAAGGTGGAGCTACAAAGTATTGACTTAAGGGGGCTGAATAATTTTGCACGCCCAAGTTTTCAGTTTTTGATTTGTTAAAAAAGTTTGAAATATCTAATAAATGTCGTTCCACTTCATGATTGTGTCCCACTTGTTGTTTATTCTTCACAAAAAATACAGTTTTATATCTTTATGTTTGAAGCCTGAAATGTGGCAAAAGGTCGCAAAGTTCAAGGGGGCCGAATACTTTCGCAAGGCACTGTATGTGGCCAAGTTTTTTACAACCATGTGACAGCAATAGGCTTATGTCCAAATACCACATATTTATTTAACTGTGTGACAGTTATAAACCCATGTCCAAAATGGAGTGTGCATGTCCTAATCTGAGCACGCAACATCATCTGTTGCCATTTGATTTTAGCCTGTTATCTGTTGTATGATTTCTGATTGTTCTATCTCATTGTTTCCTACTGTAAAATAAGTATTTGATACCTCATAGTAGGCTAAATATATTTATTTTTGACATTGTCATAAATTCTTACATAATTATTGTTGGTGATAACTAGTTCTCCCTGAATATAATGCCTGTGTGGCATAGAACAGGCTGTGTGCTGGAGTTCCTCTGCTGGTAAAAAGTTGCAATTACATTTTTCTGAATTTTTATCCAACTAACATAAACCTTTTTCAACCAAGATGAATAACCTGCATAGATTTAAGTTGTAATCAACACCCATTTGAATATGACTGTAATGCTCATCTTACCATTGATTAAAGGGAAACCATGTTTCATCAAAAAATATTGCTCAACCTTTATAACACCTTCAGAGAGGTAGCCCACACAATGGAATTACAAAATTACAACTGATACCAAACCATTTTCGAGGTGTTCTCTGTGTGAAAATATCTTGTTGCATTTCATTATAATTTGATACTGAATAAAATAATGCTCAGGTCTATATTTGAACACTCTCGTCAATGTATCATTTGTATTTTCTAAATAAATATTATGGTGAGAAAAAAATGCACGTCACAGTCTATGTCTCTATCTGCTGGAAATGAACAGTATGATCAGTAGAGTTGAAAAATACATCCTATCAACTCATTGTTCTCTGTGGATATTAATGTTTGGCACCAATTCCAATTCATTCAACATATGAAAAATAATAATAAATAATATTGGACCGAGATAATATTGATACAGTATTTGTATAGCTCCGTGTATACATGTTCCTGCCCCAATTCAAACTCTCAGGGGTCATTCTAATGATCCAAAACAACACAAACTACCCAAAACAACCCACAACTTCCCACAATGCTCCTCCAAAAAACAAAATTACCTCCCAAAACAACAATAACTACCCAAAACAACACATAATTACCACCCAAATACCCCAAAATGCACAAATACCAAAAACAGCTACATCAAACAACCCTACAGAACTAGTCTGGCTGACACCAAACTCAGTTTTCCTGACTTCAGAGTCTGGAAAGGCTCCATGATGTTGTAGGCACAAAGGGTCGATAATGAAGGGGGCTGTGCTTTTTCAAGCAACCAAGCTTCTACAAAACCCAAAAGAACCCCAAACTACCCAAAACAACACTAAACTCTACCCTGAATATTGTTCTATTTTCTGAACTCTACCCTGTCACACTCCACACACACACCCCGCTCACGTAGACCCCAATGCAGAACTGCAAAGTCAATGAAGAACTAGTCCTAGTGTCCGTTTCCCCATGGCCAGGACAAACAACTCTGAGCCCTTTTATCCCTAGGAGCAGTAAACTGCACAACATGCAATCTGCACTTTAAAGTAGCCTGGGACTGAAAGAAGAGTCATGTGGACATTGTGACTTTGCACAGTATTTATCATGTACTGTATGTGCTATAACTACTGTAAACCCACAGCTTGTTTGTGTATATATAGCTCTGTTGTTTAATATCAGTGCTCTTGAATAAAAGACAAATTCCTGTATAAGTAAAAAAATAAAATAAAAATGAACTGATCAGTGTTTCACTTTTCTCAAATCAACACATACACTGAGCGTACAAAACATTAGGAACACCCTCAGAAGAGCTTCAATTTGTCGGGGCATGGACTCTAAAAGGTGTCGAAAGCATTCCACATGGATGCTGGACCATTTTGACTCCAATGCGTTCCACAGTTTGTCAAGTTGGCTGGATGTCCTTTTTTCTTGCCCATTCACCCTTTTGAGTGGCACACATACACAATCCATGTCTCAATTGTCTCAAGGTTTAAAAATAACCTGTCTTTAACCTTTAACCTGTCTCCTCCCATTCATCTACACTGATTGAAGTGGATTTAACAGGTGACATCAATAAGAAATCATTGCTTTCACCTGGATTCACCTGGTCAGTCTATGTCATGAAAAGAGCAGGTGTTCCTAATGTTCTGTACACAGGGTAATAACCACATCCACATTTTCTGCAAAAATGGTTTAAGCCTAATATTCAAAGCCAACAAGAATCAATCGTATTATTCATTTAGACTAACATTGTTGGGTGTCTTAGAAATTACAACACAAGTAGAAACTGGTTAATTTAATTTATACATATATTTTACACGTGAGGACAGTGAAAGCATTTTTACAAATTCTCAATTCATACATATGTAAAAAAGGAGATATATATGTTGTCCAAATTATACTGTCTATAATACTGCAGACAAGGATGTTTGAACATTATTCTTTTGAATTTCCTCTGAGCTAAAGATTTTTGTATGTATATCTGTAAGTATGTATATCTGTATAAATATATATATATATATTCAAGAGTAACAGAATTGTATTATACATTAAGGAGGATCGAAGACATGAGAAACTCCCAAGGGTAAAAATACAAAAAGGTACAAGTAAGTTACATCATGAGTCACCACATTAGATCTCAAATCAGTCAAAGATTGTCAGTCATCACTTTCAAAACTTAGATACAGGGAAAACACACGTCATCCAGGGCACACCTCACACACAAACACTCACAAACACTAGAAAACTGACTTGGTGAGCACAGTCTCTATAAAGCTATTTCACTGAGTAGTCCATCCCGGTGAACGTGGATTGGCAATCCTACTTGCGCTGACAACGATGATCAAATGAAGTGAATTTGCAGCCCAATCCTAAAGACATGAGGCACGTTCTAAAAATGTCCATTTCAATTAATTTTGTCATGCAGGTGAGCAAAAAAACTATTGATACATTTAAACAACAATTGTAATTGTTTAAAATATTCCCCTCACTTAAAATTTGTGACAAAATGTATCTTTGAGATATGAGTGCACTCCATGTATAGGAATTGACATAAGGCAGAACTTGCAACTTCCTAATCCTTCCTAGTCAGTACAACAATCAAATATGGAATACTGTTGTAGTTATTCAGTTGGACACACAAGACTGCATCAATAGCTGATTGTCAAAAAGCATATAGTTTAGAGATATTGGAGAAAATAAAGCATTTCCTGCATTGAGCAGTGCTCCACTGCATAACACAACACAATTAAGTAACACAAGCATAATACCAAATGGTCAAATGAACACGTGGTCATTAGGAGGCATTAAAATGTACCAATAATACATACAGTACCAGTCAAAAGTTTGGACACACCTTTCAATCAAGGGTTTTTCTTTATTTGTACTATTTTCTACATTTATAATGATAGTGCAGACATCAAAACTAGGAAATGACACATATGGAATCATGTAGTAATCAAAAAAAAGTGTTAAACAAATGTAAATATATTTTATATTTGAGATTCTTCAAAGTAGCCACCCTTGCCTTGATGACAGCTTTGCACACTCTTGGCATTCTCTCAACCAGCTTCATGAGGTAGTCACCTGGAATGCATTTCAATTAACAGGTGTGCCTTGTTAAAAGTTCATTTGTGGAATTTCTTTCCTTCTTAATGCATTTGAGCAAATCATTTAGGTTGTGACAAGATAGGGGTGGTATACAGAAGATAGCACTATTTGGTGAAAGACCAAGTCCATATTACGACAAGAACAGCTCAAACAAGCAAAGTGAAATGACAGTTCATTATTACTTTAAGACACGAAGGTCAGTCAATACGGAACATTTCAAGAACTTTGAAAGTTTCTTCAAGTGCAGTTGCAAAAACCATCAAGCGCTATGATGAAACTGGCTCTCAAGAGGACTGCCACAGGAAAGGAAGACCCAGTTCTCTGCTGCAGAGGATTAGTTAATTTAAGTTAACATCCTCAGGAATTGCAGCTCAAATAAATTCTTCACAGAGTTCAAGTAACAGACACATCAACTGTTCAGCGGAGACTTCGTGAATCAGGCCTTCATTTATTTAATTTTATTTAACCTTTATTTAACTAGGCATGGTTGAATTACTGCAAAGAAACCACCACTAAAGGACACAAATAATAATAATAATAATAATATCCCATTTAGCAGACGCTTTTGTCCAAAGCGACTTACAAGTCGGCTGGGGCCACTACTTTTACATATGGGTGGCCCCAGCGGGAATCGAACCCACGACGCTTGGCGTTGCAAGCGCCATGCTCTACCGACTGAGCCACACAGGAGACTTGCTTAGGCAAAGAAACACGAGCAATGGACATTAGACCGGTGGAAATCTGTCCTTTGGTCTGATTTTTGGTTCGAACCGCAATGTCTTTGTGAGATGCAGAGTAGGTGAACGAATGATCTCCGAATATGTGGTTCCCACCCTGAAGCATGGAGGAGGAGGTGTGATGGTGCTTGCTGTTGACACTGTCAGTGATGTGTTTAGAATTCACTTAAGCATTCTGCAGCGATACGCCATCCCATCTGGTTTGCGCTTAGTGGGACACACCTCCAGGCTGTGTAAGGGCTATTTGACCAATAAGGAGAGTGATGGAGTGCTGCATCACATGACCTGGCCTCCACAATCCCCCGACCTCAACCCAATTGAGATGGTTTGAGATGAGTTGGACCGCAGAGTGAAGGATAAGCAGCCAACAAGTGCTCAGCATATGAGGGCACTCCTTCATGACTGTTGGAAAAGCATTCCAGGTGAAGCTGGTTGAGAGAATGCCAAGCATGTGCAAAGCTGTCATCAAGGCAAAAGGTGGCTACTTTGAAAATCTGAAATATATTTAGATTTTTTTCACACTTTTTTGGTTACTAGATGGCGCTTCAAAGTAGTTATTTAATAGTTTTGATATCTTCACTATTATTCTACAATATAGAAAATAGTCAAATAAAGAAAAACCCTTGAAAGAGTAGGTGTGTCCAAACTTTTGACTGATAGTGTACGTTTTGGTCATTTGCCACCTGTTCTTGTAACATAGAGAAAGCTATTCATTCATATATTTTTCATTTTATAGCCAATCCTGCCTTGCTTTTGTTTTGTCTCTGAAACGCATCTTTCTTTCTCTATCACTATGTCTGTCTCTTCCACCCTACTCTCCTACACACAGGGCCAGCCTGGTTGCAGAGTAGGAAAGCTGCTGTCGTTATTCTGCACAAACACTGATCATCATCATCCTCATCATCATCATCTTGCGGTGGATAGATATGTACCAACATTCCTCTAGAAGGCACACAGTTCGTCACTTTCCAAACCAAACACACTGGCAATCAAACCCACACTTGCATAAAAGGAAAGAAGTACGTATAAATGAAATAATGTAAATAATAATATTAAATCACAATAATAAGCAGCATTGGGTCATGTAACTATAAGGAAAATATATAAACCAATATAATGTATATTTGTACATAGCGTGTTTCAGTATTACAAGGTCAAAATGGTAATTGTAAGTGTTTAGAAAACTATATATTGTATTTTCTGTATTGCACATAGTCATACTATTACATATGTTTCTGACATTGAGTTTTCACTTCTGTCTCCATATGGACCAAGGAGACTGTGTGGACACTCCAATGTGTTAACTGTATAATACTGAGCGTGTGTTTGTAAGTGGTGGATTAGCAGGTAGGGCTTTTGTCAAGGAAGCTAAAATGCACTGCTCTTGGCGCCAGTAATGTCACTGTTCATGACAGTCTTAGAGCAGGTGTAATGTATGTGTTGTGTGGAGATATGGATAGCCGTGACTGCTTAGCAAATATGTATGTAATCATGAGATCCATATCTGTAACAAAGCAATGATTACACACTTGCAGTCCACCTTCCTCAGAACTCTGCAAAATGAACTCAACAAAACAAAAGGAATTTGTTGTTGCTGGCACGAGTACTTACCCGTCACAACCATTCCCCTAGGTCTGATACTCAAAACAGAATCCTGAAGACATTTAGGGGTGAGTGGGAACAACACAAGTGGGCTTTATCCCACATCTCCTATTTGGAAAAAAAGTTAGTGTGAAGCTAAAGGTAGGAGTCACAGCTGGGGAATGCCTAGACCTACATGTCAGACTCTAACTTTGAAAAATGCCGCGACTTACGCCGTGTGCACACAGGTTGCATTATTACATTGCCGTACGGTAAATTCTACGTAGTCTTCGCAATCCATGCACCGCATCATAACAAAAATAATCATTCTACACATTAGCAACTTCTTCGGTTGATTATCTACTTCCGTTCCTGATACCGCATGGCAAAGCAACAGCACAAGTTGGAAAAATCCAACACATGCATGCAACACACTACACGCAGCGACAAGCATTGCAACCGAGTCTGTAAGATGAGTCCCAGAGGTGAGAATTGCCTTCCACTGAAATTAATGGACTTCTGTCGGAACGCATACAGTTTTACACAATCGGTATGCTCAAGGCTTTAGGTGGGTTAGCTGCAGAGGACAACCCCATTGCTTCCTGCTAAATTGTGTAGTTCAACCATCCTTTAAAGTGTTCATGTGCGCATGTGAATTTGTATTTTGGTAACTTATTTTGTCACAGCTGTGTGAGAAGTGTTGCATTCTTCCCCTCTACCACCAGCTAACTCAGTCCAGACCAACCTGACGTCCAGGAAGTGTTTGTGTTAACTTCCTGGGGTAAGGCTAACCTGGAAGAAGAGATCTCTAAGACCCAAGGCAAAGGAATGGGATAGAGCACTAGGACCACCCATAGTAACGGTCCTAGTGTCAAACTCTTATCTGAACACTTTTGTAAACTTCCACAGCGCAGCGGATACTTTCATTTCCATAGAAGACCTACCTGTTCCTGTTCTGATTAATTTGCTTTCAGAAGAGTCCTCTGGCTTCATTATCCAATCCATAGCCCTTGTACAGTTAGTTGTTCTTGGTCCCAGATCAGGGATTCTTATTGTAGTCTTTGCTCACACTGGAGATTCCACACAGTAGTGTCTGAATTGTTAAACAGATGTCAGGTCGTCCTGTTCAGTCTCTCAAACACACACAAATATAGACGCACGCACGCACATGCACACACACCCTCTGAGAAGAACAGCGGTAGATAGAATGTTGGCAGCCAGGGCCCCAGGTGCTAAGTGTTGATTGTTGGAGAGAGAGAGAAGAGGGGAGGGGGTCATAGTTCAGAAAGCCAACAGTCTGGGCTCTTCTACACATACACAGGCTCCCCCTGCTCTTCCTCCTCCTCTTCCTCTTCCTCCTCAGGGCCCATGCTGCTGGCTCTGCTACTGCTGGGAGGCCCCTGGCTGTGGCTGATCTCAGGGGGCTTGGGGTAGCGGAAGGGGCAGCCGTTGTCGTCAAAAAACCTGCGAAAGGTGAACTCGTAGAAAGCGTGCTCCGGGTGTTTCCCGTGTGGTGTGCAGAGGGTCTCCCAGGCCCGTGTGCTGTCCCCGCTGTCACTCCACGCCCCGGGACCCCCCTCCTCCTCCACCGGGTCGAAGTTGGATGTGTCCATGGGGTGGGCTATCTTGGGCCGATAAGGGGTGGGCTGGGTGCGCAGGTTGCTGGAGAAGTCCATCTGGTCGAAGAAGGGGTGAGTCTTGATCTCGCCGGCGCCATTGCTCCCAAGACGCTCCTCAGGGGAGCAGCACAGACGGCCGATGATGTCGACAGCCTCTGGGCTGAGCTGAACCTGCGGGGGCACCTGCAGTGTGCTCTCCCAGTTTATCACCTGAAGAAGAAAGGGAAGGGGGAGACTGTGAGGAAACAGTATGTTTCAGAGCTACAATTGATTAGTTATATCGCATTTCCACATTCTGTAGTTTAGCTGAGCCGTGAGTCGACAGACTACTAACCTTTATCTGTGTCTCGGTGGGTGTCGGGGCCAGGAAGGGTGGATGTCCCACCAGCATCTCAAAGAGGATCACTCCCACACTCCACCAGTCACACAGCTGGGTGTACCCTGCAGGGACGAGACCACAGCCGCTCACTAATAAGACCACAATGTGCTTCTTTATTTATCAAATATATGACCACTCCATTCCTTCATGTCCAGTATTGCCCTCACCTTTGCGCAGTAGCACCTCAGGGGCGATGTAGTTGGGAGTGCCCACCAGGGAGTGTGCCAGGCAGCGCTGGTGTTGCCGTGTTGCCCGCTGCTCCAGGGTCTGCAGCCGGTCGCCACAACGACAGTTGGACACGTCATCCCAAAAGTCACTGGGCTCCATGCTGTCCTGCCTGATGTGGCTCCCTGGAGAAAGGAGAGGACATTACATATAGATCATATCATATCAAGTAAAAGCTGTCTATAAAACAGCATATACACAGTGCAAAAACGTGTCCTTTGTCTTTCCCCCGCTCACCTTTCTGATAGTACTTGGAGTTGTGCGTCCAGCGGAAGCCAGTGCAGAGGCCAAAGTCGGTCAACTTGATGTGTCCGTCCAGGTCGATGAGGATGTTGTCCGGCTTGATGTCGCGGTGGATGAAGCCCATCTTGTGGACACTCTCGATGGCCAGCGTCAGCTCAGCCACGTAGAAGCATGCCAGCGGCTCGGGGAAGACGCCCATGCGGATCAGCAGGCTCATCATGTCTCCTCCGGGGATGTAGTCCATGACGAAGTAGAGGCTGTCCCGGTCCTGGAACGAGTAGTACAGACGCACCACCCACTCGTTGTCTGCCTCCGCCAGGATGTCACGCTCAGCCTTAGGGTTAGAAACACTTTACTGTCCAGTCCACACAACATGTAGACATGTGCCTTTGGTGTAACAATAACATTGAAATAACATGGACACATCATCAGTAGCATCTCCTCAGCATGATCATTTGGATTCATCTTTACCTTGACATGGGCCACCTGGTTGCGGTTGAGCACGTCCTTCTTGCGCAGCGTCTTCATGGCGTACAGGGCTCCCGTGTCCACCTTGCGTGTCAGGCACACCTCGCCGAAGGCCCCGATGCCCAGTGTCTTGATCTTGACAAACATGGCCTTGTCCATCTTGGCACGGCGCAGACGGTTGTAGTTGGACTCCTTCTGGTTCAGCATCTTCCTCATCTGCTCCTGCTCGGCCTCTGATAGGCCAGCCTGGAGGAAGGGGAAGAATGTAGAAATAAAGAGGATACGTTGCCCTGGTTATATCCTGTATATGTGCCTTATTACAATGATATTATATTTTATATATCTTGAAGTGTTTTATGTTATGAATGTCTCCATCAACTGTTAATATAAGATAACATGTAACTAATATATTACCTCACTAATAAAATGCTTTATTTTTTGTGTATTTCATAAGAGTCTCAAAAGGGGGTCAAAAGGACTGAACCCGGGGTAAATGTTTTTCTAAATGTTTTGGACAAGCTGTTCTTGGTATTTAGGACAAACTAGCTGTTGTCTACAACACAGGTCCTCATGGATAATCCTTTAGATTCATAATCTTTAGGTCTCTCCCTGTCTCACCTTGGACATCTCCTGCTCCAGCTGGAGCCTGCGGTTCAGTTTTTCCTGGTGGGTCTTCATCACATTCTCCACATGCTGCTCCATGTAGAACTTGAAGGCGAAGGGTGAGTAGCTTTTAATGCGCGATTCCCTCTTCTCCTGATCACGCCCGTTCTTCCTCACTGGCACCGGCGATGTCTGGATCTGCTTCTTGTCCTTCACTGCCTTCTCTCCTTTTCCAGACTTGGTCTTCTCTTTCACCTGGCTCTCTTCTGCCTTTCCCCCTCCTCCTCCACTGCTACCGTGTGGCCTAGCAGGGGTGTTGAGGTCTGAGGCCTCCAGGGGCCCTGCCTCTAAAGAAGCCCCAGATATGAGCAGGGTTTTGGGGTAGGGAGGTGGTGGACAGCGGGGCTCCTGGGCAGGCTCCAGAGCGTAGGCCTCTTCAGGCATGTAGGCGAGGGGCTCAGATGCTTCCTGAGCAGCCAACCAGCCAGGGTGACACGGCCCCACAGCGGTCTTCGGCTCGGGCCTCATCACCCGGATGCTCTTCACCGGCTGCTGGATGGGGGGCGACGTCACCGCCGTGATGGTGTTGGGTGGACCCAGGGACGGGTCCTGCTTGCCGGGAGCTGGAGGTACCAAAGTGGGCCGGACGTTGTTGGGTGGCACTGAGCGGTTGTTAAAAGAGTTGGTCCTGCTGGGGACTCGCACCTCTCCCCGGAAGGGCCCCTGAGGCTGGGGTTGCCTGGCTGGAGGGGCCCCCTCAGGCCCGGCCCAGTGGTGTTGCTCATACAGGTCCAGGTTGAGACTGGCTCTGGAGGGTGTGAGCAGGCCCTGGGGGAGGTCAGAGAAATCTGGCCCCATGGCGGCGGCAGCTCCACCGGGCGAGCGGGACATCATGTGGACCTGGTGTGAGGTGGGGCTGGACTGCCGGGGGTGTGAGTGGGGCGGTAGGTACAGGTTAGGGGGGTACCCTCCCCCGTTCTGGCCCATGGCCCCTTTAACCTGCATGTTGACATAGTTGTCGGGCGCCAGCGGTGGCATCTTGTTCTGGAAGGATGCGCTCCTCTTGATGCCGTAGCCCGAGGGCTCCATCATGTGAGGCCGGCCGTGGCCGTAGTCGTAGTGGGGTACGGGGATGGGGCCTCCTGGTGCCTGGGGCTGCAGGGGCTGGCCAGGGACGCTGTAGCCAATCATGGCCTGCTCCATGTTGCCTGGGTAGGCCTTTTGCGGGGCACCTGGGGGGTACATGGGGTTCCCTGGATTGTTCTGGGCGGCCATGGATGGAGGGTAGGCTCCAATACTGGGCGGGCGTCCCATGGGGTTAACCATGGCAGGGCCCTGTGCTGTGCCCGAGGGGGGGATCATGTAGTTCATGACAGGAGGGGCACCCATGTAGGGCCCCTCTGGCCCATAGCCAGCACCCTCATACATCGATGCCCCCATCTGGTGGTAGGGAGGCATGGCACCCTCACTTGTTCCCTCCAATGGTGGTCTGTGGTCAATTGAGTTTGGCATGCCCCCTTTGCCTGTGGACAGAAATTATAGTGGTGAGTGAGCTGTCTGGCAAGATGGCGCCGATAGAGATGGCAGCTTCGCTTGAAGTCCTTATGAAACTGTTGTTTTTTTATGTATTATTTCTTACATTGTTAGCCCAGGTAAACCTTGGTGGGTACTCCTTGTTATTACATACAGCCGGGAAGAACTATTGGATATCAGAGAGACGTCAACTAACCAGCACTACGACCAGGAATACCACTTTCCCAATGCGGCCATCAGATTGTAGGTAGGCAGCTGTTTAACAGACTTGAAATCGTTGGCCACTTTAATAAATGGAACTATCTATTCTTTACTATCTATTGCATCTTAGCCGCTCTGTCACTGCTCATCCATATATTTTATACTTATATATTCTCAGCCCATTCCTTTACTAGATTGTGTGTATTAGGTTTTGTTGTGGAATTGTTAGATATTACCTGTTAGATACTGCTGCACTGTCGGATCTAGAAGCAGAAGCATTTCGCTACACTCACAATAACATCTGCTAACCATGTGTATGTGACCAATACAATTTGAGTTAATATGCTTAGAATATATGTGCATGGGTTGTGTTACCTGGCGAGGTCTGCTTGATAATCCGGACGATGAGTTCATTACGTGGGTCCAGGTATCCCATCTTACTGATGTACTCCAGAGCAGCCTCAATGTTTCTGCTGCCTGTCTGCTTCAGAGCCCGCACCGCCATTTCCTGGTGGCAAAACAACAAATAAATGGTGTCTAACAGACAGTATAAACTAGGTGGTTCGAGCCCTGAATGCTGATTGGCTGACAGACGTGGTATATCACGGGTATACCACGGTTATGACAAAATATTTATTTTTACACATATTTATTTTTACACACCCCCTCGGGCCTTATTGCTTAATTAAGTAAAGCTCGTCCATCTCATTTTGGTAACCAGTTTATAATAGCAATAAGGCACATCAGGGATTTGTGGTACATGGCCAATATACCACAAATTTTTATTTTACCTTTATTTTACTAGGCAAGTCAGTTAAGAACAAATTCTTATTTTCAATGACAGCCTAGGAACAGTGGGTTAACTGCCAGTTCAGGCAGATTTGTACCTTGTCAGCTCGGGGATTTGAACTTGCAACCTTTTGGTTACTAGTCCAATGCTCTAACCACTAGGCTACCCTGCCTCTGTATCTGAAGAACAGCCCTGAGCTATGGTATATTGGCCATATACCACACCCCCTCGGGCCTTATTGCTTAATTAAGTAAATCAATGTGATTGATGAAGCTCGTCCATCTCATTTTGGGGAACAGATTGCATTGTCTCTATTATTTTAGCGCTAAACAGTGTATAGTGTCTTCTATTGTCATTGTCTCTTCTACTGTAACCCACGCACACATCAGGTGACGATAAAAACAGCCCCCCAGCAGGCCTTGCACCTGCATCCTCTTCTCCTGGGGTCATGCACCAGCCACTTCCTGAGCCTGCCTCACACACACACACATAACAAAGAACACAGAGAAGCTGAGAACATACAACCTTTAACATTCTTTCAACATTCCAATAGTAGGCTATTTTTATGACAAGCACCTCTACAGTGATAGTTCAGCACCATACTCCAGTACTTATTTTAGTTCTTGTATAACGGTCAAGCAGGTTATCCTGATATTTTCACACTGGCTGATAAGCAGAGTACAAACAACAACAGCCATTCAACATCAGTGAGTGAGATGTGAAAATAAACATGACACAAGCTGTGACCGTTCTTTAACTAGGCGACAGACACCTACATGAGGAAATATCCCTGAATAGCATAAGACGTCACTCGAAATGACCCTCAGTCAAGACAGGCATTCAGCCCACACCGCCTCCACTGGTCAGTTACAGAACTCCAACCAAATACTTCTGCTCATCTGAAATGGCTCCTTAAGGTTGTTGTTTAAAACATATACATTAATCAAGGAAATAAACCAAGGCGAATGCCATTTTCAAAAGTGGACTGAAGTGGACTTTATACTAGTTTAAAACGGTGTAATGCAGCCATTCCGTGTCCACAGATTTTGAGACCGACCGGATGCTTTCATTTGCAGGGAGGAAACTTAGTCAAACATAAATGTGTTTAAAAACAGGGCTGCATAGCAACAGTGGGCACATTCAGCTCTCAGAGCCAGGAAACGCCGGAGCCACAGATATTCTACACATTCTGTGTGTTTGTGTGTGTCCATCTGAGAGTGGGCCTGCCCATTCGACTGAACCAAAATACAGTCTTTCCCTCACCCTCTCTCTCCCTCACTCATAAGACACACACACACACACACACACACACACACACACACACACACACACACACACACACACACACACACACACACACACACACACACACACACACACACACACACATATAAACATTGAAGTATGTTTATGGTCACTCTATGTTGACTGGCCTGGGCCGGTGTGTTGGATTAGCTAAAGCATAGCTAAAGGAGAGTGCTGACTAGCTGCCTGGTTTCCATGCTAATGAGGAGACTTCAGTCCCTCAGAAACCTCCATCACTCTTTTAGCTCCCCCTAATCCTTTCCTAAGTTAATTTCTCTCTTGCTCACTCTCTCGCCCTTCCTCTCTGTCTATTGCTTTTCTCGCCCCCACCCACCCCCTCTCTCCCTCTCTGCTCTGTGCCGAGACTGAAACTGGGTGGAAGCTGGCTGCTGTGGACAGCCTGGTGGTGCGTTGCATTCCAACTCTGACCTCCAATGTCATGGTGACAGATGTTCCCAACATTCCACCATCCAGGAAGCAAAGAATTCCAGATATTTGGAAATCTGTATTTTTCGGTATCTGACTTTCCATTTCTAGGCTGGACACATTACATTTTCAACAATGCTTTTTTTCTGATAAAAATGAGTAATATAATATTCCCATATGTCCCAGCTGCTTGACGTAGTTTTGAAGTAATCACGAAAAACAGGCCTCATTTTAGGGCATTTTTCACCCTGCCAGCAACTATTAGTTCTATTGAGCACCGTGGCACCAACTCACCTTCCGAACGTTCTATTCCCAGCTTATTGTTCTACGTCGCAATGCCTGCTTGTTATTGTTGGCAATGAGACCTGCCCAAGTTGCTGGTAGTTAAAATGTAAACAACAACAAAAAAATAACTCCTGGAACTCTGAGATCTTCCCATTGTTTCCTATAGGGAAATATAGGTACAGTGGGGCAAAAAAGTATTTAGTCAGCCACCAATTGTGCAAGTTAAAAAGATGAGAGAGACCTATAATTTCCAGCATACTACACTTCAACGATGACAGACAAAATGAGAGAAAAAAATAAAAAAATCCAGAAAATCCAATTGTAGGATTTTTAATTTATTTATTTGCAAATTATGGTGGAAAATATTTGGTCAATAACAAAATTTATCTCAACACTTTGTTATATACCCCTTGTTGGCAATGACAGAGGTCAAATGTTTTCTGTAAGTCTTCACAAGGTTTTCACACACTGTTGCTGGTATTTTGGCCCATTCCTCCATGCAGATCTCCTCTAGAGCAGTGATGTTTGGGGGCTGTTGCTGGGTAACACGGACTTTCAACTCCCTCCAAAGATTTTCTATGGGGTTGAGATCTGGAGACTGGCTACGCCACACCAGGACCTTGAAATGCTTCTTACGAAGCCACTCCTTCGTTGCCCGGGCGGTGTGGTTTGGGATCATTGTCATGCTGAAAGACCCAGCCACGTTTCATCTTCAATGCCCTTGCTGATGGAAGGAGGTTTTCTTCTGGATCATCCAAATGCTCTCTAGCAAACTTCAGACGGGCCTGGACATGTACTGGCTTAAGCAGGGGGACACGTCTGGCACTGCAGGATTTGAGTCCCTGGTGCCGTAGTGTGTTACTGATGGTAGGCTTTGTTACTTTGGTCCCAGCTCTCTGCAGGTCATTCGCTAGGTCCCCCCGTGTGGTTCTGGGATTTTTGCTCACCGTTCTTGTGATCATTTTGACCCCACGGGGTGAGATCTTGCGTGGAGCCCCAGATCACGGGAGATTATCAGTGGTCTTGTATGTCTTCCATTTCCTAATAATTGCTCCCACAGTTGATTTCTTCAAACCAAGCTGCTTACCTAAGCTGCTTACCTAAGATTCAGTCTTCCCAGCCTGGTACAGGTCTACAATTTTGTTTCTGGTGTCCTTTGACAGCTCTTTGGTCTTAGCCATAGTGGAGTGTGACTGTTTGAGGTTGTGGACAGGTGTCTTTTATACTGATAACAAGTTCAAACAGGTGCCATTAATACAGGTAACGAGTGGAGGACAGAGGAGCCTCTTAAAAGAAGAAGTTACAGGTCTGTGAAAGGCAGAAATCTTGCTTGTTTGTAGGTGACCAAATACTTATTTTTCATCATAATTTGCAAATAAATTCATTAAAAATCCTACAATGTGATTTTCTGGATTTTTTTTCTCTCATTTTGTCTGTCAGAGTTGAAGTGTACCTATGATGAAAATTACAGGCCTCTCTCATCTTTTTAAGATTTGCACAATTGGTGGCTGACTAAATACTTTTTTGCCCCACTTTATATCTCGCAATGTGTATATTTAGATTTTTTTCAAATTGGACACCATTTTAATCGTGTGAATCTCCTCTTTCTAATTATGTAAGGCTCGGTAGCGTACTCCATTGTCATTGATCACTAGACCAGATTTTTTTTTCCATACTTCCTCGTTATGCAGACATAAGCACACTTGGCACCATCGAGGTGCGGATGTTAACTTTCTACACAAGGTGTTATTACAGATTGTAGTGGTAAAATAAAAAGGGATACATTTTTTGGTGCCATTTAGGCCAAATGGAATTCTAAGCATCAGAAGAGGCTATTCTTGACTCTTATGTGGCTTCCAGCTTACAATATCCTCCGGCCACATTTGCACCCTTGTCATAATGGTTACAGCCACAAGCCAAGGAGTTATCCCAAACACAATCACATGCCAAAACATCTCAGACGGCACTGACAGTATGCACACACACTCAACTCTTACTCTGAGAGGAAGGCTGTTTTTTATATTCGTTTTCACTTTGACCTAATTCTGCAACACATTCCACTATGGGAAATGAAACCCATATGGGAGACCTTCAGAGAGCGGAGTCTGGATGGACAGGCCGAGAGAGAGTGACATCAATAGGCCTGTGGAACAACAGATAGCGCTCCGCCATCTTCTCCTTCTATTAATCTCTCTCACTCACACACACACGTCCTGTTAACCTCATCGTTAAATAAATGCGGCAGCCACGTCGTTTTATATGTCGGCGGTTTAATACGCTTAGCGTGCATAAGATTCCCGTCTCCATTCCATTTCGCGCCGGCCCATAATTCAGTAATACTGGAGCTGCTGTACACATGAAGGAAGGTGGCAGAGGAAAGGAAAGAGCTCCTCCAGACTCCGGCGGTCCCCCCTCGCTTCCCCACCAAAATATGCTGGAGTAGGAGAGGAGGTGGCACGTCTGGTAAGAATCAGGCCAGAGGGCTCGTGGGGGTGGAGGTGGGTTGAGACCAAATGGGCCACTCACTACAGCGGCCATTACGGCTGTGGAATGTTGGGAAAACAAGGGCCCACGCTCAGTGGACACAGCCCTAGGACAAACACATACTCACAGTGACAGGTGACTGCCACATCGCTCATTGAGACACCATTACCTATAATCCATCAGTTTTAAAATCAGTAGGCAGGAAAAGAGAAATGTTTTGCCTGTAAAATATAAACGTGTACAATTATTTTCATTGTCAGTTTATCCTTCTGCTTGTGTCTATAAATACAAATAAATATGTAAAGCTAATAAGAGGAGAATAAACTGAATATAGAATACAGAAAGAGAAACAGACAGAGATAAGAGGGGAAAGAAAGAAAAAGTGAGAGACAGAGACACACCGACAGAGAGAGACAGCGAGAGAACGTGGCCAGGTTGTCTGTGGCGACACGATGGGAGCAGATGGAACTGTTCCACCCTGCTACCATTGAATCGCCACTTCCTGTTTGTATTGACAGTGCTCCCACTCTCTCTCCGGTCTGAGCCATTCAGAGGAACTAGAGGCCAAACCACACTTACTACACTGTAACTACACACTAACTACGCTATTACAACATGCTAACTACACAGTAACTATACACAAACTAACTACACATTCCTAGTCCTACAGGAGCAGTAAAAATCTGTGTGTGTAACAACAAGAACAAGATCAAGCCGTAGCAAAGGACACCTGCAAGCACACAACATCTTTTGGATAAATCAATATGTTTATTGATGTGGCTTGCATCTCTCTCGCTCTCCCTCTCTCTCTGAAGTAACAGCTCATAATTCCACTGTGCTGGTGTCTGAGGAGGGTTTCTCAGTAGTTTGGTGCACGCGCTTGAGATAAGCATTCTTTTGATGCCGAGTGCTGCAATCCGAGGGCCTGTACTCAGGCCTGTCCTAAAGCCTTCAACCACAAAGGCATAGTACTGAGTCTGGTTATAGTGACCTGTCTCTGGCCAATCCAAGAGCTTTAAAACACAGAGTCAAAGCTGAGCCCTTTAAAAATGACCTCATCTTAGGCCAGTTATGAGTGTTTAAAGAGCGAATGAACTATGTTGCACAGTCTGATCCGTATTATTCAGAAATACTCTGATATATATCAATGATAGAATATGCTTATTTTCCTGGAATAAGGCTTTCCATATCTGAACTATAGTAGTATAGTAAAGGCTTTATTTCTTTAGGTGAAAGGTGAGCATGTATGAGCTGACATAATTTCCTTCGGAAACACTACCTGTCCTCTTCTTCCATTTCCTAACCTATCCCTCTCTCTTTTTTCCTCTCCTATTTTCTCTCTGGTGTGAAGATATTCACTCGCTCGTTCCGAAAGAGGATAAAGAAACCAGCGCCAAGCAGATTTTTGAATTCGACCTGATACAGTGGGGCAAAAAAGTATTTAGTCAGCCACCAATTGTGCAAGTTCTCCCACTTAAAAAGATAAGAGAGGCCTGTAATTTTCATCATAGGTGCACTTCAACTATGACGGACAAAATGAGAAGAAAAAAAATCCAAAAAAATCACATTGTAGGATTTTTAATGAATTTATTTGCAAATTATGGTGGAAAATAAGTATTTGGTCACCTACAAACAAGCAAGATTTCTGGCTCTCACAGACCTGTAACTTCTTCTTTAAGAGGCTCCTCTGTCCTCCACTCGTTAACTCTATTAATGGCACCTGTTTGAACTTGTTATCAGTATAAAAGACACGTATCCACAACATCAAACAGTCACACACCACTATGGCCAAGACCAAAGAGCTGTCAAAGGACACCAGAAACAAAATTGTAGACCTGCACCAGGCTGGGAAGACTGAATCTGCAATAGATAAGCAGCTTGGTTTGAAGAAACCAACTGTGGGAGCAATTCTTAGGAGATGGAAGACATACAAGACCACTGATAATCTCCCGCGATCTGGGGCTCCACGCAAGATCTCACCCCGTGGGGTCAAAATGATCACAAGAACGGTGAGCAAAAATCCCAGAACCACACGGGGGGACCTAGCGAATGACCTGCAGAGAGCTGGGACCAAAGTAACAAAGCCTACCATCAGTAACACACTACTCCGCCAGGGACTCAAATCCTGCAGTGCCAGACGTGTCCCCCTGCTTAAGCCAGTACATGTCCAGGCCCGTCTGAAGTTTGCTAGAGAGCATTTGGATGATCCAGAAGAAGATTGGGAGAATGTCATATGGTCAGATGAAACCAAAATAGAACTTTTTTGTTAAAAACTCTACTTGTTGTGTTTGGAGGACAAAGAATGCTGAGTTGCATCCAAAGAACACCATACCTACTGTGAGGCATGGGGGTGAAAACATCATGCTTTGGGGCTGTTTTTCTGCAAAGGGACCAGGACGACTGATCCGTGTAAAGGAAAGAATGAATGGGGCCATGTATCGTGAGATTTTGAGTGAAAACTTCCTTCCATCAGCAAGGGCATTGAAGATGAAACGTGGCTGGGTCTTTCAGCATGACAATGATCCCAAACCACACCGCCCGGGCAACGAAGGAGTGGCTTCGTAAGAAGCATTTCAAGGTCCTGGAGTGGCGTAACCAGTCTCCAGATCTCAACCCCATAGAAAATCTTTGGAGGGAGTTGAAAGTCCGTGTTACCCAGCAACATCCCCCAAAAAT
Source organism: Oncorhynchus masou masou (assembly GCF_036934945.1). Lineage (NCBI taxonomy): Eukaryota > Metazoa > Chordata > Actinopteri > Salmoniformes > Salmonidae > Oncorhynchus > Oncorhynchus masou. The sequence continues at coordinate 21,364,491 of NC_088240.1, read as the reverse complement.
CGCTGCTCTAGAGGAGATCTGCATGGAGGAATGGGCCAAAATACCAGCAACAGTGTGTGAAAACCTTGTGAAGACAAAATACCAAAATGCAGCGTGGTAATTTTGATACATGTTTAATGAACGAATAAACAAACAATACAAAAATAATAAACGTAACGCGAAAACCTAAACAGCCTATCTGGTGCAAACAAACACAGAGACAGGAACAATCACCCACGAAACACTCAAAGAATATGGCCGCCTAAATATGGTTCCCAATCAGAGAACGATAAACACCTGCCTCTGATTAAGAACCACTTCAAGGCAACCATAGACTTTTCTAGATAACCCTACTAAGCCACAATCCCAAAACCTACACAAAAAAACAAGACTAAACATATCACATAATAAACCCATGTCACACCCTGGCCTGACCAAAATAATAAAGAAAACACAAAATACTTAGACCAGGGCGTGACACCCCTCGAATATCTTATTTTTTTTCTCTCTCTCCCTCTCTCTCTCTGAGGACCTGAGCCCTAGGACCATGCCTCATGACTACCCGACATGATGACTCCTTGCTGTCCCCAGACCACCTGGCCTTTCTAGGGAGTTTTTCTTAGCCACCATGCTTCTACACCTGCATTGCTTGCTGTTTGGGGATTTAGGCTGGGTTTCTGTACAGCACTTTGAGATATGAGCTGATGTACGAAGGGCTATATAAATAAATTTGATTTGTATATAACAAAGTATTGAGATAAACTTTTGTTATTGACCAAATACTTATTTTCCACAATAATTTGCAAATAAATTCCTTAAAAATCCTACAATGTGATTTACTGGATTTTTTTTCTCATTTTGTCTGTCATAGTTGAAGTGTACCTATGATGAAAATTACAGGCCTCTCATCTTTTTAAGTGGGAGAACTTGCACAATTGGTGGCTGACTAAATACTTTTTTGCCCCACTGTATATCTGCTCTCCGAATTATGTAATAGAGGTCGACCGACTATGATTTTTTTCAACGCCGATACCGATTATTGCAGAACCCAAAAGAAAAAGCCGATACCGATTAATCTGCCGATTTAAAAAAATATATATTTTATTTATTTATTTGTAGTAATGACAATTACAACAATACTAAATGAACAATTTTATTTTAACTTAATATAATACATCAAATCAAATAAATAATGAAACATGTTCAATTTGGTTTAAATAATGCAAAAACAAAGTGTTGGAGAAGAAAGTAAAAGTGCAATATGTGCCATGTAAAAAAGCTAACGTTTAAGCTCCTTGCTCAGAACATGAGAACATATGAAAGCTGGTGGTTCCTTTTAACATGGGTATTCAATATTCACAGGTAAGAAGTTTTAGGTTGAGGTTATTATAAGAATTATAGGAATATTTCTCTCTATACCATTTGTATTTCATATACCTTTGACTATTGGATGTTCTTATAGGCACTTTAGTATTGCCAGTGTAACAGTATAGCTTCCGTCCCTCTCCTCGCCCCTATCTGGGCTCGAACCAGGAACACATCGACAACAGCCACCCTCGAAGCATCATTCCCCATCGCGCCACAAAAGCCGTGGCCCTTGCAGAGCAAGGGGAACAACTACGGAACAACTACTCCAAGTCTCAGAGCGAGTGACGTTTGAACCGCTATTAGCGCGCACCCGCTAACCATTTCACATCGGTTACACCAGCCTAATCTCGGGAGTTGATAGCCTTGAAGTCATAAACGGCGCAATGCTTGAAGCACAACGAAGAGCTGCTGGCAAACGCACGAAAGTGCTGTTTGAATGAATGCTTACGAGCCTGCTGCTGCCTACCACCACTCAGACTGCTCTATCAAATATCAAATCATAGACTTAATTATAACATAAAAACAAACAGAAATACGAGCCTTAGGTCCTTAATATGGTCAAATCTGGAAACTATCATTTCGAAAATAAAACGTTTATTCTTTCAGTGAAATATGGAACCGTTCCGTATTTTATCTAACGGGTGGCATCCATAAGTCAAAATATTCCTGTTACATTGCACAACCTTCAATGTTATGTCATAATTACATAAAATTAAAGACCAGAGTACTTTCTTCCACTTGAGAGCAAGCACACACACACACACCCCAGTACTCACCTGGTCACAGCCAGTATTGACCAGCTCCTGCAGCATCTGTCGGTTGACGTCTCCAGCGGGGTGGGCAGAGCCAGAAGTAGGTCCAGACTTGTATTCAAACGGCCTGAGCGACTTGCGGATCTCCCTCAGAGCATTCTGGTAATTGTTGAACTTCTGAGGGGGCCGGTGCTGCTGCTGGCGACTGCCGGGGTCTTTGCTCTTGCTTTCGGCCCCGCGGCCCCCCTCGCCCCGGGAGCTGCCCCCGTGGAGGGCCTGGCTCATCAGCTTGGCCGGCTGCTTTAGCCCCTCCTTGATCTCCTGGAGGCGCTGGCGCGTGTTGCCCATGTACGGAGCAGCGGGGAACGTCTTGGGCCTCATGACACTCCCGTTTAAGTCTAAGGAACACACACTCAAATTCTCACCCAAAAAGTGACACACACACACACACACACACACACACACACACTCCTAAGCTGTGCAAAAATATGTGCGATTGAGATTTCTCTTTCTCGCTCTGTATTACTGTTTTTGTTTGTCTCTGTGTGGCTGGCTCCTACTGATAGAAATCCCACTGGTGTGCCATGATGTTTGTGTTTTAGGGTTCACACTCCTCCTTATTCCAAGTCATGTAAGGGGTGACAAGGGTACCCTTGCCCCAAACTGTTCTGGCTCCCATCTGCACCTGTGGAGCAAGATCAGAACAGAAAATGTTACTGAACGGTCACTGTAAGGGTACGGTGTGTGTGGTCGGGTTGTGGTCATGGTGTAATGGTGGCATAGGGTCATATTAGTTACACATGTCTCATCCACTGTGTGTGAAATGCTCCTGTGTGATTCCAATATTAACACCCCTTTACGGTTTTATCTTCAAAACATTAGCACTGCCACGATAGAATGTAGACACTCTCCGTGGCAGAATATAGGAGGTATGAATGAAGTATGTCTCTGTGCACACTCATGTAGAATAAGCGGCAACAACAATGTATTATCACTGTGTAATCGTGTAACAGCTTTTGTGGTGCAAAACACCGTATTACACATTTTCAATTATGACAATGACTAAAATACAGTTGTTTAGCTTGGACTGAGAGACCACCAGACCAGTATGCTTGGTAGGCCTTGAGGCCTGGGATAGCATTGAACAGTGGCATCCTCTTGGTCCATCTAAAATCAGGACACTACTCTCTCACACACACACACTCTCTCTCTCTCATCATGGGTTGAAAAAGGCATTTTTGGGGTTTGGATGTTTGAGGCGTTTTCTGATACAATCACAGCACTCACTGTGAGTCTAGTTATCTGAAAAACAAACACATATTTGGGACGGTAGTGCCAAGCTCCACAACAAGTTGCCCAATCTCCAGAATCTTTAGCCTCAGTTCCCATTCTTGTGATGCTTTGAGCACCACGTCCACCCATAGAGCATTCCATTCCACAAGTAACGACAAGAAAGCTCATATCATTCCATCACGGGGCAGAGAGGACCAAAATAAACAACAGAAACATGGATTTCCCCTAAAGAACAACAGACAGAGGAGGGTAGAGACACTGTCTCCTGAATGTTTAAAAAACACTAGTAGGAGCAGCTTCTGGCCAGCAGTTGGAATGGTAGTTGACATAGTACTGATGTGTACAGTGAATATAGTGTACAGATGAATCATTGATCACTCATGAACTGCACTTCTCTACCTGTATATGTCATGCTCTATGCTTGATTATGTGTTTTTATGTATGCACAGTGCCACAAACTAAATTTGCTTGCAAGGATAATAAAATATATTTCTTATTTTATCTGACTGATTAGAGACACCTGTACTGTTAATCACACAGGATCTCCTATGAGAAACAACTGGCTCTGATGTTTGGAATGGTGGCTGCAAAAAGCATGATCCTCACAGAATGGAAGTCACCCACCTCCCCTTGCTTCAGTAGATGGCTAGCAGAAATTATTAACACCATTAACTTGGAAAATATGTTTTTAGGATCACCAATTTCTCAAGGTTTGGGTTCTGTTTCTGAACCGTCTGGACAGAGACTGACTCTGACCACTGACTAGGATTCAAATATATTTGCAGAAAGTAGATATGATCAGTACAGTACATTATACAGTACTCAGTAATACTTTATTTGGATAGTCCGGATAGTCCATTTGTAGAAAAAGACACATCTCAACTTCAACTGTTCAGAGGAGACGGTGTGAATCAGGCCTTGGTCTGATGGTCAAATTTCTGGAAAGAAACCACTACTAAAGGACACCAATAAGAAGAAGAGACTTGATTGGCCCAAGAAACACGAGCAATGGACAATAGACCAGTGGAAATCTCTCCTTTGGTCTAATGAGTCCAAATTTGATATTCTTGGTTCCAACCGCCATGTCTTTGTGAGATACAGAGATCATCCGTTCATCTACTCTGCATGTGTAGTTCCCACCATGAAACATGGACAAGGAGGTGTGTGATGGTGCTTTGTTGGTGACACGGTCAGTGATTTATTTAGAATTCAAGGCACACTTAACCAGCATGGCTACCACAACATTCTGTAGCGATAAGCCATCCCATCTGGTTTGCGCTTAGTGGGACTATCATTTGTTTTTCAACAGGACAATGACCAAACACACCTCCAGGCTATGTAAGGGCTATTTGACCAAGAAGGAGAGTGATAGAGTGCTGCATCAATCAGATGACCTGGCCTCCACAATCACCGGACCTCAACCCAATTGAGATGGTTTGGGATGAGTTGGACCTTAGATTGAAGGAAAAGCAGCCAACATGTGCTCAGCATATGTGGGAACTCCTTCAAGACTGTTGCAAAAGCATTCCTCATGAAGCTGGTTGAGAGAATGCCAAGAGCGTGCAATGCTGTCATCAAGGCAAAGGGTGGCTACCTTGAAGAATCTCAAATATATTTTGATTTGTTTGTTTTTTTAAAATTGGTTACTACATGATTCCATATGTGTTACTTCATAGTTTTGATGTCTTCACTATTTTTCTACAATGTAGAAAATAGTTTAAAAAAATAAAGAAAAACCCTTGAATGAGTAGGGTGTGTACAAACTTTTGACTGGTACTGTAAATAAAACTAACAAATTGTTAGGCCTACCTTTAATTGTTACTTCTGTAAAATGTCATTATCCTCCCTCCTCATGAGGGAGAGAAATTAGAAACTATCTTAAAGATGCGGGTTTTTGTGACAAAATTACAAGGCACAAAGCAATGTTACTTAAACTTACAGAAGGCAAATCATTTCTCCAAAACTAAATATAAGAGTTGATATTCGTTGACAGGGGTCTTTACTTCAACATTATTGTGTGTTGATGTATGTATGATACCTTTTAAGACTATTTCTGGTAGATGTTGTCTAAGACCCCCTTTACACCAAAGCCTTTTCCTTTTCCTAATGTTTGGGATGGAACATGGTTGAAAAATGTAAATATAATTTAATTAATCAAAAATATACTCTTAGCTTTCATTTGACACCCAATTGGACATGCTCCTATGAACATCACGTTGGTGCTCACAGGTCCTTTTAGATGGAAATGCCCTGGCCTGTCTTTACCAATGAGGTCCTCAGTCTGCAATGCCTGATAATAATGTCTGAGTGGTTGTGGTTGGGATCCAATATTTGATTACATGTGGAGACACAAGTCACACAACGGTAACAGAAAAGTACAGAGATCCTTTCAAACGTAAAATATAAACAAGTTAACTTGAAAGCTACTATTCATCACATTGAAGCTGTTGCTGTAGATCCAACCTAGATTTAGGTTGGAATAAAAGTATATTTATTTTGACGAGATTACTTTGATTCAAGTTATTTTAAATCAAGAAGTCAATCATGTAAACAAATACAGTCGGCTAATATCTGATCTCCTGATGCTAGATGTAGGTTTGCAATGAATATTACACATTAATTCTATACATTAATTCAGATTCCCAGACAGTGACACATACTGTAATACAATAAGCCAGTCTTATCAATACAATCAATACTCACAGGCTTATATCAATAGAGAACATCTGATCCGGTTAGAATATGACTTTTAAAATGTATGCTACAGTTACAATTAAACGAATGGGCTATTCATTGTAATACCTGCATAATAGTAATTTTTTATTATCTAGCCTATATTAACATTTTTGTAACATTGTGTGTCTGTTATGTTGTTTAAAGGTAGAGCTAGAACAAGGTTCATACCTTGAACCTCGTGTGTTATTGCACACCTGAATGAAACGCATGGTTGCATCAGTGCCAATCTATTAGCCTGCTGTACTAGACTGATAATTTGGCAAACACTTCGCAAACTACTCTTAAACCGTTCAATTGTGGCAGTTATTTTAAGTTACAGAAATAAAATGTTCAAACTTAATAAACAATCAGTGAGAAGTTTGTTATTCAAAAGTTTATCAAACAGCATCATAAAAAAAATCTGGACATTAAGAACAATGGTGCACATCCCACAAAAAGACAGTTGACTATTTGCAGCCCGTTTACAGAATGAGAGACCATTATGGAATTAAATAATTCACCAAACATTTAATGCAACCAGAAACATCCTAAGAATCCATATTCATCTCAAAGAAACATTTTAAAGACACATTCGTGTTTCAAAGGTACAATATAACACTTTTAACACGTCATTTAAATATTATTTTGCCACGCTTAAGACCCCCTCCCATCCTAGGCTTTAGTGAAAACAAAACCATTGTAAAATGGAATTTGTTTCAATATCCTAAACATATTGATCACGTCATGGGTTTTCTTGTCGAGGTTGTGATTAATTAGAACATTTCGAGACTGAAAAATATTGTGGGGCCTTCTCAACTTTACGCTGGAAGTTTTATGATCTATCCGCGGATCAGAGCGCAACTCTGCAGCCTGGAGCAGCCCGACATTCCAATGTAGGGAGAATTTCAGTCCCAGCAGTCTCTTCCTCTGGCCGAAAGCTAGTCGCGTTAGAAGAAATCCGAGGCTTTATCTTCAATTTACATAAATGTCAGTACTGAAAAGAACATGTATCTTTGTGTTTTCATCCAAATAGTTAGGCTTTCACAAAATATGATGAAGACTTGAACTTACCATGTGATAGAAGTATCATTCGGCTTTAATCCGAGAAAGAATCCAACCAAATACGCTTTTCGGGAAAACTGTATATCCAATCCTTTGTTGCACAATCCATACGATAATGTATCGAACTTTCTCAACGATAGGCCCGGGTAAATATCCTGAGAAGAGACTCCATTTTCTCCCAACTACAGGCAGAATTAGAATGCAGTACAAAGTTGGACACTTACTGCATTGTTAACATTCCTGGAGTCACGTGAGGGACCAATGCACGTCAGCACCGCACATATTCTAGGCGGGGCTTCCTAATAAAACTTGGCATTGATTCTTGCATCCAGCAAAAACCCTGGTTTTAATGTCTATGGCAAACCACTGTAAAACAAAATGTGTACATTTTTAAGCAGAATCCGAACACTCAAAACTATTCAATATATATATATTTTATTTTCATAGGCAAATAAACACAACCAATAACCCTTGACATCAAAGGCCAGGATGCTGACAGTGTGCCTGTCGATACTGTTAATCACTTTTTATTGATTCAAAGATTGTCTGCAATCGGTATAGACGAGGTGAAAGGTGTCCCACAGGGGTCGCTTTTAGGTCCTGTACATTTTACTGTCTATATAAACAATGTTGGTCTATCTACAAAACATTGTGTATGCTATTGCCCCCAAGGTCGACCAGGCTGTTTCAGAGTTTCAATTTAGATGCACCAGATCTGGTACCTGGTCTCAGAAATGGCTAACTCTAGAGATCCCTTCAATCGGAGTTGGGTAGATCTGCTTTTTGTTGTTTTTTTTGCACGTTATGTGAGGAATGTCCAATGCACTTTAAAATTGGAGGAATTTGTGCATCTAGGGCAAGTGTCCCCAATTTTTTCTTGAGAGGATGGTCAGGCCTGAACATAATTATAAATCATTTGTAGGCCTACACTGCAAATTGACCGCAAGAAGCCCCAAAAAAACAGATATAGTAGTTGAAAAAACCTTGATTAAATTGGGATGCATTCACATATTCCTCTTGAGAACAGATACTTGGGAACAGATTTCCTCAATTAAAATCACTAAGTTCCTGGTAATTTTATAGTCTTATGTCGCACAACAAAAATTTATATATATATATATATATATATATACAGTGGGGAGAACAAGTATTTGATACACTGCCGATTTTGCAGGTTTTCCGACTTACAAAGCATGTAGAGGTCTGTCATTTTTATCATAGGTACACTTCAACTGTGAGAGACGGAATCTAAAACAAAAATCCAGAAAATCACATTGTATGATTTTTAAGTAATTCATTTGCATGACATAAGTATTTGATCACCTACCAACCAGTAAGAATTCCGTCTCTCACAGACCTGTTTTTCTTTAAGAAGCCCTCCTGTTCTCCACTCATTACCTGTATTAACTGCACCTGTTTGAACTCGTTACCTGTATAAAAGACACCTGTCCACACACTCAATCAAACAGACGCCAACCTCTCCACAATGGCCAAGAGAAGAGAGCTGTGTAAGGACATCAGGGGTAAAATTGTAGACCTGCACAAGGCTGGGATTGACTACAGGACAATAGGCAAGCAGCTTGGTGAGAAGGCAACAACTGTTGGCTCAATTATTAGAAATGGAAGAAGTTCAAGATGACGGTCAATCACCCTCGGTCTGGGGCTCCGTGCAAGATCTCACCTCGTGGGGCATCAATGATCATGAGGAAGGTGAGGGATCAGCCCAGAACTACACGGCAGGACCTGGTCAATGACCTGAAGAGAGCTGGGACCACAGTACCAAAGAAAACCATTAGTAACATACTACGCCATCATGGAATAAAATCCTGCAGCGCACGCAAGGTCCCCCTGCTCAAGCCAGCGCATGTCCAGGCCCGTCTGAAGTTTGCCAATGACCATCTGGATGATCCAGAGAAGGAATGGGAGAATGTGGTCTGATGAGACAAAAATAGAGCTTTTTTGTCTAAACTCCACACGCCGTGTTTGGAGGAAGAAGAAGGATGAGTACAACCCCAAGAACACCATCTCAACCGTGAAGCATGGAGGTGGAAACATCATTCTTTGGGAATGCTTTTCTGCAAAGGGGATAGGACGACTGCACCGTATTAAGGTGAGGATGGATGGGGCCATATATCGTGAGATCTTGGCCAACAACCTCCTTCCCTCAGTAAGAGCATTGGAGATGGGTCGTGGCTGGGTCTTCCAGCATGACAACGACTCGAAACACACAGCCAGGGCAACTAAGGAGTGGCTCCGTAAGAAGGATCTCAAGGTCCTGGAGTGGCCTAGCCAGTCTCCAGACCTGAACCCAATAGAAAATATTTGGAGGGAGCTGAAAGTCCGTATTGCCCAGCAACAGCCCAGAAACCTGAAGGATCTGGAGAAGGTCTGTATGGAGGAGTGGGCCAAAATCCCTGCTGCAGTGGGTGCAAACCTGGTCAAGAACTACAGGAAACGTATGATCTCTGTAATTGCAAACAAAGGTTTATTTTCCAAATATTAAGTTCTGCATCTCTGATGTATCAAATTCTTATGTCATGCAGTAAAATGCAAATTAATTACTTACAATTACTCATACAATGTGATTTTCTGGATTTTTGTTTTAGATTCCGTCTCTCACAGTTGAAGTGTACCTATGATAAAAAAAGTACAGACCTCTACATGCTTTGCAAGTAGGAACACCTGCAAAATCGGCAGTGTATCAAATACTCGTTCTCCCCACTGTATATATACACTGTATATATGTGTATATATATATGTGTATATACAGTTGAAGTCGGAAGTTTATATACACTTAGGTTGGAGTCATTAAACCTTTTTTAATCACATTTACGTAACCATTCAGACCCTTTACTCAGTACTTTGTTGAAGCGCTTTTGGTAGTGATTACAACCTCGAATCTTCTTGGGTATGACGCTACAAGCTTGGCACACTTGCATCTGAGGAGTTTCTCCCATTCTTCTCTGCAGATACTCTCAAGCTCTGTCAGGTTGGATGGGGAGCATCGCTGCACAGCTGTTTTCAGGCCTCTCCAGAGATGTTTGATCGTGTTCAAGTCCGGGCTCTGGCTGGGCCACTCAATGACATTCAGAGACTTGTTCCAAAGCCACTCCTGCGTTGTCTTGACTGTGTGCTTAGGGTCATTGTCCTGTTGGAAGGTGAACATTCACCCCAGTCTGAGGTTCTGAGCGCTCTGGAGCTGTCACACCCTGATCTGTTTCACCTGTCTTTTTGATTGTCTCCACCCCCCTCCAGGTGTCGCACATCTTCCACATTATCTCCTGTGTATTTATACCGGTGTTCTCTGTTTGTCTGTTGTCAGTTCGTCTTGTTTTTCAAGTCCACCAGCGTTTTGTGTCTCAGCTCCTGCTTTTTCCAGTCTCTCTTTTTCTCGCCCTCCTGGTTTTGACCCTTGCCTGTCCTGACTCTGAGCCTGCATGCCTGACCACTCTGCCTGCCGTCCGGTACCTTTGCTCCATCTCTGGTTTACTGACCCCTGCCTGCCTTGACCTGTCTATTGCCAGCTCCTATTAGATGATTAAACCATTGTTAATTTGACGTTGTCTGCATCTGGGTCTGACCTTCATACCTGATAGTACAAACTGGCCATGACTGACCAACAGACCCGGGCCAGCTACGTAACGCCATTTCCTCCCAAGGAGCCTCTATTAGTAGGCACGAGGAATTGCTTTGTGGTCTTATGGAGGGGGTCCAAACATGGCTGAACACCATGACTAGGTGTTGGACATGCTGCTGGAGCAATTCCGTGGGTTTTCTGTGGGGCAGCCTGCCACGGTGGTAACCCCACCTCCCCTCAATAACTCGGCAGTTAGCAGTGCTGCCCCACTGGCCACTCCTCTTTCCCGTGAGCCCTGGTTACCTCCCCCGGAAACGCTTTAATGGAGAGCCGAGCACCTGTCAGGCATTTTTAGCTCAGTGTGCCCTCATTTTCGAGCTTCAGCCCTCCTCCTTAACCTCGGATCGCTCCAAGATAGCCTACCTCATCATGCTGATGTCTGGGAGTCCTCTCACCTGGGCTTCCGCCGTATGGGAACAACAGCCGTGTCACGAATATTACCGAAGGTGGTTCCCCTTCTTGTTCGGGTGGCGCTTGGCGGTCGTCGTCGCCGGTCTACTAGCTGCCACTGATCCTTTGTTCTGTGTTCGTTTGGTTTTGTCTAATTAGTTTCACCTGTTCCTTGTTTGGTTGTTAGGGTGGGGTTATTTAAGTTTGTTTAGCCCGCTTCTGTTTGTGCTTGCTTGTTCATCTGTATTTGTGAGACTGGTGAGTGTTTTTTGGGGTTTTCTCGCTGTCCTAGTATTTCACAATAGGGTACTATTTTGTTTTTTAGTTACACCTGTATTGGGTATACTATTTTGTTCCTGTGATTTTTTTGGACATTAAAGCGTGTTTTTTCCCGCATCCTTTGCTCTCTGCGCCTGACTCCACACCCATTCACTCATTGAGCGTTACAAGCCGGCCATGTGAGTGAGTCTGGAGGGGTTTGTGGGAGAGTTGAGGAAGCTTTTTGATGCCCCGTTCTCCAGGAGAGAAGCTGCCAGGAAGCTAATCCAGCTCCGGCAGGACGCCAGCAGAGTGGCTGACTATGCTGTGGTTTACCACACGTTGGCAGCGGAGAGTGCGTGGAACCAGGAAGCACTGTTCGACATCTTCCTGCACGGCGTCTCGGAGAAGGTTAAGGACGAACTTGCAGCTCAGGAGTTACCCACGGATCTTGACTCCCTCATCGCTTTGACCATCTGCATCGATGGGCGATTGTGGAAATGACGGATGGAGAGGAATTTAAATTTCGCTGGCACATCCAGGGATTCCACCTCGCCTCTGAGTCATCTCGGAAGTCCCAGATGGTCCTGTTGCCAAGAGCACCCAAGGTTTCCCGACCTTCCTCGAGAGTCACCGAAGACGGCAGAGGCACTGTTTCCCGAGCCTATACAACTAGGCAGAGTTGGCCTGTCGCCAGCGGAACGGTAACACAGGATCAACACAAGGAGCTGTCTGTATTGGGGGCTTTTGGTCATTTTGTGTCCTCTTTCCCGGTAAAAGACCAGGCTCACGGGTAGGAGCAAGTACTCTGGTGGGCCATATGGAGAACTTTTCTGCTTCCCTTACTCGCACCCCTTCCCGTCAGTTTGTGGTGGAGGCCGATGCTTCGGATGTGAGACCATCCTTCCGAGACCATCCTTCCCACCTCGTGCCTGGCAAAACAGCACTCTGCTGGGGAAAAGGGAAATTGGTCCCAGCAGCGGTCCCAGTAGCGGTCCCAGATAACCGGATGTTTGTGCCTTACACTGTCCGCTCTGCGGTCCTGGAGTGGGCTCATTCCTTCAGGCTTGCCTGTCACCCGTGCTATCGTCGGACCCTGGCCTTGGTGCGACAACTGTTTTGGTGTCCTACTATGCTTCCGGATGTTGCCGTGTTTGTCACCACCTGCACGGTCTCCGCACAGAACAAGACTCCTCGGCAGTCTCGGGCTGGTCTTCTCCAACCACTCCCTGTCCCTCACCGTCCTCATATCCACCGTCCCATATATCCCTGGATTTCGTTACGGGTCTTCCCCCGTCTGCGGGCAACACTGCCATCCTGACTTTGGTCGACTGATTTTCCAAAGCCGCCCACTTCATTCCTCTCCCCAAACTACCCTCGGCCAAGGAGACGGCCCAGCTTATGGTGCAGCACATCTTCCAGATCCACGGACTCCCGGTGGATATGGTCTCCAACCGGGGTCCACAGTTCTCGTCCCGGTTCTGGAAGGCGTCCTGCACGCTTATTGGGTCGTCGGCTAGCCTGTCCCCCTGGATTCCACCCCCAGTCCAACGCCCAGTCAGAGCGAGCCAACCAGGACTTAGAGACGACTCTTCGCTACCTTACCACCTGGAGTAAGCAACTGGTATGGGTTGGGTACGCTCGCACCACCCTTCCTTGCTCTGCCACAGGTCTCTCGCCCTTTGAATGTTCCTTGGGATATCAGCCTCCGCTCTTCCTCGAGCAAGAGGAGGAAGTCAGCGATCCCTCTGCCCAGATTTTCATCCCCCGCTGTCGCCGTATCTAGCAGAGAGCCCAGGCCTCTCTGTTGAAGACCACTTCCAGGTATAAGCGACAAGCGGATTGCCACCGGACACCATGCTCCATGCTATCGGTTCGGGCAGAGAGTATGGCTCGCCACCCGGGACTTGCCTCTCCGGGTGGAGTCCCGTAAACTTTCCCACTGTTTCATTAGCCCAATACCCATCTCTAGAGTCATTAGCCCCACTGCTGTTCATCTTTTGTTACCCCATACCCTCCGTATTCACCCTACTTTCCATGTGTCTAGGATTAAGCCCGTGTCTCACAGCCCTTCGTTTTCTGTTTGTAGGCCCACCCCTCCTCCACGTGTCATCGATGGCCATCCAGCATACACAGTGAAACGCCTCCTGAGTGTTGGATCACGAGGGGTTTTTAGTACCTGGTTGGCTGGGAGGGTTATGGCCTAGTGGGGATGTGCTGGGTCCCCGCTGGAGACATCCTGGACCCAGCCCTCATCGCCAACCTCCACCACCGGCACCCCGATGAACCAGGTATGCGCCCAGGCAGACGTTGTCTGCATCTGGGTCTTAACTTCATATCTGATAGGAACAGGTTTTTATCAAGGATCTCTCTGTACTTTGTTCCATTAATTTTCCCTCTATCCACTCCCAGTCCGTGCCGCTGAAAAAAGCATGAGGCTGCCACCACCATTCTTCACCATAGGGATGGTGCTAAGTTTCTTCCAGACGTGATGCTTGGCATTCAGGCCAAATAGTTCAATCTTGGTTTCATCAGACCAGAGAATCATGTTTCTCATGGTCTGAGAGTCCTTTAGGTGCCTTTTACTGAGGAGTGGCTTTCGTCTCGCCACTCCACCATAAAGGCCTGACTGGTGGAGTGTTGCAGAGATGGTTGTCCTTCTGGAAGGTTCTCCCATCTCCATAGAGGAACTCCGAAGTTCTGTCAGAGTGACCCTCGGGTTCTTGGACACCTCCTGACCAAGGCCCTTTTTTAATTTACATTTTAAATTTATTTCACTTTATTTAACCAGGTAGGCTAGTTGAGGTCAAGTTCTCCTTTACAACTGCGACCTGGCCAAGATAAAGCAAAGCAGTGTGACACAAACAACAACACAGAGCTACACATGGAATAAACAAGCATACAGTCAATAACACAATAGAAAAAGTATATATGCAGTGTGTGCAAATGAGGTAAGATAAGGGAGGTAAGGCAATAAATAGGCCATAGTGGAGAAATAATTACAATTTAGCAATTAAACACTGCATTGATAGATGTGCAGCATATGAATGTGGAAGTAGAGATACTGGGGTGCAAAGGAGCAAAAGCAAAATAACAGTATGGGGATGAGGTAGTTGGATGGGCTATTCACAGATTGGCTATGTACAGGTGCAGTGATCTGTGAGCTGCTCTGACAGCTGCTGCTTAAGTTAGTGAGGGAGATATGAGTCTCCAGCTTCAGTTTTGCAATTCGTTCCAGTCACTGGAAGCCAAAGGAGAAATTGGCTTTGGGGGTGACCAGTGAAATATACCTGCTGGAGCGCGTGCAACGGGTGGGTGCTGCTATGGTGACCAGTGAGCTGAGATAAGGCGGAGCTTTACCTAGCAAAGACTTATAGATGACCTGGAGCCAGTGGGATTGGCGACGAGTATGAAGCGAGGGCCAGCCAACGAGAGCATACAGGTCGCAGTGGTGGGTAGTATATGGGGCTTTGGTGACAAAACGGATGGCACTGTGATAAACTGCATCCAATTTGCTGAGTAGAGTGTTGGAGGCTATTTTGTAAATGACATCGCCGAAGTCAATGATCGGTAGGATAGTCAGTTTTACAAGGGTATGTTTGACAACATGAGTGAAGGATGCTTTGTTTTGCGAAATACGAAGCCGATTCTAGATTTAATTTTGGATTGGAGATGCTTAATGTGAGTCTGGAAGGAGAGTTTACAGTCTAACCAGACATCTAGGCATATAGAGTAAAAGGAGTAAAAGGAGCAGGTTTCTGGGCGCGGTAGAATAGATTCAAGGCATAATGTACAGACAAAGGTATGGTAGGATGTGAAAACAGTGGAGGTAAACCTAGGCATTGAGTGACGATGAGAGAGGTATTGTCTCCTTCACCCCCGATTGTTTAGTTTGTCCGGGCAGCCAGCTCCAGGAAGAGTCTTGGTGGTTCCAAACTTCTTCCATTTAAGAATGATGGAGGCCACTGTGTTCTTGGGGACCTTCAATGCTGCAGAAATGTTTTGGTACCCTTACTCAGATCTGTGCCTCAACACAATCCTGTCTCGGAGCTCTACGGACAATTCCTTCAACCTCATCGCTTGGTTGTTGCTCTGATATGCAATGTCAAATGTGGGACCTTATATAGACAGGTGTGTGTCTTTCCAAATAATGTCCAATCAATTGAATTCACCACAGATGGACGCCAATCAACTTGTAGAAACTTGAGCTCAATTTCGTGTCAAATCGCAAAGGGTCTGAATACTTATGTAAATAAGGTATTTCTGTTTTTTGCAAACATTTCTAAAAACCTGTTTTTGTTTTGTCATTATAGGGTATTGTGTGTAGATTGATGTGGAAAAAATGGAATTTAATCCATTTCAGAATAAGGCTGTAATGTAACAAAATGTGGAAAAGTAACACTGTATATAAATATATATATATATATATTTTATATATATATATATATATATACAGTGCCTTGCGAAATTATTCGGCCCCCTTGAACTTTGCGACCTTTTGCCACATTTCAGGCTTCAAACATAAAAATATAAAACTGTATTTTTTTGTGAAGAATCAACAACAAGTGGGACACAATCATGAAGTGGAATGACATTTATTGGATATTTCAAACTTTTTTAACAAATCAAAAACTGAAAAATTGGGCGTGCAAAATCATTCAGCCCCTTTACTTTCAGTGCAGCAAACTCTCTCCAGAAGTTCAGTGAGGATCTCTGAATGATCCAATGTTGACCTAAATTACTAATGATGATAAATACAATCCACCTGTGTGTAATCAAGTCTCCCTATAAATGCACCTGCACTGTGATAGTCTCAGAGGTCCGTTAAAAGCACAGAGAGCATCATGAAGAACAAGGAACACTCCAGGCAGATCCAAGATACTGTTGTGAAGAAGTTTAAAGCCGGATTTGGATACAAAAAGATTTCCCAAGCTTTAAACATCCCAAGGAGCACTGTGCAAGCGATAATATTGAAATGGAAGGAGTATCAGACCACTGCAAATCTACCAAGACCTGGCCGTCCCTCTAAACTTTCAGCTCATACAAGGAGAAGACTGATCAGAGATGCAGCCAAGAGGCCCATGATCACTCTGGATGAACTGCAGAGATCTACAGCTGAGGTGGGAGACTCTGTCCATAGGACAACAATCAGTCGTATATTGCACAAATCTGGCCTTTATGGAAGAGTGGCAAGAAGAAAGCCATTTCTTAAAGATATCATTACAAAGTGTTGTTTAAAGTTTGCCACAAGCCACCTGGGAGACACACCAAACATGTGGAAGGAGGTGCTCTGGTCAGATGAAACCAAAATTGAACTTTTTGGCAACAATGCAAAACGTTATGTTTGGCGTAAAAGCAACACAGCTCATCACCCTGACCACACCATCCCCACTGTCAAACATGGTGGTGGCAGCATCATGGTTTGGGCCTGCTTTTCTTCAGCAGGGACAGGGAAGATGGTTAAAATTGATGGGAAGATGGATGGAGCCAAATACAGGACCATTCTGGAAGAAAACCTGATGGAGTCTGCAAAAGACCTGAGACTGGGACGGAGATTTGTCTTCCAACAAGACAATGATCCAAAACATAAAGCAAAATCTACAATGGAATGGTTCAAAAATTAACATATCCAGGTATTAGAATGGCCAAGTCAAAGTCCAGACCTGAATCCAATCGAGAATCTGTGGAAAGAACTGAAAACTGCTGTTCACAAATGCTCTCCATCCAACCTCACTGAGCTCGAGCTGTTTTGCAAGGAGGAATGGGAAGAAATTTCAGTCTCTCAATGTGCAAAACTGATAGAGACATACCCCAAGCGACTTACAGCTGTAATCGCAGCAAAAGGTGGCGCTACAAAGTATTAACTTAAGGGGGCTGAATAATTTTGCACGCCCAAGTTTTCAGTTTTTGATTTGTTAAAAAAGTTTGAAATATCCAATAAATGTTGTTCCACTTCATGATTGTGTCCCACTTGTTGTTGATTCTTCACAAAAAAATACAGTTTTATATCTTTATGTTTGAAGCCTGAAATGTGGCAAAAGGTCGCAAAGTTCAAGGGGGCCGAATAATTTCGCAAGGCACTGTATATATATATATATATATAAGTACCAGTCAAAAGTTTGGACACACCTACTCATTCAAGATCAAGATCAACATCAACTGTTCAGAGGAGACTGCGTGAATTAGGCCTTCATGGTCAAATTGCTGCAAACAAACCACAACTAAGAAAAGAACACCAATTAGAAAAGAGACTTGCTTGGGCCAAGAAACATGAGCAATATACATTAGACTGGTGGAAATCTGTCCTTTGGTCTGATGAGTCCAAATTTAATATTTTTGGTTCCAACCGCCATGTCTTTGTGAGATGCAGAGTAGGTGAACGGATGATCTCCGCATGTGTGGTTCCCACTGTGAAGCATGAAGGAGGAGCTGTGATGGTGTGTTTGTGCTTTGCTGGTGGCACTGTCAGTGACTTATTTAGAATTCAAGGCACACTTAAGCAGCATGGCTTTCACAGCATTCTGCAGCGATACGCCATCCCACCTGGTTTGCGCTTAGTGGGACTATCATTTTTTTTTCAACAGGACAATGATCCAACACACCTCCAGGCTGTGTAAGGGCTATTTGACCAAGAAGGAGAGTGATGGAATGTTGCATCAGATGATCTGGCTTCCACAATCAACCCATGGGATGAGTTGGACCACAGAGTGGAAAAGCAGCCAAAAAGTGCTCAGCATATGTGGGAACTCCTTCAAGACTGTTGGTAAAGCATTCAAGGTGAAGCTGGTTGAGTGTGCAAAGCTGCCATCATCGCTACTCTCAAATATAAAACATTTTATATACATTTTTTTACACCCTTTTCTCCCAAATTTCGTGGTGTCCAATTGTTAGTAATTACTATCTTGTCTCATCTCTACAACTCCGTACGGGCTCGGGAGAGACGAAGGTCGAAAGCCATGTGTCCTCCGAAACACAACCCAACCAAGCCGCACTGCTTCTTAACACAGCGTGCATCCAACCCGGAGGCCAGCCACACCAATGTGTCGGGGGAAGCACCTGGTGACCTTGGTTAGCGCGCACTGCACCCGGCCCACTACAGGAGTCGCTGGTGTGCGATGAGACAAGGATATCCCTACCGGCCAAGCCCTCCCTAACCCGGACGACGCTAGGCCAATTGACGCTAGGCCAATTGTGCATCGCCCCACAGACCTCCCGGTTGCGGCCGGCTGCGACAGAGCCTGGGCTCTGCGACAGAGCGCAAACCCAGAGTCTCTGGTGGCACAACTAGCGCTGTGATACAGTGCCCTAGACCACTGAGCCACCAGGGAGGCCCATATAAACATATTTTGATGTGTTTAACAATTCTATGATTACTACATGATCATTATTATTCTACAATGTAGTTCATGGTAAAAATAAAGAAAAACCCTTGAATGAGTAGGTGTTTCCAAACCTTTGACTGGTACTGCATATATTCCGTGTGTGTATATTTACACTACCGTTCAAAAGTTTGGGGTCACTTGGAAATGTCCTTGTTTTTGAAAGAAAAGCACATTTCTTGTCCAATAAAATAACATCAAATTGATCAGAAATACAGTGTAGACATGTTGTAAATGACCATTGTAGCTGGAAACGGCTGATTTTGAATGGAATATCTACATAGGCATACAGAGGCCCATTATCTGCAACCATCACTCCTGTGTTCCAATGGCACGTTGTGTTAGCTAATCCAAGTTGATAATTTTAAAAGGCTAATTGATCATTAGAAAACCCCTTTGCAAATATGTTAGCACAGCTGGAAACTGTTGATCTGATTAAAGAAGCAATAAAACCGGCCTTTGTTCCTTTGAGTATCTGGAGCATCAGCATTTGTGGGTTCGATTACAGGCTCAAAATGGCCAGAAGCAAATAACTTTCTCCTGAAACGTCTCAGTATTCTTGTTCTGAGAAATGAAGGCAATGCGAGAAATTGCAAGAAACTGAAGATCTCGTACAACGCTGTGTACTACTCCCTTCACAGAACAGCGCAATCTGGCTCTTATCAGAATAGGAAGTGAAGTGGGAGGGCCGGTGCACAACTGTGCAAGAGGACAAGTACATTAGAGTGTCTAGATTGATTAACAGACGCCTCACAAGTCCTCAACTGGCAGCTTAATTAAATAGTACACGCAAAACACCAAGCTCAACATCAACAGTGAAGAGGCAACTCCGGGATGCACAAAAAGTGTCAAAGAATTTTTTTGAAAATGTCCTTTCTGAATTTAAAAGTAATCCTCGAAGTAATCATCTAGTTTTTCAAAAGTATCTGTAATCTGATTAAAATATTTGTGTTGGTAAAAACAGTTGTAAAACAGTTTTGTAATCCCTTACATGTAACGGATTACATGTAATCTGTTACTCCCCAACCCTGCCTATCAAGTACTTCAGAGTGTTGCTCCCCACCGACGCCCCCTGCTGGTTCAAGTCAATTCAATCATCTTTATTGTCCCGCAAAAAGCAATTGTTGCTGGGCTTAAATAATGACAGGAAGGGACCTCCCAAGTGGCGCAGTGGTCTAAGGCACTGCATTGCAGTGCTAGCTGTGCTACTAGAGATCCTGGTTTGAGTCCAGGATCTGTTTCTGGAGGCCATGACCGGGAGACCCACGGGGCGGTGCACAATTGGCCTCATTCTAGAGCTACGACATAACGTGATTTTTTTTTTTGAGTTCCCTGTTGTCTTGAAAGCACCATAAATCCAGAGAACGGCAGATTTTGATGACAAAATTTGCCCACAAAGTACCGCCAGGCCAGCTGTGAGCACAGCACAAGGTGAGTCCAAAAATGTATTGTATGCTGCTGCATAAATTACGTAATATGCCAGGGAGATATGTGTACTGTAGCTAAGAAAGTAATAGTAAGTGTATGTTGTGTAGCAAGCTGTTAATAGCGTAGTAAGCTGTTAATGTGCCTCACCCTAATAATTTGGTCTATTTTCACCTCTTAATTTCACCTACTGTTCTGACTTGGTGGTGCACATGTAGCCTATAACCTGTTTTTGAGAAATGTAATCAGTGAATATTGTAAGAGCTTTCATTGTCTGCTTAAATGCCCCCTTTATTTATCATACGGTTCTGACCTGGTGTACAGTGAGAACACTGTAAGAACGGCCCATGTTCTGAAATCTGTTGCTGTACATTTCAAAAGTTCTGAACAAATAGTTGTAATGAATACGTCCATCCTAGGTCGCTCATTAATGTCTTAATCGAAATTACGGATTGCCTCTTATCCACGTGCATCTGTAACCCTTATGCCATAGTTTGTACATCTCAATTGTCAGTAGAAACAACATTTGCAAGTCAGCCATATCAGCTATGTTTTTTTAAAGGCATATGGGAACATTCCTTCGAGTGAGCTCCAGATTTACACCTGGTAAGTATAACTATCACCAGGGCTGTATTCATTCAGCCAATTCTGTTGCAAAACATTTCTTAAGCAAGCAGAATGAAACAGAGGGACCTACCTGAATGTCCAATAGAAACATTTTAGTTCCAACTGGCAGAATGAATACACCCCAGCTGTACAGAATAGACAATAGAAAAGGTCAGCCAGAATACCTTAATTACATTCAGAATCTGTCCCTCCCTTGTATGCTTATGAAACTATTTCATTTAATTCAGGTTGGACGCCACACTGAAAGTCTTGTGAAAGGTCTAACCCTGATGCAAAAAAAAAAAAAAAAAAAGAGCATATTTTGGCTTTGCTATAGTCTACACAGACCCTAAAACAACAAGGTTACAGGTAACTGATGATTGACATTCAGAGCTGCCCTGTAATATCAATGAACAGCCACAGACAACACTGTAAATATTGTTACTATTGATTTGTTTCAGGTTGAAGGATATAGGCAACGCACTGTCCGGATGGAAGGATCCAGATGATGCCATGACATAACAGTCCCAGCGATTTCAGATTGGAGACTACCTGGACATCACGTCACCCCTCCTAACAG
Source organism: Oncorhynchus masou masou (assembly GCF_036934945.1). Classification (NCBI taxonomy): domain Eukaryota; kingdom Metazoa; phylum Chordata; class Actinopteri; order Salmoniformes; family Salmonidae; genus Oncorhynchus; species Oncorhynchus masou. The sequence goes on along the minus strand of NC_088240.1, from coordinate 21,343,047 downwards.
TGCAACCCCTTCTCCTGGGGCACGAGACCCTATTGATACCAGAAGGCCTGCCTGGGGTTCAACATGTCCCAATTGCATAGAAGTAGGAGATCAGTGTTATTTTATTTACTAACGTTTTTTTAATCATCAAATTGTTATGTAGAAATTAACCATACTACCATGTCTTCCTTTGGAATTTTTTGTATGTGTATGCATTTTACAATGCTCAGTTGTCTCACTTGTTATAATTGATTGCTATATTGTTAAAAAGATCACTCAATCCTGAACTAAGCCATCGTGTTCATAATTATGTATTTATTAGTGAGATTACATACAGACCAATTATACACATAGAAAACTATGAAAATGCTAAATCGACTGAGTATTCATGCATTTTGAACAGAAGGACCAACACAATTAAAAAGACCAAGACAAAACACATGTACATCTCTCAAAGATGAAAATAAAATAATGAATCAATTTTGGGCCTATTCTCGCCTGAGTGCCGGCCTGTTTTGCTAACATTTCACTCCTTGTACTCTGTCATATGCCAATGTTTAGCATGACAGCAGTGGCAAGGAGTGAATGATAGCTAAACAGACTGGCACCCAGGCCTATTCAGGGGAGTCAATACATAGGACCTCACTCAGTAGTGTTGAGCCCTTTGGAAGGTTTAAGAAGGCAGGGAATGTCATTGTACTTCAGATCAGGTACGAGTCTTTGACAGGACCTTGTACATGGCGCTAGTTCCTACTCCCTGCACATGCTCCAGCCTCTTTAACTCAGTCAGACACAGGAAGTACATGGGGGCCTTGGTGCCCACCCCCGTGATCCTCTTCAGCTCCTCCATCAGAAACCATGCAGGGCCCGCATCACCACCTGAAGGAGGAACAACAGCGTCACAATAAGATGAATTTCAGCAGGACAGTCACTTAAGATCCTGAGAGTGGCATGGAATGCAATGAAAAAAAAACGGCACCCTGAGTGGGCATAGTTGTGTGTCTACACTTGAGATATGAAAACATAATTTCAGTGAGTTAAGTTTTAATGGTTTACAAAAGCAGTAAGCCGTGACTGACTGTGGCCTCGCTCCTCTTTGGCATCGTTGATCTTCTGAATGACCTGGTTGAGGCTGGACAGTGGAATCTGTCTCAGATAGCTTGGAAGACTCAGGAACTCCCTCTCGGACACCACAGCCAGACTCTGAGCCCTGGAGGAACAACACAGAGAGAGCAGAGGTATGACTAGTAATTTCAAGTCAAGTAATCTATTGATATTGGGGACAGTTTAGCTTTTGAAGATAAGCTAATAATAACCATATTCTACATTCTTTGTTGACACCGTAAGATTTTACCTGTTCTCTTTCCCTGTTGCAGTGTGGAGGGTTGAAGGCTTGAGGTGTGGCTGAACTACTGCTGTGGGGAGCTTCTTGCTCTGGGAAATAAGCTGCAAGATGAAAGACAAACCCATCAGAACCAGTCAGCACAGTAGTTATAATTACAACACTATCTAAAAGTTTCAAACATTCACACTTAGTAGTACAGACAAAGCATTTTTCTCCACTGTCTGTGGACAGGGAAAGCACAGTTCCCATATCTACTCCATACTCTGAATCCCACAAGTCTCCAGTCCACTCACCTTAAAGATGTCCTGTGTGACAGAGCTTAGGTCCGGCATCTCAGGGGTGGATGGCTCGGGGTAGTCCCCTCTGACCCGTGGGGTCCTCAGGTTGAATGTCTGGGTGGGACCATCCTGATCCAGGAAAGAGAGAGGGGGCTCTCCTGACCCCATAGTCTGCTCTCCACTGGTTCCACCACCACCCCTCTACAGTCAAGGAGATGAGAGACAGTGATGCAAAATATATACACTCAAACTTAACTATACCAACATCATCAGCAACAGGGGGAAAGTAAGCACTCAAGGGCCTTTATAGCAGTTTCAGCTTACATAGGGTAGAGAGCTGCCCAGAAAGGACTCTAGGCTTGGCATCTCTGGTGTAAGTTTTTCCTCTGTACATCCAATGATTGATATCTCTGACACATTATATGACCAGGCTTGACTGGAGCCTCTATTGGAGTTTGGAAGTTCTGAGTGATCTTGGTCTTGGTCTTCATCTGCCTGTGTGTTTCTCTCACCCTGTAACAACATGACAGTTACTCACTATATTTGAGTGCAATTTGTAGTTTATGGTCTATGGTCTCCATAAATAGATAAATGTATAAACAAACAGACACGTTGACCAACTGACAGTAACACACCTTTCTGGTGCTAAGGAGTCTGTTGATGTATGGTGTCTCAAATGCTGGGACCTCAGGGGTGGCTTGGTGGTTGCCAAGGCGACAGGGGGACTCTGGGTCAATCTCTCCCTGCAGAGGAGGGGACAGAGCGTGTCGCTGAGACTTTGTTATCTTCAGACCTGGGGTGCAAAATACAGGCGGCTCGGGGGACTCCATGGTAGCCAGGCTGTACATCATGGAGTTTGATGGAGGAGTGGAGAGAACATGTGCCGGTCTCTGTGACATTGCTCCCAAGCCCAAGGACACTGCTGAGCTGTTAACAAAACAACACCATTCATAAGACTAAGAGCACAGGACATTCTAACTTAAGAAGGCTGACTTATTCATTATTGTAGGAACTTCGGTGAAACTTTGGAAGCTGTTAACCAGCCAAGTAGTGGATTTGAAAGTCAATCAGAGACAGACAGAACAGTATTATACTACACACCTGAGAGGCTTTGTGGGCTTCTTGCGCTGCAGGTCCATGGTGAAGTCATTGTTGAGACACACAGTGTGTTCCGTGAGGCCAAAGTCGACCATGCGGGGGGTCAGGAGGTCGTCATCTTCGTCCATACGCAAGGTGCACTTGGGCGTTTTGGGCATGGGCGGCTGCATGGCTAGGACTAGAGACGGCAGAGGGAGGGTCATCATGGGCATGGGGGCCTCAGCGCTGGAAAACACTGTGCCACCCAACACCCTCTTCAGGTGGATCTCCGACAGGCCGAAGTCAGAGAGCTGGGGGGTGCGCAAGGGGTCAATGAAGGGCGGAGGGGGCATCTTCAGAGGGGTCACTGAGGTGAGGTATCCCTCTCCTTCCTCCTGGTCCTCCTCTCCTCCCTCGGTCTCACCCTTGTCCTCTTTCTCTGAAGCTTCTGCCTCCTGACCGTTCGACTCTGTGGGAGAGACAAGATATCTAGATAAACCAACAGGTCAGAAGGAGAATATTCAGATAGAAATGGGCAATTCCACAGTAACAGATAGATGCTGAAACTCAGATTTTACACATTGAAATGCCAAACAAAAACCAATGATTGCAAAGTTAAAAATCATACAACTACGCATAAGGACTAATTTGTGCCGTCATTCTGTTACCAAACTTTGCATCTGCACTGTTCAAGTAAATTTGTCAAATCTTCTGTTGAAATTGTTTCAAGTCCTTTTGCATTGAACAGCCTCAATTAGTCAGGCATGGACTACAATGTGTCGAAAGCGTTCCACAGGAATGCTGGCCCATGTTGATTTGCCCACCCACCCTCTGAATGGCACACACACACAATATCAAGGCTTAAAAATCCTTCTTTAACCTCTCTTCCCCTTCATCTACACTGATTGAAGTGGATTTAACAGGTGACATCAATAAGGGATCATAGCTTCAACCTGGTTAGTCTATGTCATAGAAAGAGCAGGTGTCCTTAATGTTTTGTACACTGAGTGCATATCAAGTAAACCAAACCAAATACTGAATGATTAACATACTACGTGAAGTGTTAAATAGAGATACTTTCCTACCTGATTGTTTCTGTGTGCTCTTAGGCGCTCTGTAGCCATATTTTTCATAGTGTCTCATCAGTCTCTGGATGTCCTCTGTGGTCCTCTGCTTCAGCACCATACACATCTTTATAAAGCTCCTCAAATCATTCTCCCCTGCCTGCTGGCGTACCAGCTGCTCCTTCACCTGGCCCTGGGCATGCAAAACAAGCCAGTTATGTAAATATCTGTATACTAATGAATCACATAGCTATATAAGATACACAGAGCTGTTCAAACAGCTCAGCAGGTGCTAAATTGACAGTTACCTTGAGTCCCCTGACCTCGGAGTGCAGCTCTTGCAGAACTCCCACTGCACCCTCAGTGCTATGATCTGAAACACAATTTTACAGTATACAAGAATACACTAGTCACTGGTGGTGCATTGACTGACTAGACACGTTAGCCGAAATAACATTTGAGTGTAAGTCTGTTTCATAACTTTACCTTCATCGTCGTAGTTCTGGTGTGCCTGTTGAAGACTGGCAGTTTCGGTCTCCAAATTCACGGCTAGGTTTCGCAACTTAGTGAAAAAACGTGCCGACGAGTCCATTTGTTTGCAGATATGTTTCTAAAAGTAGTATTATCTTCAACGGCAATATAATCAATTTTCGCTGTCTGTTTACGTTCATACAAGTTGAAACAGGAATATTTTTCAAATTTGGCGCCACATCCGGAACCTAACGGAAGTAGGTTTATTCAGGACTCTCAAGACCGAAGAAGAGAAAGCATCTCGAGCTAAATGCAATTCTGCCACCTACCGTCCTTGACGACTTCGATATATACAGTATATTTTGTTAACGATATGGTCAAGAGATAATTTTAGAATAATTGTGTGGTGGACTCACCAAATAATCAATAAGCAAACTTCAAAGCCAAGAGTTTGTAATACACTTCCAAAGGAACATTTGTAACATCCATGAGTAACATTTTTTCTATACCTCTTTAAATTTACTTTAGACTCACTTCCTTTGCTTATTTTGTTATTTTTTATTTCACCTTTATTTAACCAGGTAGGCTAGTTGAAAACCAGTTCTGATTTACAACTGCGACCTGGCCAAGATAAAGCAAAGCAGTGCGACACAAACAACAACACAGAGTTACACATGGAATTAACAAGTGTACAGTCAATATCACAATAGAAAAAAAGAAAGCCTATATACAGTGTGTGCAAATGGCATGAGGAGGTAAGGCAATAAATAGGCCATAGTAGCAAGTAATTACAATTTAGCAAATGAACACTGGAGTGATAGATGTGCAGATGATGATGTGCAAGTAGAAATACTGGTGTGCAAAAGAGCAGAACAGTAAATAAAAACAATATGGGGATGAGTGCAGAGGAAGGTTAGAGCTGGGAGGTGGAGGGACCTTGTGACAGATGAGTAATGGAGCACAGTAATGGAGCACAGCAAGTTTACAAGTTATTCTGAATATCAAAGGTATGTACAGTAGATATGGTAAGCTGATATTATGGTTAGTTAGTAGATATTGGCCTACTGTATCAACTACAGTGGAGTATTGGCCTATAATTTGTATGCCTCTTCTTTCCTCAGCACCAGAATCAGTTGGCTGTTTCACAATGAACATATATTTATTAAGTAAATCCATCTAGTTCTAGCCATGGCAATGTTTGGCAAGGTGCTGGAGCCGGTGGGCTACATTCAGACCACGAGGACCCTTGTGGAGGGCATCTGTACCTACCTGGGTGGCAGTGCCTTAGCTGACGAGACAGACCTGGCCATGAAGAATCTGGACTACATAGACCAGGAGCTGGGTGCTGTAGGGCAGGGCCTTCTGACTGGCCAAGAGGTCCATCTCCAGGAGGACAACCTGGCCACGGTCTACTACCAGCTGGGCGTGGCCGTCAGGGCACAGTCGGAGTTCACCAAGCGGGAGACAGAGGTGTCCTCCAGTACGTCCTGGAGCACCGGCTGGCGAGGCAGTTGACAATGCTCCACAGCAGGCTGATGGGGGTTTCGGCACTGACGGACCAGCCAATCCTGCTGGATGAGCTGGTCCAGAGCCACAAGTCCAACCGCTGGGAGATGAGGGAGTTCTGTGTCCAGGTCAGTGGGGGTCAGGGCGTGGTCAGCCATCAGCACACAATGCCCAACAGGCAACAGTTATCATTATGTTCAACTCTCAATATCTCTAACCATTGAATGTGTAAATCATTTGCACACAGTGTATGGAGTTTAACAAAATTAGACATGAAGTTCAAAGAACAAAATTGTTTGCCTGGGAGCCATGCTTTGTCCAACTGTCAGACTAAAATAGTTTGTAAAATAGACATGAAGTTAATGATTTTCTAGCCTGGTCCCAAATATGTTTGTGCTCTTGCCAACTCCATTGCTGTCATTGTCAAGCCAAACATTTTTGGCATGATAGCACAAACAGACTGGTACTCAGGCTAATGATATAACCCTAAATGTTTGACCCTAAAATAGTTACAGGCTGTGTTGTTATTCAAAATGTTTTGCAATAATTGTAATGCAGTTGCATATCCAAAGCTCACCCCTATCTAGTCCAACACTTGGTACATCACACCGCAAAATTAGGTCAGATGTCTGTTTGCATTCCTCTCCTAAGCGAGCAGAAAATGTGTGTAGAGAGAAAACCTTATTTCACCTTGTTAAAAATACAACCACATCTGTTATGTTAACCTTGGATAACTTATCAGGCGCAAACATAGCAGCAGAATGTATGATGCTTGATACTGATTAAATACCTGCTATTTTAGGCACTCTATGATCTTGAAGAATCATCCCAGCCACTGCTGTTGCAGCAGATTTTTCAAATCATAAATAGCTTTGTGCTATGCTTCTCCAAATGCTGATTCTACAAAATGCCGTCTGTTCAGTATAGTAGCGCACCAATCATCCAAGTGGGCCAACACTCTAACATTTTTTTAATCTACTGAACATGAGTCATATAGTCACAGCATATAACTTGGGTTTTGTTCTATCAGCCTCTCTTCCCTTTCCTTGCAGGTGAACTTTGTCCTGGGCACAGGTCTGCTGTGCCTCTTCACCTAGGCCTTGCTGACAGGCAGAGACCAGGCCCTGCTGATGAAGACCTGGTCTGATCACATTGGCGCCCTCTACGGGAAGATGAAGACTGATAGGGGGCGCTGTTCAGGCTACTTCCTGCAGCAGGCGGAGAAAGATGTGCGTCAGCAGCTGCAGGAGGTCATGCAGAGGCGTTCAGCCCTCGAGGAGGCAGCAGCTGGCATCTTTAAGATCCTGGAGAACAACTACGACTGGCTGCGCTGGGCTGTCATGGTGCACTCTGCCGTGGGGCCTTTGGATGAGGACGGGGGCAGGTACGGGGGACCACTCTACAGCCCAATCACTTCCTGTCCATGTTGTCTGAGGCACCCTGCCCTCATGTGGTGGCCTGCTACCGTGACATGCCCAGCTCGCTGGATAAGAGCCGCATCCACCAGCTGATCATGGACCTGGAGTGAAAAATCCCCAACCCGCCTCCAGAGGTGTACGCCTCTATCGAGGAGGACCCGGGGAAGGCCCGATGGTACATGGCCTCTCGCATGCTGAAGAAGCTGCAGGAGGGTCTGTGCTCCGCGGTGGACATCCCCGTGGTGCCAGACAATATGGAGATGAAGTGTAACTTCCCCCAAGCATCCTATTACCTGCACGGGTACAAACACAGGCTGGCCTCGGGCACCGTGTGTGTGTTTGGATAAGAGAAAGGGGGTCTGGCTAGGCCTGCGGGCTGGGGCTCAGCTGCTGCAGTGCTACATCTGCTGAGGCTGGACACACATGAATGCACTACTTTAAAAAAACTCCAGATGTTCACAGTCAACTGAAACCATGTTTTCCTCTTTATTTCTGCTGTTTCATACCGGTAGTTTCATAACCAAATTGCCCTTGTATTATGTCATTGACATTTCTTCACAATAAAGGAAATTAGAAAAACAAAAAAACAGTTCTAATACTATTTCTTCACAATAAATACATTTTCAAACCCCTTTTTTTTAGCATTACATGTCCCGAAATACACAAAATACACTCTTAGTTAAAGCAACAATATCATATACTGTTTTGGATCCACCCAGAGAGGATCTAGAGTATAACTATTAGAAATCCAGACTAAGGGTTGTATGATGCACAGTTTAACAAATAAACAACAATGAAATCTTTATTTATATAAAGTATAATACAATTTTAGACCAGTCTACACAATACCAAGTCTGAGCTACACAATACATAAGTGGTCACAAATCCTGGTCATGGAGAGCTCCAGGCTGCACAGAACTAAAACACCTAGTTCTACTAACAGAATAAGATGTGTTAGTGCTGGGCTGGAACATAAGCCTGCACATCCTGTACCTCTCCAGAACCAGGCTTAGTGACCCCTACTGTTGATAAATGGCCGCACTGTACTAGAGATGTCTCACATATTCCTTGTCCTGCTGTGAAAACTTTTCCATGTCTCTCCTGATATCAGGGAAGCCCTGTAGAACCATCTGGAAGCGTTCTGAGGACAGGGAGAAGAGCTGGCAGGTGGTCAGAGCTTGAACCGTGGCCAAACGCTTTCCTTTGGTCATGAGGCAGGTCTCTGTAAACCAGTATGGCATAGAACAACACAATATAAATTTATTACACAGCATATCAGCTAAGCCCACTGTTCCTTGTCATATCCTGCATAGTCCCAAGAGACGAAATCAGCAAAACAATGTAGAACAGGAGAATAAGAATAACAAGTGTGGGGGGTTGGGTTTTTTCAATTATGTAAGAAAACGGATGGGGGATGAGGTTTGACAATCAGAATTTCTAGATTACTCAATCTCTTGTGTGATGAATAGAATGATAGTCTGAACAAATGAATGAAGGAATAAATGAATGATGCTGGATTGAGCTACTCGGATCTGAGCCTGACCTCCAAAGTAGTCTCCATCAGCCAGTTCCTGCGAGAAGGAGTCTGTCTCCACCAGGACCTGGCCGTGCTCGATGAAGAACATACGGTCTCCGGGTGCATTCTGTTGGAAGATGACATCATCCTCTTGGAAGACTTCATGCTGAAACTGGAGGAGAACGGTGTTCAGGAAGTTGACGTCTCGGTTCTGGAACATGGGTACGTTGTTCAGCAGGCTCAAACACATCACTGTCAGAATCTCCTGTATCACACACACAGAGCTTTTTTTCAGATCGTTTCATAATAAAGTTCCACAAATAGAACATTGACAAACAGAAGTTCCACAAATAGACAGGCAGGTCCCACTACTAAACAAAGGTGTGATAACCAAAGGAAACCATAGGTAAGTAGAATGTAGTTACGTACTTCATGTAGTTACGTACTTATACTTATAGTGGTACAATTGTGTAACTATTGTATAAGGTCTGTGTAATGTACAGTAGGACCTAAATTGTATAGAATAAAATAGAATAGAATATGATTGACTCAAGTACCTCTCTCAAAGCTGAGGACACTGAAATTAGAAAGTTCTTTTCGTCAAACCATCTCCCCCCATATCGGGCCCCATAGTACTTCTGGATTCGAAGTCGAAGGTCGTTAGGAAGCTTCAAGAAGGTCATGTAGTCGTCTAGATGATTCATCTGTGGATTATCAGACGTGGTGGACATTGAATGATATGCCATTACAATCAAAAGTGACATATCAATAGAGTTCCTTGCTTATGTTATCGAGTTTGAAGACGAGTCGTCGGTGTTAAAGCCAGGGCATTACATTTCCATTATACGTAGTGTACCTTATCTTTGTAGGCCTTTGCTGCTTGGTCTACGTTGGTTATGATGGCAGCAGCATTGGCCACCAGTACAGTGTACATTAGAGCCCCAGACAGCATACTGGTCATGACCACCCACAGCTCCACCTCATCTAGGGAGCAAAACACCCGGTACACACATAAATACAGTGTAAAACTTGGCTATTGAACTCCGGGCACTACAGTCTTGGAATAGCATGGGTCTAATATACTGTATGAGTATATATGAAAGACATGCTCTATTGTGTCAACAGAATATCAACAGGTTATCCGCAGTCCTTACTTGTTGGTGACTCGTTGGAGCCATAGGAAATTTGGATCATATGAGAGAGAGCACGAAACACTCCAAAGGAATACTTCTCACCGACCGTGGCATTCTGTAAAATATCACATTGTTTATATAGGGTGAACTAACCCTTTAAATGCAGCCAAAACCTTACACGTCTCAGTAGGTGTGGGGCTTACCATCAGCTTCTCTTGTCTGACCCAGCAGTCAGATGGGAACTCCTCCAGCATCGGGACAAAGTACTGGATACAGCCGTTCCAGTGGCACAGCAGAAACATCATCATAAACAAAGACAGTATGCGGAAGAACAGCTGAACATACTCCAAGTTGGCATTTGAAACCTGTGGTGAAAGAAACAAAGGCACTCAATTAAAAAATGGAACTAATTGGACTGCAAAGATAATCTAGAAGTAATGTGTGCACCAATCAAAAGTTATTCTCCTGTCCTTCTTTATATTCATTTTTAGCCAAATGTATTTGTAGTACAAGGTTTGACTTTGTAGTATTTTCAGCATTGGGAGATGGTAGCATACCAGAACTTACCTTTTCAACTTCATTGAAGAAGCGGACAAGCCTGGAGACTCTGAGGAGCCTGACAAGGCTGATGATTCGGACAAACATGAGGATCCGCACCATTCTACTGGCTTTGGAACCTGAGGTGGAGGTGTCACTGTGGGATTGTAACTCCTGTCACAATAAAATACAGAAATAAAAAAATGTTTTAAAAATGTATTGATCTTACAACAGACTGGAACTAATGTATAACAGCGTGATGATGGATTTATCATAATTTATCATTACCGCAATTAATAGTATGTAGCCAATTGGGAATGCTGCAATCACATCTGGTATGAACCAACTCTTTAGGTAAATCACACGGATCTTTTTGATATCCAGTATAGCCACCTACGGAATTGAAAAACAGACAGTAGATTTTCAGTTGATTGTTATTAGTGCTTGGCAGCATTCCTCAGACAAATGAATGAATACTTCAACAATGCAACTGAAGCTAAATGTTTGGGGATTCTGGCCAAAATGAAACGAGACAGTGATGCCACCCAGAATGTACGTCAGAAGCTACTAATAGAGAAGTGCATTAATATAAATTTGACAGGGTCGTCAATTGGCCAAACTTTCAGATTAATATTTTACACCAGTTTGGCATGAAATTGAAACAGAATAAGACCCAACCTGGTGCTTTGATCAGCCTCTTTACATGCGTATTTCCTTCTTATGAAATAAAAAGTGTCCACAGTCATGTTTCATCATGTTTCATCATCTGTGCACAGTGCACTTCAGAACATATTTACTAAGCATCTTGCTCCCCAGTAAAGTTTGCGCCTGTTATTTTCATGTGAGAATATAACACAAAAGCAACCCTAATCTGTATAAATAGTTATCTCTGAATCGTTATCTTAAAAAAAATTCAATTCGCTCTTGCAAATAACAGCTGCAGGTTTAGCACATGGGCCAGGGTTTCAATTAAGCTGTCCCTTCACATGCACTGAAACGAATACAGAAAGGGCAGATTGGGTTTGCATGCTTGTGGAAAGGGATTATACAACTATCGCAGATTGGGTCTGGTCTGAAAATAGAGTAAAGTCAGCGCCTCATTACCTCACTGTCCTCAGAGATGATACCCATGCGAAAATTCAGAGCCACATCCATCAGAAACAGAGTGTCTGAGAAGACATTGAAACCTTCCCAGCCCACTCCACTGTACCCGTCTAAGAAAGCTATCTCCATGGGGATCCCAATCAAATTCAGGAATGTGATGGCAACCATACACATGATGTAGTAACTCCTACAAGACACAATAACAAAGGGTATGTACATGATTAAAGTCATGCACACACGCATTTCTTAGAATCACTGTTAGAAACACCCTTTAGTGTTTTCTTTGGCATATACCTAAGGTCTTTGCTGTTTTTGCTAACTTTGCTGTGTTGTTCTTTGATAGACAAAAATGCCAAGACCTCCCTTAGGTCTAACTTTGTTGTGTTGTTCTAGGACAGACAAAATGCCAAGGCAGCAAAAACAGTAGCTGGAGAAGAATACCTTATGGGGCTGAATGGGTGGATGACCCAGACTCCACTCTGCAGCTGGCGTATACATTCCTTCTCCACAGCTATCTCGCTGCCGTACACAGATAGAGACTGCCTGTTCAGCTGAGGCAGAAAGACAGCTTTCCAACCACAGGTGCTGGCTGTGCGTCTGCCGACAGGGGCTTGGGAGTTTTCCATGCCAGAAGCAGCACACGGTTATTCTGTTCAGCTGACTGCGCTGGCCATCCTTCTCTGGGCTGCTGAAGAGTCGAGTCTAACTTTGCTCTAAACTGACCTGTCTTTTTGGTCACAGGGTAATTTTCCATCACAGCTCCTGTGGACGGGGCTTATTGAGGCGGTGTGGTGGGAGGAGAGCGGCTGCCAGACTTTCCTCTCCCCCTCTCTCTCTCTCTCTCGCTCTCTCCCTCATCCTTTCTCTCTCTCTCCCTCCCGGCTCATCAACTATTCAGTATCTCCGCTTCATGCAAGCATGAATCAAGCCCAGTTAAAAGACAAGGCTGGATCACATTAATACTGAATACAATGGGTGGTTTTGAATATCACAATTATTGTCATCTGAACTACACAACTAGCAGGGCACAGGGTGAGGTTTAGTAATGGTAACAGTAGACTATTGAATATTTAAAATAGTAATTTAACCAGGACAATAGTTACATGTTAAAACTATAACAGCAAATTTGTTATAAATTATAGACTAACAACTTTCTTGTTTTTTGTTGGTTTTGGTATTTTAACATATTTTGTGCACACATACTTATCTGGGATGCTAGCTCATGGGATCTGTGTATGTCTGTATATTACATTACAATGCTATTTCTTCTGGCTAAGCTCCCAGTAAATGCTTGATGAGGGTCAGATGAGGTCACAGTGTTGTCAGAAATGAAAGCTTACTAGTGTAACTGGTAAAAGGAATGAACTCCTGCCTATCAGATTTAAGTAAAGGTCACACAAGACAAAATTACACTCATTCCAAATAACATGGTCGATATCAATCGACTGGCCTAATGTATTTTTATGCATTCTATTTTTGATGCAACCTGAGTACCACAGGAGGTTGGTGGCACCTTAATAGGGGAGGACTGGCTCATGGTAATGGATGGTGCATAATTGGTGGAATGGTATCAAATACATCAAACACATGGTTTCCATGTGTTTGATGCCATTCCCTTACTCCGTTCCAGACATTATTATGAGCCGTCCTCCCCTCAGCAGCCTCCACTGCTGAGTACATCAAACATTTATTTCAAGACATGCCGCATCCAAAGTTACACTGAATTTTCTCGTGTTGGTTTGCCTTTATGAAAAAGTTATTTTAGTATACAAGAAGAATGTTGGATTTTTTTTTCACATGCAGTCTTGTTTTAATCTTCCATAACAATATGAATGGATATAGCATTTTCTTCTTCAAATTGTTTTTATTATATTGTCAAAAAAATTCTAAATGTAAGAAATGAATCCACAGTTTACAATATACAGCATACCAGTATCTGTTCATTTTATTTACAAAAAAATGTGTAACATTGTTTGGTTCTACATTGTTTTTTAAACTAAGTGTTAGTGAATGGTGTTGTGCGAGGCCCCTTCACTCAGTTATCTCCTCAGTTTTCCCTCTGCATATCTTTAGGTTTGGATTCACTCTGTTGTTGTGCCTCTGAAAAGAAGAAAGGTATATATTCTTTGAATGAAGAGTGAGTATTACATTTGTTGAGACATAAAGCAGCAGAAGAGGGGCTTTAATGAAAATAAAAGGTTCTCACTCTTTAGGTCCTCTTGGCGCTATTGGGCAGTCATCTCCAGATCTTTCCTGACGTTAGGAAAGGCCTGTCGGACCTGCTGGAAGCTGTCTGCGTGCAGGGATAAGAGCTGGCAGATGGTCATAGCTCGCACTGTTGCCAAACGCTTCCTTTGGTCAGGAGGCAGATCTTTGTGGGACAGAGACAGACAAAGCAGTGAGTCGCTGCAGTCAGACCAGACTTACATTTCAAAGCACCTGTACCAACTTTAGACCTGGAGAGCTACAGTGTGCAGGCTTTTGTTCCAGCCCTGGTTCAGCTAATCATGGTCTTCCTCTATGAAGAAAATTGAACTCTAGAGACAGACACACATGTCCAGGGATCTTTTTCTCAGCCCACCTCCAAAGTAGTCTCCGTCAATAAGCTCCTTCTGGAAAAAGTCGGTCTTCACCAGGAACTGGCGGTGCTCGATGAAGAACATGCGGTCTGGACGTGTTCTGCCTGATGATGATGTCAGCCTCCTGGAAGACCTCGAATTGCAGCTGGGTGAGAACGGTGTTCATGAAGTTGACGTCTCGATTCTTCAACATGAGCGTGTTTTCATCAAGGCTGCACACATCACTGTCAGGATCTCCTGGATAACACAAAACAACAAGAAAAGACAATTAGCTTTACAACGTCACAATGACTTTCCATCCTTATTTAAAGGCTCTGTGCAGTCAAAATTCAGTTTTTCTGTGTTTTGTATTATATTGTACAACAGCTGATGAAACATTATTTTAAATCAGTGTTATTCCCTGATATCTGCTGGTTGAAAATACAATCTACACAGGACCTTCTAATCAGCATGTTTGCATGGGCAGGAGTTTTGGCACCAGGTGGTAAATTGGTTATTAGACCGATAACAAAGAGTGTTCCAAAACTACCTGGCAATAACAGCTAGTTTTCCGTTTTCTCTCCCCACTGAGAACACTCCCAGTCAGTCCTAGCAAAATTATTTATTGATAAAACTATTTTTGTCAATTTTAATGGGAAACTATTACAGTAAGATACTTAATTATTACCCAGAAATGATTTTATACTTATATACAGTACCAGACAAAAGTTTGGACACACCTACTCATTCCAGGGTTGTTCTTTATTTGTACTATTTTTTACATTGTAGAATAATAGTGAAGACATCAAAACTATGAAATAACACATATGGAATCATGTAGTAACCAAAAATGTGCTCAACAAATACTTCTTCAAAGTAGCCACGTTTGCCTTGGTGACAGCTTTGCACACTCTTGGCATTCTCTCAACCAGCTTCATGAGGTAGTAAACTGGAATGCATTTCAATTAACAGGTGTGCCTTGTTAAAAGTTAATTTGTGGACAATCAGTTGTGTTGTGATAAGGTAGGGGTGAGTAACAGAAGATACCCCTAGTTGGTAAAAGACCAAGTCCATATTATGGCAAGAACAGTTCAAATAAGCAAAGAGAAACAACAGTCCAATATTACTTTAAGACATGAAGGTCAAGAACTTTGAAAAGTTCATACACGGCTTGTTCGACATTGCAGCCGATAGTGCAGGCAACTGCCAACTGACTGATCTACGAATCACCATGCACCGTAAATAACTACTCATTTTTATTTGTAGATCATATTATTTGTCATACCCGTAGTATGATATGTTTTGTCATGTTTTGTCATACCCGTCTGATATAACACGTCTGTCAGCCAATCAGGACTCAGGGCTCAAACCACCCAGTTTATAATAGGGTCATAATACCTACCAGTCAAACAGGGAAATGGTTCGAATAGTTTTTCCAGCTTTCATTTTTCCCAAAGGGGATTTTAGAAACACTTCAAATAAGGGCTGTGTTTTGTGTAGGCTTACCCTGCTGTGACGTTTTGATAATCGTGTAAATCTCTCTAGGACGAGGTGACTTTAATCAATATATTCGGCTGTATTTACCCCCCCCCCAATAATTATGCTATTTAGCTGCTAATGTGGCTATCATAAAGAACTCCAAATACCATGGTGATCTGGACGAGACTGCTGAAGTGACGCAAAGGTTAGTATCTCTGGATTAACAATCTAATGCTAGCTAAAAGTAATAATTAATAAATTGGCAAAATGTCTTTGACAATTCTGTTAACTGTCTTATGACAGTTTTAAATTGACACAATACCTGTTTAGCAAAGGTCTCGGCAAGAGATGACATGCAGGAGCTTGCAGGGATTTGTCGTCTTTCATGTCTACTTCAATGCCAAGTATCATTTTCAAATATGAGAGTAATTAGAAGCTGAATATATTGATAAAAGTTACCTTGTCTGGGAGAGATTTACATGGTTATCAGAACGTCACGCCATGGTAAGCCTACACAAAACACAGACCTTATTTTAAGTACTTCTAAAATCGCCAATGGGAAAAATGAATGGTGTATAAATGATTGGAACCATTTCCCTGTTACCATACTGTTACCATAGGCCTAAATTAAATTAAAATTCCTCATTGGAAAATTAAATCTAAACCATTCCACAATATTTGTGCACGAGAAAACGTCAACACCACGTAATGGAATTCCATTTGGGATATTTATACATGGTAAGTGTAGAATGGCCTACACTTGTCAATTCAATTTTGTTGCAGCTCGGAAATTAAAACTGCATGTCCCAGAAACTTAGCGCAGCCATTTAAAGACATGCCTGGTTCAACCATGTTGTATAAGGAAGGACAGAGTAGGACATACGTGAATCGGAGTCGCTGTGCAAGAGGGCTTACCGGCTAGTTAAGTATGTTACATAAAGTATTATTTCCACTAGTGTACTGTTCGTTAATAAACGTTGTGGGAGAACTGTAAGAGTTTTCAGTACGAGTGATATTTTTCCAACATCTAGCTAACAGTAGTTGTTAGCTGGTCGGCTATAGCTAGCATCCCGGACGTGTGTTTTATAAGCCAGAGCCCATTCTTTCACAGGTTGGATGGTTTGGGGTTTCCTAGCAAAGAGCTAACTTAGTTGGCTATGATTTTGGAATTTTAACTTCAACGTGATATTATAGCTAGCTAGTTAATCTAACACAAACTGATAGCTACTATAGGAAAGTGTTAGTATTGAGTTAATAGCTAGCTACAATGTTGCCATCAAATTGGCAGCTACTATAATATATTTAGGAATGTTAATGCATGTATCAGTATCCCCTCGTGCAAAGAGATTCGCTACGTTGTTTCCCCGTTTATTGTCCCCAATTTTCACTTTGTTACAGACAGAAAAATGTCCACCATATCTGCTGCCAGCGTCGAGCCCGTTGCAATTGAGGGCACGGAGAAGAAACCAATGAAACCCTGTTGTGCGTGCCCAGAGACGAAGAAAGTTAGGGATGCGTGGTATGTTTACAATTTCTTTGAACTTGAATTGCATTCTTGTAAAGTGAACGTATTTCGTGGGCTCTTTGTTTTTGGAGGATGCAGTTGCTGATGACCATTTCCTATGTTTCAGCATCATTGAGAAGGGCGAAGAAAGTTGCACAGATCTCATCGAGGCACATAAGGATTGTATGAGGGCGCTTGGATTCAAGATTTAATATAACTTTATATAATGAGTCATTGGTAAGTGTCATGCCCTGGAGCAGAACTTTCATTAATTTAGCCTCTTGTGTTGTGAAAAGAACATTATGTCCTAGATGCAGCTCATTGCAATAGGAGTGGGTGTGGCACTAGAGGGAGGTATGTATTGAATTTGCTTGTCTGGTTTATCATGGATCCTCCAGTGGTTTTACTTGTATTCTGCAGTTCAGCTTTGCAGTGACTCAACGACTGCAGACCTGTCTTTTGCATGGTTTTCACTGTCCTCTGTAGGGTCATGTTACCCTTTGTCTTTTCTGCTAAAGTTGATCAAACTGCTGATGTGAACAACTGCTGTTGTGTTTATTATTTATGGATGGCAGCAAAGAACTTTTGGTGTTGGTGCAGGACTTGTTTCTCTGGGATTGACTTGAAGGAGGTCCCGTGAAGCTCAGTTGTTGGAGCATGGTGCTTGCAACGCCAGGGTTGTGGGTTCGATTCCCACAAGGACCAATATGGAAGGGGGAAAAGTGTGAATGTATGCACTCACTACTGTATGATGCTCTTAGCGTCTGCTAAATTACTTAAATGTAAATTATATAAATGATGCTTGCAACGGGGTTGGGGACAGGCGTGTGTGTGTATATTACCATTTTTCAATATTCTGATCAGTATTCATTTTATTTCTGAAGTTGACACTAATGTTCTCCTCTTGCAGTGTTGTTGCTGGCTGGCCGTCTTAAAGGGACCTGGGATATTCCTCGTGTTTTTATTTATACCTCAACATGAAAGGAAGATGTGATCGCTGCACAGATGGTCATGATGGAAGATATGTTCCACTGAGTGACATGTTTTTTTTAATGCTCTGAATTTCAGAATTATGTGAATGTTGTTCTGCTGATTTGAGTGACATAAATATCCTATGCAATTTGACTCGAGTACTTGATTTTATACGGCAGGATGAAAAGCAATTTAATTAATTGTACAGGTAGGAAGTGTTAGGGATGCAATATTATCTTAATTTTATGCTAAACCATAGACATAACTATAGATTATACATAACTACAAAAAGGCCGGCTATACTTCCTGTCACCCTGCAAAAACGTCCTGGTATGACGGTCCTTTGATGTTCTGGTGACAACTGCTCTGGTATGCAGTTTGGCTTATAATAACTTCTGCTCCAGCCAAAACGTGGCACATCTGAATTCTTAAAAGGAATTGGTGTGCTCAAATGTTTGTGGCAGAAAGTATTGGGGTGCTGGATTCCAAAAGCCATATATTTAAATAAAGGAAAAGTCCACTCTGGAATATTCTTTACCTTTTAATTTATTATTTTTTTAACAGCAGAGGTTAGAGCAAATGGATGCATCTTATGTGGTGTGAAGGCCCGTTCTAGTCTGACAACTTTTTGTGTCTCGATATCCCAAGGGGTATGATCAAAGCCACTCACTTCACCCGACCCCTATTCCAGTGACACTTGGACTAGTCCTCTGACTGGGCATGGTTGTCAACTATGGGGGAAGGGGGTTCATTGTGTAAACCTGATCTACTCTGTAATTCTACCTATTTCAGAATCTCTAAATATGCACCCAACAGAGCCCCTCTCTAGCCCAGTGAGGTTTAGGGGGAAATAGTGATTCTGGTGAAAACATTGTTTAGGTCTGGCCGACGGGAGAGTTCTTCTTGGTGTGACTTACCTGGAGGCATGACCAGAGCCGCTCTATATGCACCCAGGAGAGTCCGGAGCATAAAATGTTCACTGTACCCTGCAATTACATCTGCTGCTCTGCACATGTGACTAATAAACTCTGTCACTCCTCCCTCTCTCCAGCAGTGTTATGTTAAGTAGCTGGTCTGCTTTCTGTCTGTGGCTGTACTCCTTGGGTTTCAATTCCAAACATGGTTATCTTTCTAGGGGTCTCTCCTCTCTCTCTCTCTCTCTCTCTGCTGCCAACTGTGAGCACTCCAGAGCAGAGCAAACAAATGGGTGAGGAGAAATAGAAAATCTATAGACAGACAAATCATTGAAGGAACGAGAGGGAGGGAGAGACGCACAATGTGAGAAATCCATTCCAATTGTGTTTATGGTGTAATAACCGAATAAAGACACATCGTGTACTCCAGCTGTATGTAAGGGAAAAGGGAACAATTTTTTTTCAACGTTTTCTCAGTTTTGACTGAACTTTTGAGAAATAGACCAACTCCAGTGATAATTGTTCAGTCTCACTGATAAAGCAACAAAAACTTCAAGATTTAGCGGAGGACAACCTTTTTCTACCAGCTTTGACCTCTGGTATCTTTTGTGAACTTTGGAATATAACACATTTTTTAAACTTATTAAACAACTAGATGTTTGGTTTGGAATAACAGCGTCCCTTACCATGTGTGCAGACAACTCCACCCTGTTGGAGGCGGTTCTCTACGGCCATCCACCATGCGATGGCTGGACCAACAACACTGAGGGGGCCTTCTACCACCTGGGCAACACCGTCTTGTTCCTTGGGTACATGGGAGGCAGCGGCGCTTATGGCTGCCTGTTCATATTTGGCTTCCTGACGATTGCCTTCACCTGCCTTGCCCTGTGGGGCTGGATGACCATGTGTGGGGTGGATGTGTTCACCTGGAACTTGCTACTGCTGGTGGCCTGTGTGCTCCAGATCTGCCACCTTGTATACAGGCTGCAACAGGATGGCCTGGCCAGCGAGGAGCTGTTGGCCCTCTACTCAGCCATCTACCAGCCCTTGGACGTTCCCGTACAAGTGTTCAAAGATATTGTGGGGGCCTGTGAGAACAAAGTGCTGGCACTAGGGGTAGAGGAGACGTATGCGGTGGAGGGCAAGACGCCCATCGACCAGCTCTCCTTTCTGCTGTCTGGGAGGTGAGTGAGGGAAAGGTGTACATTCCAGTGGAAGTCCCAATTCCAGTGTTCATTCTTGGTGGTATGCTACTGTAGATATGGGAAAAGACTGGAGTCTTGTTTTAGTTAAGTTGCTGGAGTAACAGTAAATTGTAGTTGAGTTAAATTGCTGATGTCAGATTGTCATGTTGTTGTGAGTGTTCCTAGTTAATGTTCTGAGTGTGGTTAGTGTTCTATTCCCCGCATAGTGCTTTACCTCTTGATCTGTCTGTCAAACAACAACAATGACCCAAACTCGGGCTCATGGAAACCTGAGAGAGGGATATTACTTACCAACGATATAATTAAACATGGAACACTTTCAAGAGGTCATGTGTCCTAAGGAGTGACTCCGTTGCTTGTTGGCTAAGATTGAATTTAATGTGTGAATGTTGGGTTTGGGAAGGTGTGGTTATTTTATCCTAGCCCCAGACATTTGTAAAATACAGAGTATTTGTGTCACTGACTCACTGTAGTGTACTTGCTCCCCTTAGTGGCAGGGTGCCAGAGCTTGGTCAAATACTTTACTTTCAAGTATTTGAGGTGTACCTGATTTAGCTCATTTGGGACTAAACCATTGGTTCCATTGTAGCAGGCAAATTAAATGAAGCGCTGTTCAAGTCATTTAAACAGTATGATGTATTTCACCCACGTCTGGTGGCTGCTGCTACGTTGTTGTGATAGCTTTATATTTGGTGCTCTCCTGAGGTTGTGTACCAACACAGTAAACTAACTCCTATACAACCTCTAAAATGAAATGTTCATACACCGGGATAGCTAACTATTGTTCGCTAATAACATTTGTTGTTATAAGATGACGTCTGTTTATGCCATTTTTATGACTAACAATTCCAGGTTTCACTGACTTCAAATGAATGCCATAAACAGGAAGTCATACCTGAAAGAGCACTGAGGGAATGTCTGGGACTTGAAACCAAGAATAGATGTTTTTCTCTCTTGGTTCACTTCCCTTGAGTTTTGAGGTTAAGGACAGAGATATTCATGTTAACTTGTTTCAAGGTTTTGGATCAAGTCTAGTTATGTGCATCTTCTCCCTCTCTCACTTCTCTAATCATCACCTATCCATGCTTTCTCCCTTCTCCGTCTCTCTTACTAATCTTGTCCTTTCCTGCTCTCCTTGGTAGGATCCGTGTGTCTCTGGATGGACAATTCCTCCATTACATCTTCCCCCACAAGTTCCTGGACTCTCCTGAGTGGGAGTCTCTCCGACCCAACGAAGAGGGGAACTTTCAGGTACTGGACAATTGCTGGCTATTCATTCATCCAGTCATTAATTGATTTATGAACATTCAGCCTTTCCCTTCACTCTCACCCCTGACCATCTATCACCCTGAACCTCAGGTGACCCTGACAGCGGAGACGGACTGCCGCTACATCTCATGGCGCCGGTGCCGCCTTTACATGCTTCTGTCCAAGGAGCGCTACATTGCCCGCCTCTTCTCCGTCATGCTGGGCAGCGACATCGCCGACAAGCTCTACTCACTCAACGACAAGCTCTTCGCAAAGAGCGGCGTGCGCCTCGACATCCGCTTGCCCAGCCTCTACCACGTCCTGGCCCCCTCCTCCCTGGGCAGCGAGGGGGAGGTCTATAGCGGCAGTGGTAGTGGGAGTGCCAGGGACCAGGTAGCCCCAGTGGAACAGCAGGAAGCAGCAGTGGTAGATGTGGACCCGGTTCCAGTCTACCAGAGGTCAGAGCCTCCAACACCCCCGACCCCCCGGCTGCAGATCCGAGAGAAGACCCCCAACCCATCTCGGCCAACCCCCTGCCAACCATCCCAGCGCCAGCCCTCAGACATGGAGATGCCATCTGGTGAGGACTCTACCAGCCTGGTCCTAGAAGACTTTGCGGATATGACCGGGTCCTTAATGGATTATGGGAGTGAGAGGGATTATTTGAGGTAGATGGCAGGTTGCTGGAGCTAACACACTGGGCCACCACTTAAGATACATGTAAGTACACCTGTGTGCAGTGAGAGGGTGGGCTGGGCAGGGGTTGCGTGTGTGTTTTACTTGCTGTGTCCACTCACTAATCCAGCTTTGAACTGGCCATGCCATGTGGTAAAGAACCTAATTTCAATTTTGCAATGATTTTCTGTTTGTTATCTTAAATATTCAATCTATCTTATACAGAGGCTATGCACTGCTTGCTCTTTCACCTTCTAAAATTATATGAAAGTTTATGGAGTGAGTTAGTAAAATCGATACATTTTTTTGGTAAAAATTAATGAGCCTGAGAGGAAGAACATTGGATTTATCAAAGAGTTGGCAGAACTGGGACACCTTGCCTCTTGAGTACCCACCCAACCCCAAAGGCCTCTCTCTTGTTTCTAAAGTTTACCTTCACTCCATCTCAATGTAGATCTGAAGCCTCAAACTCTCCACCCCCAAAACTTTAGCTGTTCTAATTCTTTACATGTACACTCCCCTACGTAATTATTTGGACAGTGAAGCGCAAACTTTTAATTTGGCTCAATACTCCAGCATTTTGGATTTGAGATCAAATGTTTTATGAGGTGACAGTACAGAATGCCACCTTTTATTTGGGGCTATTTTCATACATATCTGTTTTACCGTTTAGAAATGAAAGTACTTTATGTTTCTAGTCCCCCCATTTGAAGGTGTCATACGTATTTGGACAAATCCACTTATAGTGTATTAAATTTGGTCTCATATTCCTAGCACACAATGACTACATCAAGCTCATGACCCTACAAACATGTTGGCTGCATTTGCAATTTGTTTTGATTGTGTTTTTGGATTATGTTGTGCCCAATAGAAATTAATGGTAAATAATGTTGTAATTTGAGTCACTTTTAGTGTAAATAAGAATATAATATGTTTCTGAACACCTCTACATTAATGTGGATGCTACCATGATTACGGATAATCATAAATGAATTGTGAGAAAGTTAGTGGCAAATAGGTCATTCAGAAAGTATTCATACCCCTTGATTTGTTACACATTTTGTTACAGCCTGAATTCAACATGGGTTAGATTTTTTCCCCTTACAAATCTATACACAATGCCTCATAATGACAAAGTGAAAACATGTTTTAAGAAATGTTTACAAATATATTGAAAATTAATGACAGAAATATCTTATTTACATATGCATTCACACCCCTGAGTCAATACTTTGTAGAAGCACCTTTGGCGGCGATTACAGCTTTGAGTTTGAGTCCATAGATTTTCAATGGGATTTAAGTCTGAGCTTTGGCTGGGCCACTCAAGGACTTTCACATTCTTGTTCTGAAGCCATTCCAGCATTGCGTGGGCTGTAAACTTGGGGTCCTTGTCCTGTTGGAAGGTAAATCCATGCCCCAGTCTGTTATTTGCATTCTGAAGCAGGTTCTCATCAAGGATTTGCCTATATTTGCCTCCATTCATTGCTCTATCCTTACCAGTGTCCCAGTTCCTGCTGCTGAAAATCATCCCCATCGCATGATGCTGCCACCACCATGCTTCACGGTAGGGATGGTGTTAGACAGGTGATTAACTGTGCTTGGTTTTCTCCAAACATAGCGCTTTGCATTTAGGCCAAATATTTCAGTTGTCTCATCAGACCACAGAAACTTTTGCCTTATGCTCCGAGTCTTTCACATGCCTTTTTCTAAGGAGTGGCTTCTGTCTGTCCACTCCTGTAAAGCCCAGATTGATGTAGAGACTGTTGTCCTTCTGGCAGATTCTCCCATCTCATCCAAGGAGCAAGGTACTTCTTGCCTAGATGCTCAGTTTGGTCGTATGGCCAACTCAAACCAGAGTCTGGATAGTTCATTTTTATGTTGTTAAATTTCCCAATGAAGGAGACCACTGGGCTCTTGGAACCTTTCAGGACTCTAGAAATTGTTTTATATTCTTCCCCAGATTTACACCTCATCACAATTCTATCTCGGAGAGGTACAGACATTGTACTTCATGGTATAGTTTCTGTTCTGACATGCACTATCAACTGTGGGACCTTATATAGACAGGTGTGTTTCTTTCTAAATCCAAACAATTGAATTGGCCACATGTGGCCTCCACTCAAGTCATAGCGATATCTGAAGGATGATCAAAGGAAATTTCATGCACCTGAGCTCAATTTGGAGCGTTATAGCAAAGGGGTGTGCAGGGGGGGACAGATTCATAAAGTGCTGTAATTTCTAAACGGTAAAACAGATACATATGAAAATACCCTCCAATAAATGGTGACATTCTGTACTGTCTCCTCATACAGTGCATTATGAAACTATTCATACCAATTGACTTTTTCCACATTTTATTACATTACAGGCTTATTATAAAATTGATAAAATAATTGTTTTTCCTCATCAATCTACACACAATACCCCATAATGAATGACAAAGTGAAAACAGGTTTTTAGAAATGTCTGCAAATGTATATATATAAAAAACAAAACAGAAATACCTTATTTACATACACTACCGTTCACTTAGAAATGCCCTTGTTTTTGAAAGAAAAGCAATTTTTTTGTCCATTTAAAATAACATCAAATTGATCAGAAATACAGTGTAGGCATTGGTAATGTTATAAATGACTATTGTAGCTGAAAATGGGTGATTTTGAATGGAATATCTACATAGGTGTACAGAGGTCCATTATCAGCAACCATCACTCCTGTGTTCCAATGGCACGTTGTGTTAGCTAATCCAAGTTTATCATTTTAAATGGCTAATTGATCATTAGAAAGCCCTTTTGCAAATATGTTAGCACAGCTGAAAACTGTTGATCTGATTAAAGAAGCAATAAAACTGGCCTTCTATAGACTAGTTGAGTATCTGGAGCATCACACAGAACCCAAACCAGCTGCGTGCGTGCGCCATCGTGCATACATTTATTTTGTCCCCCCCCCCCACCAAACGCCATCATGAAACGCAGGTTAAAATATCAAAACAAACTCTGAACCAATGACATTAATTTGGGGACAGGTCGAAAAGTATTAAACATCTATGGCAATTTAGCTAGTTCGCTTGCACTTGCTAGTTAACGTTAATTTGTCCTATTTAGCTAACTTGCTGTTGGTAGCTAATTTGTCCCGGGATATAAACATTGAGTTGTTATTTTACCTGAAATGCACAAGGACCTCTACTCCGACCATTAATCTACAAATAAAACGGCCAACCGAATCATTTCTAGTCATCTCTCGTACTTCCAGGCCTTTTCATTGTTTAATTTATATGGTGATCGCATCTAAACTTTCATTGTATTACCACGACTACCGGCAAAACAGTTAGTCTTTCAATCACTCACGTGGGTATAACCAATGAGGAGATGGCACACAGGTACCTGCTTCTATAAACCAATGAGGAGATGGGAGAGGTAGGACTTGCAGCGCGATCAGCGTCAGAAATAGGAATGAGCTCTATTTTATCCCTTGGCAACGTATATGTTCGTCCGCAAGCAGTGTGGGTGCAATAATTGAATAATATGGATTTCTACATTTATTTTGCGGTGCTCGCTCACGCGACGTGTCCGGTCTGGTCAGCATGTCAGCATTTGTGGATTTGATTACAGGCTCAAAATTAAAGCTATTCTATGCGAGAAGTTGCTAAGAAACTGAATATCTCGTACCATGCTATGTACTCCTCCCTTCACAGAACAGCGCAAACTGGCCCTAACCAGAATAGAAAGAGGAGTGGGAGGCCCAGGTGCACAACTGAGCAAGTGGACAAGTACATTAGAGTGTCTAGTTTGAGAAACAGACACCTCACAAGTCCTCAACTGGTAGCTTCATTAAATAGTACCCGCAAAACACCAGTCTCAATGTCAACAGTGAAGAGGCGACTCCGGGATGCTGGCCTTCTAGGCAGCAAACTAGACACTCTAATGTACTTGTCCTCTTGCTCAGTTGTGCACCGGGGCCTCCCACTCCTCTTTCCATTCTGGTTAGAGCCAGTTTCCATTCTCCCGGTTGCGTCACAGGTCGGTATCGAACCCGGGTCTGTAGTAACGCCTTAGACCGTTGCGCCACTTGGCAGGCCACCATTGATCATCCTTTATGTTTCTACAACTTGGAGTCCACCTGAGGTAAGTTAAATTGATTGGACATGATTTGGAAAGCCACACACCTGTCTATATAATTCCCACAGTTGTCAGAGCAAAACTCAACCCATTAGGTCGAAGGAATTGTCCATGGAGCCCTGAGACAGGATTGTGTCGTGGAACAGATTTGGGGAAGGGCACAAAAACATTTCTACAGCATTGAAGGTCCCCAAGAACACAGTGGCCTCCATCATTTTTAAATGGAAGAAGTTTGCAACCACAAAGAATCTTCCTAGAGCTGGCCGCCCGGCCAAACTGAGCAATCGGGGGAGAAGGATCTTGGTCAGGGAGGTGATCAAGAACCTGATGGTAACTCTGACAGAGCTCCTCTGTGGAGATGGGAGAAACTTCCAGAAGGACAACCATCTCTGCAGCACTCCATCAATCGGGCCTTTATGGTAGAGTGGCCAGGCGGAAGCCACTTCTCAGTAAAAGGCACATAACAGCCCACTTGGAGTTTGTCAAAAGGCACCTAAAGGACTCTCAGACCATGAGAAATATGATTCTCTGGTCTGATGAAACCAAGATTTAACTATTTTTGGCCTGAATGCTAAGCGTTACGTCTGGAGGAAACCTGGCACCGTCCCTACAGTGAAGCATAGTGGTGGCAGCATCATGCTCTGGGGATGTTTTTCACCGGCAAGGACTGGGAGAATATTCAGGTTTGAGGGAAAGATGAACTGAGCAAAGTAGAGAGAGCTCCTTAATTAAAAACCTTCTCCAGAGCTCTCAGGACCTCAGACTGTGGCGAGTCTCTGAATGTCCTTGAGTGGCCCTGCCAGAGCCCCGAGTTAAACCCGATCGAACATCTCTGGAGAGACCTGAAAATAGCTGTGCACCGACGCTCCCCATCCAACCTGACAGAGCTTGAGAGGATCTGCAGAGAAGAATTTGAGAAACTCTCCAAATACAGGTGTGCAAAGCTTGTAGCATCATACCCATGAAGACTCGAGGTGGTAGTTGCTGCCAAAGGTGTTTAAACAAAGTACTGAGTAAAGGGTCTGAATACTTATGTAAATGTATTATTTCAGTTTTTATTATTAATACATTTGCAAAAAAAATTCAATCTTTTTTTTGTCGTCATAATGGGGTATTGTGTGTAGATTGATGAGGGGCGAAAAACAATGTAATTAATTTTAGAATAAGGCTGTAACGTTACAAAATGTGGAAGACATCAAGGGATCTGAATACTTTTCGAATGCACTGTAGAAAACATTTGATCTCAAATCCAAAATGCTAGAATATAGAGCCAAATTTAAAGTTTGAGCTTCACTGTGCAAATAAATATGTAGGGGAGTGTATATTGCAGCTTCTCCCTCACTCCTCTCCCAGTGTGTGGCCTGCCCTCTTAGTAGCTAACGTCCTGCTGAGGATGGGTGGAGAGTGTGTGTGTTTGGATAGTGTTCGTTTACCTAGGTTAGACTGCCCTTTTCTGCCTGGATTCAGGCCAAAGGAAAGATACTTTTGTGCTACAATTTATGAAACCGTTTACAAAGCCGTTTACCTCACAGTGACCCTGATAGCTTATGTTGGTTCAGACAGATGGGGTACCATCTGTATGTATGTTGGAGGTTTGTAGTTTGGAACAGGAAGGGGAGACAGCAGGGTGGGGGTGTGATGCTGGCAGTCAGCTGTGTGTTTTTGTCTGACAAGGATTAGAGCCCGCTGGAAACTTTTGGGATATCCTGGCAGCCAGAGATCCAGTACCATGCACTTAATCCACGTGCCTACCCACTGCCCCCTCCCTAGCTATCCCAAAATCCTCCCTGACCCAATCGCGGGTCAGATCGTGTTTCGGGCGGAGAGGGGGGTTGGATTCCAGGATAGTTGCTGGGTAGAGGGCTCTGGCTCTGCTGTCATTGTAATAGCTGCTGACCTTCATGTACAGTCTATGGTCAGTTAGCCAGTGGCTACGGCAAGCAGAGGGGTGAGGTTTCGAGAGGGGTGAGGTATGAAAGAGGGGAGAGGGATTTGGATCTTTTGAAAGCAGAGACCAGACTCGCTTAGAGAACAGCCCATCACTCCACTATCATTAGCTAGGTTTCCATCTAATTGGTGACAGATTTTCATGCCAATATCCTAAATTCTCCCACCAGAGATATTTCCATCAAACAAACTTATTGTGGATAAAAGGCTGTGCATATTAAATAAAAAAAAATGCAAGTGAAATGGGTTTCTATTGTATTTTTATCTCTGCTGATGGTTTTGTCACAAAAACTGTTGTGTTATATAGCAAATATGCCCACTCTGATCTTGACACGTGCTCTATCCAGCAGCTCGCAGATGAAGTGCGGGCAGGCTACTTACATGATGAGATTATTATGGATAATAGCGAGATCTTTTTTTTGTCAAATGACAGCTCAGCATGATCATTATGTCACCAGAATAAGACCCTCGATATTTATTGGAAAGGAGCAGCAAGCTCATCACCGTGCACTTTAACCACCCTCCCACTGGGCAAAACATGGTTGAATCAACATTGTTTCCACGTCATAAAAAAAAAGATTACATCAACATGGAAAACTGATCTGATTGGCAAAAAGTCATCAATAATTTTTTTCACCCAATTTTTAACCTTAATTCAATGACATGGTGATATTTTTTGTTGATTTCATGTTGAATTCACATTAGTTGTCTGTGCCCAGTTGGCTGTGAAATACATAACTGATTTAATCTGTAGCCATTTCTCGCATAATTAATTTTACTTACACAAAAAGATCTCACCATGTCAAACGAACAAATTCTGTCGACATTTATAAAATTGTATCGGCATTTCCTATTTCCATCAGCCCGGTTGTGACTTTTTTCATGCGTCAAGTAATTCTTTCGCATTAAATGGTTGGATGGAAACCAGATAAGTGTCACATCACAGGTCAATATATCCCTCCTCTCTCACTGTTAACCAGGTTGGGTGTCAGGAATGTGAAGACTATGCCAATGTAATTCGACCAATGGGAGCTTTTGTTGTGAGATCATCTTGCAACCCGACACTATACTGTATTTGAGCTGTAAGGAGTGTACATAACATTTAGGGGAAGATGAAACACTCTCTATACTTGGACAAGGTGAATATGAACTGCCTGCCATGTTGCCGTAGTAACAGTTCAGCTTGTGTTTCTTGACAGTTCATGATAAACTGACCAGTTGTCAATGACCGGTGTTCTCAGTTGATTCCACAGGAGAGGAAACCACTGGGAGTCTACCATTGCGATACCAGAGAGGGAGAGCTCCCTTGGCCCCTACCGGATACCTCTATGCTGTGATGGTTTCAACTGGATTGGAAACAGTGGACACGTTCCAGGAAATATTTTTACAGTCAGGCTATGCAGATTATCAGATGTCACAACACCTGGCATAGTGTTTAACATCTCAGGAACCACACTAATATCATTTAGCATTCTTCTGAGATGAGCAGTGCGACTGCAAAAAAGATGACCTGGAACACAACCATCACTGCCCTGGGTGGAATCAGACCTGCCCAACACCAAATCCCACTCTCTTACCTTACCTCACTTCCTCTGGTGTCATCTGTGCGTGACAATATAGGAAAGAGTGAAACCCTGGACACTGGACAGAATTATGTTATAAATCTGAATTTATTAGTTAAGGTCACATACCTCTTTTTATTATTTCACTCACATGTGTCCCATTCATCTGGATGGAAAGCCTTTTGATGTGGATATTGTGTTAGATAGGATTATGATTCAACATTAAAGCAATCATGTGTATTTTATTTTTTAACAACCGAGGTTGGGTTGGCTAGCTAGGGGCACATTAATCGTGTTTGTTTGTGCAGACATAATCTGAGAGAATAAAGTTTGACAGACAGCATGCTAGAAAGGGATTTATCTTCGTACTCAGATTTTCCAAAACACGATTCCAAATTTAACAGGCATTTGTTTATGTGAATGTGAGATGTCTCACACATTGTACATTTATTAAGTCATTAACATAGAACAAGAGTGTTGTGTTTTTGTAAATAAAAATGGGACTACATATACATATATTTTCATGGGGCCAATGTTTCTTGATAAAGCTCTTGGTGAAAATGCATTCCTGTCATTTTTTTTCTGTCTCCTCTCTCCTTCATCCTCTGTCAGAAATAATATTGTCTCCAAGTTTATCATCACAAGGCACTCAAAATCAGTTATCACAGTTGCACATTTGTTGCTGAATATGTTGCTCACCCCTGCTTATCAGAACTCAGAGAGTTAAGCCCTTGAGTTCAGACAAAATTCACACATTCCAGAGTTACCCTTTTATTGTTTTGCTTCAACAGAAGCTCTGAATAAAGTAACATTCAGCTGCGTCGGAATGATTATGTACATCAATACTAATGCTGTTGGAATATACTAAAGAAATGTAAAGAAGTAGTTTGGAACTGTTCTGGAATCTGTTTGGCTGTAGGTGGTTCATCAGTAACATATGACTAGGGTTATAGGATGGCAAAGTTTGTGTGTAGCTGTTTGCAATGGGAGCTATTAGCTGCATGTGTGTGTTTCTGCGTGAGCTCGTCCCAGTAAAACTCTTCTAATTTCCTTTCCTTCATTCCCAATGATAACTATAAGGATAGGCTTCCTCCTTACTGCTTAGACCTATCAAAGCATTCCACATCATTGATGATAAAGGAAAGGAGATGAGGAAAGGACACAGTTTCAGACTATTGGGAGGTTGCTAGAGAGAAAGAAACATGCTGGTTCATAGGATCTGTGTGTGTTTACTACATCAGTAATTCTCACACAGCTGTACGAAATCATGGTTCCATGGAGATCCTCGCCTTACGTTTATCTTCTTCACGCACAATGGCTCCACTTCTCTGAAAGAGAAACACATGAGTTACAGTGTCATATGCATGCACAGGAATGTTGTGTGTGGTGTAGGTAAGTGTGTGAAAGTATGTGTGTTAAATAGATGAAAGGACTTATACCCGACAGAGGGGAATTCTGATATGCAGACAGACACAACGTGGATGTCTCTCTGCCTGTAGAAGTGGGCTCCAGTGTTCTTCAGCTGGATGGAGTCTATCTCACACAGTGGCACTGGGTGGGCTATCACCCTCCTGTACATGGTGCCGTCTGTCTGTCTGAAACACACACACACACACACACACACACACACACACACACACACACACACACACACACATACACACACATACACATACACACACACAGAGCATGCCTATTACTGAGAATATAATCCATGTTTACGTATCATACTGTGAACAGCTGTGAATCATGCTGTGTATACATTTCTTTTGTCTCTAACAGTGAGGGTTAGTGGTTGTACCTACAGCCTGAGTCTCTGCTCTGTTTCAGGATGTCCCCCAGTCCTCAGGATCACCTGCACCTCAGCACTCTTGTCCAGGAGGAACACCTCCAGCTGCACCAGGATGTGATGAGCTAGGGAAGAGGAGGAGGGGACGGGATGTAACTTGATCATCATCACATGAGATATTGCTGTATTTAACCATTCAACTGTGGGGTCAAAGTAGTGGGCATAATGAACATCCAACAATTGTCTGATGGACAGCCAGTCTGTGTTTTTACATAGAGGTAAATGTTGGCTACTCACCACAGAAGGGAGGTGCAGAGGTTGTCAGGAGAAAAAGCTTCTTTGGTTGAGGAAGAGGAAAGACTGTTAAACCACTGTTCTCCAATAACCCTGAAACACACAAGGACACATGCACATACAAAAGACAGAGAGAGTAAGATGTAAAATAGCCATTCCTATCACAGTTATGACAGATGAAAGGCCTCCAGAGTACATTTACTGCTTTATCTGTATCAGTCTGTCACTGCATCAGCAGCGCCAGTGTGCCCAGACCAGTGTGCCCAGACCAGTGTGCCCAGACCAGTGTGCCCAGACCAGACATGACACTAGCTAGGTCAGACAGTTGCCCTATCTCTCACTGAGTGAAACCTGACTAAAGGAAACATGGAAAGTGTGCTGGGAAGTTTGAATATTACCAAAATATCCCATGTAAACACGTTTCACGTGATCAAAATAGTTTGTGCATAGTCTACTCGAGGCTACATGTAAAAGGTGGCTATTTATAATATTTACATTTGTATGACCAACGTACTCACAGACAGCAGGTTGGTATAATATCTGGGGAAATAGTTTAATGTTGATGATGCCCTTACCTATTCGTGGACATCTGCCTGGGCAGCCTAAACAGCGCCCCTTGAGGAAGTCCTCATAGCTGGAACAAGGGATGCCAGTCAGTGGGCAGGTCCCATTCAGTGCGCTTATGTAGACGTGGAGCGCCCTCATGTGGTCACATATCACATAGCTATACACTGGAAAGTAGACAAGAACTGATCACAAACGAAGATTCTCAGGTAGCTAGAAGCTTACCACTAAATAGCCTATAGGCTAGTAAACATAGTGCTTACTGTTTAGTTAGTGAATAATCAAAAAACATCAACAGTTTAAGTTGAAAGACATGTCTGAAGTTTCTTTTGAAATTCATACACACTTAGGTTCGGCCTCTTTGCCAATGAAGCATTTTGGCGGCAAAAACACGTACTTACTTGACGTAAACCTGGAGCGCGAGCAACCTGCTTGGTCCATCCCGCCGTTTAGAAAGAAGTCTGCATGGCCGACAGAGATGGAGATGCCCAAATCTGAGAGAAAAGGATGATAATTGATGTCGAATGGCTGATACCAGGACATTGTCATATTGTCATTCCAGTGAACAGTGAGACTTTTGAAATAGAGCAGGCCTAAGAGGAAAAGATGGAATGGTAGCAGACATTTCTTTGCAATAACAATGATTATTTGTGTGTAGCCTATTCTCTCACAGTCGGAGTCAGTGTGGATGGCCTCCACAAACAGTGCATCTGAGGGGTCAAGACGGTCAAACGTGTCGGCTCTTTTAAACATGGGTCCAGCCGGGTCCAGACCTACAGCAGGAGATACAGAGGTCAGTGGGGGATAGATAGAGTACTGCATCAGCAACAGTGATGACAAACACAAATATACACACACAGAGCGCCTGTGAACTACTGCACTAAAGCATTCAGACTACTTCATATCACTGCGCTGAAGGCCTCTACTGAGACAAAAACATCAGCGATAGTGTACAGACAGACAATCATATGTATTATTGTGTCGTTGTGTGACTTCAGAAGGGTAATGTCTCCCTCTTTCACAAATTCAGCTCACTGCCTTTCAATATCAGCTGTTGTTGTTTTCCAGAGCTGTCTCTCTCTTTGAAAGCCTAATTCAGTCAGATTGGCAGAGATGAGAGGGTCTGTGAGTGACTGGCCTGCTTTGTGGTGACCAGTCTCTGTCTGGCCCTGTTGAGCCCTGTTCTGCAGACAGAAGGTGCCTTGTGGAACTGTTAATGGGTCAGACACAGATGGAGCTCACCTGTAATTCTTCCTATCTTGCCCTTGAACAGGGTCCCCACGAATCCAGACACATGTGCCCCAAGACTAACCCCAATGAAGTGAAATGACTCCAGTTTGCATCCATGGTTCTGTGGGACAGACATCAGACCTCCTTTATTTTCATTACTTTTAACTTAATTTGCTGTCAGTGTAAACATAAACAAATGAGGAAGCCCTGACCTGGAGCTGGTTGATGAGGACAGAGATCTGGATGGCCACCTCCTTGTAGTTCTCCACCACCATGTTGTAGGCGAGTGAGGCCCCATAGACCCAGTCCACCACCACCACGTTGGCATCCTGCACCCGCAGCAGAGCCTGGGCCAGCTGCTTCACCCAGGATGGCTTACTGCCCAGAGCCCTGGGAGGGAGGGAGGAAAGGGGAGGTGGAGGTTGGGAGGGAGGGAGAGATAACTTATACGTTTTATGTGTAGAATATAGATATACCTTGCCAAGTTTTTGACCTCCCTCCCTTATTCCTTACCTGTATCCATGGACAATTATCTTGGTGGGTTGGGAGGAGTTGAAGTAGGTGTTGTTGCTGAGGAAGTCCTGACTGAAGAGGCTGGCACAGTCTGTATTCTTGCGTGTCAAGAGCAGGTACTGCACCTGTAGCTTGCTGCCCTGCTGATGGTACTCCAGCCAGGTCGTGTTGTTGAAGTCAGCACATTCTGATCTGGGCTCCTCATCTTCCCCTGCAGGTTCAGAGGAGAAATGTCCATAAAGAACCTGGAGAACAATACCAACAACAACAACAAATGCACCATTTGCACAAAAGAAAATCTTCTTTACATCTACAGTGACATGGCATATGCTATAATAAATATGCTTAGAGGAAGGTTAGTATATTAATTTAATAGTATTAGGAAGAAGCTTCTGCAATAGAGATGAGTTGTACTTACCGACTGCAAATGTAATGTAGAAGGCTAGAATACTGAGAATAGTTTGCACTGTTTTCAGTTTCCAGTCCATTGTCTTGAAAGAAGAGTATCAAGAATGGTAACTTGGCAGATAGGTTGGTGAAATGTGTTGGTGAACTGTGCCTCAGATCCTTAGCTTTGGAAACTCTCTTTTCCCTCTCAGCAGTCCTTGTAGCTATGCAATAACTCACTTTGGTTCTAGAAATGTCATTCAACCCTCTACTGGTCAACAGTGGCCACAAAAGGGCAGGAATCTACTTAAGAGAATGAAGTTGAACCCAACGTTATTTCACAATGCCTGGCATTGAAATAGTTAGTTACACAGTAACAGAGATGGGGGGTTGGGAGAATTTCCTTCCCTGCTTTCTCGCAAAGCTCAGCTGGCACAGTAAACTAGCCTTATGAAAACGTACCCACATACCTCTCCTGCTCCAGTCGTTCGTCAGTGTGTTGTTTAGGACCCAGTGTTTAGTCTATATGGGGGGTTTTGAATCCATGACCTCACTGGTGATCAATACCTGGTTGTTTTAATACTAAACTCTGGCTGTCTGAGGGTGACATTCTCACTGTGCCTCATGGTGAGTTCATTTCAGCAATGGATTCAGACTAGTAAACCCTTATACGCATCCATGTGACAATATAGATGGACCTGCAACTCTAATCAGACTGCAGTAGTTCAGCTTTTATTTAAGAAAATTAAATCTGATTAAATCAAATGGGTCAGGCTGAGTGGTCATAAGTGAGAACAGACCGGGAAAGAAAGAACATGTTCAGAGATTGGTTTTCACACAACTTTAATATCAACTTTTACAGAGTGCAGTAATGAGGATTAGACACTTGGACTGGGGATGTTGAGCTATATGTTATGTGTTATTAGCAGATCGTGGGGCAATTATTTAACCTTTATTCTCTCTCTCTCCTTGGGTAACTGGGAAGCCACCCAATCCATGGTCCGCTTGCGTGCCGCCTCCCAGCTGTACCGTGGAGCGTACCCCATGTCCCTCTGAGCCCTCCGATAGGAAAAGCTGAAGGGCGTGTTCAGCATGGTGAGGAGCTGCCGGTTTATGGGTGGTGTGAAGCGCTTGAAGGGACAGAGCAGTATCTGCAGCATCTCCATGAGGAAACAGAGGAGGTAGAGGACTGGGATGGGCAGGTTAGGCTTCTCCTGGATGCTGAAGCCCAGCGGCGACAACACAGCATGGTTGAAGTCAGAGTAGCTGACCGGTGGCGTGTCATCTGAGATGTAGTAGAAGTTCCCTCCGATGGCGGCTCTCCGCTGGGGGTCTCGCAGGGCACGGGCAGCCTGGAGGTGGGCCAGGGCTGCATTCCCCACGTATACAGGGTTCACCTGGGCCTCCGGGCGGGAGATCCGGTACAACATATCCCCGTTCCGAATCCCGTCTCCCACATGGCCCAGCAGGAAACGGCAGCCCTCTCCATAGATGTACATGGGTCGGAGGGCGCAGGTGGCCAGCCGGCCCCCATTCTGGAGAATCTCACCCTGGGCTTGCAGGGTGACCTGCTCGGCCTCCTTCTTGGTCTTGCTGTAGGGGAACTTTAGGGAGCATGTGTAGGGTGTGTTCTCATCACCGTTGATGATGGGGTCTCCGTTGGCGTTGGGGCCGGCGACCTCGATGCTGCTGGTGTAGATGAAGGACACCACATTCTCCTGGACGCACGTCTCCAGAAGGAGCTGGGTTCCTGAGAAAGATATCAGATGAATGAGTACATCAGCAGGGTCAATTCCGTTTTCAAGAGCAGCTCAAGTATTTGAAAGTATTGGACATGTGTATTTCACTCAGGTCTGCTGCCAATCCCAACCCAAAGTTTCAGTAAAATCTGATCATACCTTTGACGTTGACCCTGTGAAGCTCACTGTATAACACCTTCCCGGTGACATCAATGAGGGACGCAGTGTGGAAGACCAGCGATGCTCCCTTGCACGCTCTCCTCAGCAGCTCACTATCACTAATGTCCCCCTCAAATACGCTTACCAGCGTGTCCCCTCTGATCTCTGACAACAAACCAATCAGAGAAAAAACAAACCAAAGAAAAGTTGTAAAATATCCATATTTACACTAACCCTAGTAGTGAGAGAGAAAAAAAGGAGAGCTGGTATAGTATTTACCTTCCAGACACTGTATGAGTTGTGGTCGGACATGTATGTCCAGCATACGGATCTCTGTGAGCTTTTCTTCCTCCAGCAGCAGCCGTACCAGTCTCTCTCCCAGGAACCCACAGGCTCCTGTCACCACACACACATCACCTTGCAGAGACATGGCCCAGTCCAAAATCTGAAACTACTACCCTTTTCAGAAAACTCCCTTTCCTAAGCACTGGGAATGACCAATACTCCGGACTTTGTCCCGTCCTAAAACTCCTCTGCTATCCCGAGGGCATGGCAGACACTAACTTAACACCCCTCTCCCCTCTCTGATGACTCCCTTTTTCTAGCCTGAGGGAATGTGCTAGAAGTGCCGGTAACTGCCACTCTGGGGTGAGAAGTGAGGCAAGGTCTACAGGCAGGCATACGCAAGACAGGGAGGGAGGACAGGGATGTTTTATTTCCCAGTATCTGCCAAGGACGGCTGCCAAGGCTACAGGTCACAGACCAGCCATGGAAAACAGAAGACTTGAATGTCAAGGCGACATCTGACTAACAATTAGTTTTTGTCCCCTGTTGACAGTGATAAACTGACCAGAGTCAGTTTATCAGATTTAGTGGCTCTGGCTGGTTTATTTTGACAGGCTTGGCCACGGATTCTCTACATGCTCTATAAAACATCTATATATTCACCCTGTGTCATTTATTCCAGATTTTAAACCTAATCCGGATCTGCATTAGGATCAGTTTGGTCATGAGTAGCATATGTTGAAGTAGTTTTATCCTCTCATAAACTGCCAAATGTATGCGATTGCAGGTGGTTTTGTGACATTTTGAACAGCTCAAGATTCTAGAGTAACACACTGGACATGTCTGTTATGGGATGGTTTAGGTGTCTATTGAGTTTGTTTCCAGTTTCATAAGCTCTCCATCTCCCTGTGATAACAGACGTGTTAGTAGACCTTGGTCTGGTATTAGGGCCTCCCTCTCTGCTGTCTTATCTGGAGGATGAAGGACAATGTCACTGTGCCAAGGCAACAGCTGAAACATGCAAAGACCTCCATGTTCAACCCACATCCCTTCAACTCAATCAACCCCTCTAGACTAGTTAGTGGGATGACATGTTAGATTGTGTGGTGTTTGGTTTGACTTGAAAAGGATGATTCATAGTATGCATTTTAATTTCTTAAAATACACTAGTCATTCATATACAATACAAAATACTATTTTATCAATCAAACATAATTTAAGCTATCATTTACAGTTTGAAAATACAATGCCAAAAGTTAAAAACACAAGTGTTCTACATTAGAGCATAGCAGAAGTCACTCAGATACAATGATAGTTCCAACAAAATAGACTCAAGGAGTGGAAACTTACAGTCAGTCAACTACATAGCTGAGACCCAGGGATTTGAACCAAAATGTTTTCCCAATCATATTGTTCTGAAGAGAACCACTTTGTTGTTGTTCCGTTCTACTGTTCTGACCAGAAAAATAAAGTTCTGAACTTGGTTTGAACCCCCCCTCAAAAAGTACTGGTTTAAATCATTCCTTTCTGTTTTTTATTTATTTTATTTTAATTTTACCCCCTTTTCTCTCCAATTTTCGTGGTATCCAA
The DNA here is from genome assembly GCF_036934945.1 of Oncorhynchus masou masou. Classification (NCBI taxonomy): domain Eukaryota; kingdom Metazoa; phylum Chordata; class Actinopteri; order Salmoniformes; family Salmonidae; genus Oncorhynchus; species Oncorhynchus masou. The sequence continues at coordinate 21,304,887 of NC_088240.1, read as the reverse complement.
TTGTTAGTAGTTACCATCTTGTCTCATCGCTTCAACTCCCGTACGGACCCGGGAGAGATGAAGGTCGAGAGCCATGCGTCCACCAATACACAACCCAACCAAGTCGCACTGCTTCTTAACACAGCGCATCCAACCTGGAAGCCAGCCGCACCAATGTGTCGGAGGAAACACTGTGCACCTAGCGACCTGGTTAGCGTGCACTGCGCTCGGCCCGCCACAGTCGCTAGTGCGCGATGAGACAAGGATATCCCTACCGTCCAAACCCTCCCTAGCCCGGACGACGCTAGGCCAATTGTGTATTGCCCCATGGACCTCCAGGTCGCGGCCGGCTGCGACAGAGCCTGGGCTCGAACCCAGAGTCTCTGGTGGCACAGCTAGCACTGCAATGCAGTGCCCCTGTTTCTTTTTTAACCTGTGAAATCAACCGTTTTTTTTTTAACATTTAGCTCATTAAATTACTTCACCAATCAGTGTGGATAGAACAGGCAAACTAGTTGTTTACATGCGTGATGGACAGAAATGTAGCCTATAAAGGAAGATGCAACTGATATTTTACGGGTGGGGAGAGAGGGTTGAGGAGGAGGCTTGAAGATCTGGGCATCTTGTTATGACATGCATTATCTGAATTAGGTCCACAGAATTATACCTATGAGTAGCGGCTTGTATGGAGAAACTGACTGTCCTTTGAGCTAGCTTGCTAACAAGCTTGAGCTAGTTAGATAACAAACTCGTGTGTGCAGAGCGGCAGCAGAATAAAAACATCTTACCTTTTTGTAGTTAATAAATCCAACTTGAAACTTGATAACTGGGTTTATAGTATCCTTAATTAGCACTGAACAAGATAATCCATTCTTCTCTAATTAAAAAATATATATAAAAAAATCTCTCCCTGTCTTCTGAATCACGCTTGTAACGTCAAAGGGGGGAGGGGCAGATAGCCTAAACACTCAAAATCACAGGCAAAGATTTATCTTGCAGGCAGACACTGGAATATGTTTCTTATTGACAGAGTGAGGGCTTTCCATAGATACTTTGTTGCATTTTTTTGTGGGACAAAAAAAAAAACGTTATTAACCCGGCTGCCATGCATTTAAAAAATAACGGTTCAGTTCCGGAACAGTATGGATCACTTTCATTCCCGGTTCCAATTCTGTTCTTTGAGATGTTTTGTTATTTTCTGGTTTTCTGTTGTGTTTCCTGAACCGGTTCCAACCCCTTGTGGGACCTATTCGAGAAATTCTACTGCACATTTTCCACTTCTCCCACAAAAAAAGTCACACTTTCCAGCATCTCAAACACAGAGAAGCTAAATCTATATGTTCTTGATCTCAGCTTTCAGTTCTTGGCAGTGTCCAGCGGGCACTCCTTCATCTTGCCGTTGTCCACGGCACCCTCAGGCAGATGCACGGTCATGGTGCAGGCCCGGATGCCGCCCAGGGGTTCCAGCACATTGAACACCCGGTCCCACTCGTCCTTCTCTGGGTCGTAGCGCTGCACAATGTCCACCATGCAGCGGCTGTTCCAGGAGTAGCCCCCAACCACGTAGATCTGGCCCTGGAGCACGGCCACCCCTACATCACTCTGGCCCCGTGGCATGGCCGCCACCACTGTCCACTGGTCCACCTGGGGGAAGATATAAAACGCAGGTCTGAGAATTCTCAGAATTCCGCATTTCTCCAAATGCCATTGGTTCCTTGTTTGGTTGTAATTTTCACTCAACCCAAGAAAGTTCCTAAAACTTTAAGGGAAAGGGGGATACCTAGTCAGTTGTACAACTGAATGCATTCAACTTCCGCATTTAACCCAACCTCTGAATCAGAGAGGTGCAGGGGGCTGCCTTAATCGATATCCACGTCGTCGGCGCCCAGGGAAAAGTGGGTTAACGGCCTTGCTCAGGGGCAGAATGACAGATTTTTACCTTGTCAGCTTGGGGATTCAATCCAGCAACCTTTTGTTTACTGGCCCAATGCTCTAACCACTAGGCTACCTGACCATCAAACTCAGGACTTAAGTAACAGTTAGGATCAGAGTAAGGTTTTGGAAAAGTGGTAAAATTGCTTATCATATTGTTGGGACCAAAATCAGGGCCTTTGCCTTGTTTCACCTCAGGGCTGTAGAATTCACAGTTAAGTACGTCATCATAGTCGCTGCTGCCCCGGAAGTGGTTCCCTCCCATCACATAGAGCCGATCGCCCACTGTGCACATGCAGTGTAGGCCACGCAGTTCCATCATGTCGGCACGGCGACTCCATGCGTCAGTCTCAGGGTCATAACACAACAGCTCCTTCTGGAATGTGTCCCGTGTGATTCCGCCTGTTGGATCAGTGAATTGACATTGGTTTCATTATTAGATACTGTAGATACTTTGACAACATATGATATTCTAATCTCACAGCACCAGTGTTCTGTAAACAACAGAAAATCTCACAACATTAGGAAGACACACTGTTTCACACGATCGGTGTCCTTGCTGCTTCCGTCTGACGTCAATACTATGCATAATCGTGTGAAGTTCCACCGAGGTCGTTGACTCCAGCTCACTTCCCCTGACTTTAACAGATCCATGGCGTTCAAGGAGAAGGCAGTGTAACTTTGGTAGTAAATGTGAAGGATGGACCATGAGAAGGAAAGATTGATGGTGTAGAGAACTGAACTGTGAGCCGGTGGTCAGGTGCTTTCCGACACATACTGTCATCCACCAGCGTAGAGTGGGATAGGAGCATTAATGTGAAAAACAGAAATGTTTGGGTCTGAACAGGAAGGACGTGGTCTGGTGCTGCGAGCTGCAGAGAGCTGTGGCCATTACCCAGGCTCCCAGTTTCAGGTCTGGAGTGTGAAGTCACAAGCTCTGCTGGTCGGCTACTGTGTAGCAATGTAACAGTGCCGAAAGCCCTAGTCTGCCCTAGAGAGCCTATGTAAATTACGATTGCCAGAACGGCCAAACACAAAAAATGTAGACAACCGTTTTGGCCTCTAAAATGTGTTTATTATGATCAAGTTCAATCCCCACTGTGAATTATTTTAAAATTCGCTAGAAATCGAGATATTTAATTAAATGGCGATCCATTCTTGACTACTACATTTGTAGTCACACAGGACCACATGCTGAAACAGAACAATCACGGGCCGGCAGGCTATGAGGAGACTCCCGGTTGACTCTCTCAGGCAGGAAGAAAATGACTACATTGACCATGATCCTTTGCTTGCTAGGGCCACTTTCACCATGATCCTTTACAATTTTTTGGTGCCATTCAGCCCACATGAGGTTGGTGGCACCTTATTTGGGGAGGATGGGCCCGTGGTAATGGCTAGAGCAGAATAAATGGAAAGGTATTAACAACATCAAATACCCTGATGAACATTTTACCCCGATGAAGACAGCTTGGCTGTCGAAACGTTGGTAATTACATTTTTGCATCTGAGCTCCTAGAGTGTGCAGCTCTCTTTTATTTTCAAATTAACAACATTAAACACATGGTTTCCATTTGCTCCATTCCAGCCATTATTATGAGCCAACCTCTCCTCAGCAGCCTCCACTGATTGCTCCATTCAGCAATATGGTGGCTTCAAATTCAAATACTTCCGGCTTTATGCGCAATCGGGAGTTTTCCATAGGAATACATGGATGGCGTCAGCGCTATCACTATCTACTGGTTTCAATGTCTATGCCATTAACCCATTACCAGAGGAGGCTGGTGGGAGGAGCTATAGGTAGGACATGCTCATTTTAATGGCTGGAAGGGAATAAAGGGAACAGTATCAAACATATGGAAACCACATTTGACTACATTCCATTTATTCCATCCCACCAGCTTATTTTGCACATTACACCCTCCTCTACATGTTCCATAACACATCCAATGGGATCCACCTGCTTTTTGGGCTCAAACTACTAAACCACTGTTTAAATGACTGCAGATTAAAAATGATACATTTTCTACATGCACTTTCAAAACATGTGTTCAGAATAAGCTGTTTTCTGGCTGTCTGTGTGCAAGACTTTTACACAATTGCTCTTCAGAGAGCTGTGGTTAACCTCGTCGGAAAATAAGTATACTCTGACCCATTTCAACCAAAGGTCTTTGTGTTTCCTGGCCCTCATAGTTGCTAGGAGACCGACATAGAAATCGACCAAGATGAGAATGAGAACATTCCAGAACTACTATGTTTTGTTAAAGTCTATCAAAGCTGTTAATTGACAAGAGTCGATTAAAATATGTCAACAACACAGCCTTTGTTTGAATTCATTAACTCATAACCTCTCCAGTCTGAGCTGATTTTATCAGGGAAACAATCACAGTCAATTCAGGCCTTCACATTGTAGGTTTTAACAGTTTGGTAAGTTTGTAATCTCACTATCAGTGGTCTGAGAAACTCACCTGAGACATACATCAGGTCACCATGGACTGTCCCAGCATGCCCGTAGTGGGGGTCGACCATGGGAGACACGAATGTCCACTCATTCCTTCTAAGGTTGTAGCACTCCATGGTGTCTAAAGGAGTAAAAAACAAATTCGCTCAACATGCACCTTAAAGATCATAATCCCTTGGAATTTATTGATATTTCTGTGTAACAGATTGCAGGAAAAACCTATCCAGTACACTTAGTGACTCACCAATCTCTCCTGAGGCGTTCCGGCCCCCAACAGCATACAGCTTCCCTTTCAGGGTGCTCAGGTGAAAGAAGGTTCTCTTATCATTGAGCGAGGCCACCTGCAACCACCGGTCGAAGCGCGGGTCGTAGAGGTAGGCGCTGTCCACCGCCGTCTTGCCCTTGGTGTCGTAGGTGCTCTGGCCGCCTACGATGTAGAGAAAGCCCCCGAGCAGGGCAACACCATGCTGGTAGCGGGGAACCTCCATAGGCTTCAGCGCCCTCCAATGGCCGATCTCCTCATCATACAGTCTCAGCTCCCTGCTCACCACCAGCTGCTGCTTCATCACCCCGCCCAGCGCCAGCAGGTGTTTGGAGTCCGACCGGATGCGTGTGCGCTCCGTCTGTAATGAAGGCTGGAGTAAGGGCATCATCTGGTAGTTGCTGGCCTCTAGCAGGAGGTTGACGCAGGCCGTGTCCGAGCGCATCATGGCCGCTCCGCCATCATCGTGCCCCTCATCCTCCTGGGAGATCTCGAGCAGCTCAGTGGGGGTCATGAGGGGGAAGCGTACCTGGCTCATCAGGGAGTAGGCGGCGGAGCGGCGGGTGGGGGGGTCGTGGTCCAGCCAGGAGCAGGCGATGCGGTACAGCTCCATCTCAGAGAAACCCTTGAGGCTGTCGCTGGCCAGGGCGTTGGCCAGGCTGGGCTGAGAGAGCTGCAGATAGTGGCCAGACTGTAGCAATGCTGACAGGTTCTGACATACAAACTTCCCAATGTGGGCCTGTACATCCTCCAGGAGCAGGTCCCCGGCGATGCGCTCCACCTCCATACAGTTATCAATGGTGATCTGCCACACAAACAGGTAAACAGACAAGACTGGATGAACTTGTGAAGGGTCTCTTGTTTTAAAAAGTTTTTTTATTTTTTATGTTTCAGGACCAGTAGATATCCGGATTCACTAACCTCAGTGCTGAGCAGCTTGTTGCAGAAGCCGAGGACGGGGAGGACCTGGAGGAAGTTGGCAGCCTCCAGAGTGTCCTGCAGGTTGGTCATGCTCAGACTCAGCCGGGATGTGTAGATGAACTCTATGATGTTCTTCAGACCTGTTTTACTCACCCCATGGAGCTTAATCTCCCTCATATCCTGTTCTCTCATACCCCCTAGAGAGAGGGAGCGAGGAAAAGGGAGAGATATAGAGGGTGGATGCTGTTACAGTTAATGGTGTAAGAGTGCAAGTATATTTTAACATAGTGAGATGTAAAAAGAGGACGTTTTAAGTCAAGGTGTCAGTGTCCTTGTCTGGAATTTGTTTCTTACCACATTTCCCCTTTATGGTGATTGGTGGACTGAGTGGACGTGATGAGTGCAAGTACAGTAAGAGAGAGACTTTATTAGCTCAGCCCTGAACTCGTCTGTGAAACAATCTTACATACTTAGGATCGTTGATCCTTTGGGAGCATATGTCCTCGACAAATCCTCTCCACCACACATTGTAAAACAATCACCAGTAATTCAAAAGGCACTCGCACATCTGAGCTATCTTTTTTTGCAGGTAACAGTTGAATAAAATGAGAAAAAAAGAGGGAACCTGCACAAGGCTCTTGATAGTATCACGGCTCTTTAATAAGCTATATGTATCAGCCTCACGGTCTACCTCAGAGCTTTGGTGAGTTTTTTAAATTAGCACCCTTATGTAGACCTAGCCCCACCCACATTCGTTCCAAGCTTCGAATGGGGTTGAAGTCGAAGAAAAACAAATAAGTGCTACCAAATATAACAATACGCATTTCATAAATATTCTAATAAAGTGTGAACATAAAACACCTCTGTAAAACCACAATGAGGACATCGACCTACCAAGCAAGTTTTCATAAATCATTGGGTACAGCGCAAGAAAAACATCAGCGTAATCTGAAATAGGGGCATAATTCATGTTCAAATTTACAACATAACATACATTGGCATTTCATCATTAAGTCCTTCAGGAAATAATGTCTGGAGGGTGAAAATCCCAAAACATTCTCTTTTACTCAGAGTATTATTAATATCACCTCCCGTCTGATATCTTAACTTTCTCTATGCCACAAAATCTAAAGGTAGAAAGGTCATGTTTTAGGTCATTAAAATGTACTGCGACTGGATAATCCCTGTCGTTTCTCCTAATTGAACTTTTATGTTCAATGATTCTCTCTTTGAGAGAACAAGAGGTTTTACCTACATGGCACAGCCCACATGGACATTTAATCATGTAGATAACGTGGGTGGTGGAGCACGTAATAATTTCATTTATTTGGAACTGTTTTTCCTTATGTGGGTGGCAGAAATATTCACACTTCATCATATTGTTGCACTGTGCGCAACCTCTGCATTTATAGCTGCCATTCGGAAGAGGGCGTAAAGAGCCTGGCTGATTTTCTTTTGTGGCTGGCAGTTCAGTTGGCATGGACCAATTTATTGTGTAAATTGTGACCTCTCTTATACACAACAAGTAGTGGATTCTTATATTCAGCCAGCAAAGCTGGGTCCGATAATAAAACATGCCAGTGTTTCTTGACAGCATCTCCCACGTTTCATGAGTTCAAAGTACAGTATATGTGGTTGTGAACATTACAGAGTGTTCTTTAGCTCTAGTTGGTCTTTTTTTGTAGCAGTTCATCTCTGTTTTCCCCAATGGCAAATTAAGAATTAAAAATTCACTTCATTACAGTACAACGGTTTGATTTGTTTGATCGTAGCCAGCTAGCTACATAGCCGTCTTTGTCTCAAAGACAATTGTGTAGTCTAGAGCGATTTTCTAGGTTAGCTAGCCAGCTATTGTCGTTCTTTTAACGTAACGTAACGTAATCAACACTGCTAGCTAGCCAGCTAGCCCCCGAATAGCAGCACTGTAGAAACTATTACACCCAACGGAACGACTTGATTAGTGTAGTGTCAACAACGCAGCCACTGCCAGCTAGCCTACAAAGTCAACAACGCAGCCACTGCCAGCTAGCCTACTCCAGCAGTACTGTATCATTTCAATCATTTTAGTCAATAAGATTCTTGCTACGTAAGCTTAACTTTCTGAACATTCGAGACGTGTAGTCCACTTGTCATTCCAATCTCCTTTGCATTAGCGTAGCCTCTTCTGTAGCCTGTCTACTATGTGTCTATCTATCCCTGTTCTCTCCTCTCTGCACAGACCATACAAACGCTCCACACCGCGTGGCCGCGGCCACCCTAATCTGGTGGTCCCAGCGCGCACGACCCACGTGGAGTTCCAGGTCTCCGGTAGCCTCTGGAACTGCCGATCTGCGGCCAACAAGGCAGAGTTCATCTCAGCCTATGCCTCCCTCCAGTCCCTCGACTTCTTGGCACTGACGGAAACATGGATCACCACAGATAACACTGCTACTCCTACTGCTCTCTCTTCGTCCGCCCACGTGTTCTCGCACACCCCGAGAGCTTCTGGTCAGCGGGGTGGTGGCACCGGGATCCTCATCTCTCCCAAGTGGTCATTCTCTCTTTCTCCCCTTACCCATCTGTCTATCGCCTCCTTTGAATTCCATGCTGTCACAGTTACCAGCCCTTTCAAGCTTAACATCCTTATCATTTATCGCCCTCCAGGTTCCCTCGGAGAGTTCATCAATGAGCTTGATGCCTTGATAAGCTCCTTTCCTGAGGACGGCTCACCTCTCACAGTCCTGGGCGACTTTCCTCTCTGCCTCCTTCTTTCCACTCCTCTCCTCTTTTGACCTCACCCTCTCACCTTCCCCCCCTACTCACAAGGCAGGCAATACGCTCGACCTCATCTTTACTAGATGCTGTTCTTCCACTAACCTCATTGCAACTCCCCTCCAAGTCTCCGACCACTACCTTGTATCCTTTTCCCTCTCGCTCTCATCCAACACTTCCCACACTGCCCCTACTCGGATGGTATCGCGCCGTCCCAACCTTCGCTCTCTCTCCCCCGCTACTCTCTCCTCTTCCATCCTATCATCTCTTCCCTCTGCTCAAACCTTCTCCAACCTATCTCCTGATTCTGCCTCCTCAACCCTCCTCTCTTCCCTTGCGGCATCCTTTGACTCTCTATGTCCCCTATCCTCCAGGCCGGCTCGGTCCTCCCCTCCCGCTCCGTGGCTCGACGACTCATTGCGAGCTCACAGAACAGGGCTCCGGGCAGCCGAGCGGAAATGGAGGAAAACTCGCCTCCCTGCGGACCTGGCATCCTTTCACTCCCTCCTCTCTACATTTTCCTCCTCTGTCTCTGCTGCTAAAGCCACTTTCTACCACTCTAAATTCCAAGCATCTGCCTCTAACCCTAGGAAGCTCTTTGCCACCTTCTCCTCCCTCCTGAATCCTCCTCCCCCTCCCCCCTCCTCCCTCTCTGCAGATGACTTCGTCAACCATTTTGAAAAGAAGGTCGACGACATCCGATCCTCGTTTGCTAAGTCAAACGACACCGCTGGTTCTGCTCACACTGCCCTACCCTGTGCTCTGACCTCTTTCTCCCCTCTCTCTCCAGATGAAATCTCGCTTCTTGTGACGGCCGGCCGCCCAACAACCTGCCCGCTTGACCCTATCCCCTCCACTCTTCTCCAGACCATTTCCGGAGACCTTCTCCCTTACCTCACCTCTCTCATCAACTCATCCCTGACCGCTGGCTACGTCCCTTCCGTCTTCAAGAGAGCGAGAGTTGCACCCCTTCTGAAAAAACCTACACTCGATCCCTCCGATGTCAACAACTACAGACCAGTATCCCTTCTTTCTTTTCTCTCCAAAACTCTTGAACGTGCCGTCCTTGGCCAGCTCTCCCGCTATCTCTCTCAGAATGACCTTCTTGATCCAAATCAGTCAGGTTTCAAGACTAGTCATTCAACTGAGACTGCTCTTCTCTGTATCACAGAGGCGCTCCGCACTGCTAAAGCTAACTCTCTCTCCTCTGCTCTCATCCTTCTAGACCTATCGGCTGCCTTCGATACTGTGAACCATCAGATCCTCCTCTCCACCCTCTCCGAGTTGGGCATCTCCGGCGCGGCCCACGCTTGGATTGCGTCCTACCTGACAGGTCGCTCCTACCAGGTGGCGTGGCGAGAATCTGTCTCCTCACCACGCGCTCTCACCACTGGTGTCCCCCAGGGCTCTGTTCTAGGCCCTCTCCTATTCTCGCTATACACCAAGTCACTTGGCTCTGTCATAACCTCACATGGTCTCTCCTATCATTGCTATGCAGACGACACACAATTAATCTTCTCCTTTCCCCCTTCTGATGACCAGGTGGCGAATCGCATCTCTGCATGTCTGGCAGACATATCAGTGTGGATGACGGATCACCACCTCAAGCTGAACCTCGGCAAGACGGAGCTGCTCTTCCTCCAGGGGAAGGACTGCCCGTTCCATGATCTCGCCATCACGGTTGACAACTCCATTGTGTCCTCCTCCCAGAGCGCTAAGAACCTTGGCGTGATCCTGGACAACACCCTGTCGTTCTCAACTAACATCAAGGCGGTGGCCCGTTCCTGTAGGTTCATGCTCTACAACATCCGCAGAGTACGACCCTGCCTCACACAGGAAGCGGCGCAGGTCCTAATCCAGGCACTTGTCATCTCCCGTCTGGATTACTGCAACTCGCTGTTGGCTGGGCTCCCTGCCTGTGCCATTAAACCCCTACAACTCATCCAGAACGCCGCAGCCCGTCTGGTGTTCAACCTTCCCAAGTTCTCTCACGTCACCCCGCTCCTCTGCTCTCTCCACTGGCTTCCAGTTGAAGCTCGCATCCGCTACAAGACCATGGTGCTTGCCTACGGAGCTGTGAGGGGAACGGCACCGCAGTACCTCCAGGCTCTGATCAGGCCCTACACCCAAACAAGGGCACTGCGTTCATCCACCTCTGGCCTGCTCGCCTCCCTACCACTGAGGAAGTACAGTTCCCGCTCAGCCCAGTCAAAACTGTTCGCTGCTCTGGCCCCCCAATGGTGGAACAAACTCCCTCACGACGCCAGGACAGCGGAGTCAATCACCACCTTCCGGAGACACCTGAAACCCCACCTCTTTAAGGAATACCTAGGATAGGATAAAGTAATCCTTCTCACCCCCCCTCAAATGATTTAGATGCACTATTGTAAAGTGGCTGTTCCACTGGATGTCATAAGGTGAATTCACCAATTTGTAAGTCGCTCTGGATAAGAGCGTCTGCCAAATGACTTAAATGTAAATGTAAGAGCTTCATCCACACATTGTGGAGAATAGCCTCTTCTAACATGCTGACCAAACCGGACGCGTGCGCGAGCGTTGCAAAATAAATTTAGGAATCCATGTTATTGAATTATTGCACCCACACTGCTCGAGGGCGCCAACGAGCGTCTGCGACGCCATGGGCTAAAATAGAACTCATTCCTATTTCTGACGCAGATCTTGCTGCAAGTCCTGCCTCTCCCATCCCATTGGTTTATAGAAGCAGGTACCTGCGTGCCATCTCCTCATTGGTTATACCCACATGGGTGGTTGAAAGACAAACTGGTTTGCCAGTAGTCGTGGTAATACAATGAAAGTTTAGATGCGATCACCATATAAATTAAACGATGAAAAAGCCTGGAAGGAGGAGAGATGACTAGAAAGATTCGGTTGGCCGTTTTATGTGTGGATTAATTGTTGGAGTAGAGGTCCTTGTTCATTTCAGGTAAAATAACAACTCAATGTTTATTTCCCAACAGCAAGCTAGCTAGATAGGACAAATTAACGTTAGCTAGCAAGTGCAAGCTAACTAGCTAGCTAAATTACCATACATGTTTAATGCTTTTCGACCTGTCCCCAAATGAATGTCATTGGTTCAGAATTTATTTTGATATTTTAACCTGCGTGTGGTGATCGCGTTTGGTGTGGGGGAGGCAAAATAAATGTATGCACGATGGCGCACGATAACGCACGCGCGCAGCCGGTTTGGGTTCAGTGTTAGAAACCTATTGCGCATCTCCGCTGCTTTTTCTAGATAGTCCTCTGTGGAGTGGCATATACGGAGCAGTCTGAAAAACGGGCTTATTGGATGTCCTCTTTTTAATGGCTCAAGATGGAAGCTGTCCTCCTGTAATAGTATTTATGTCCGTTTCTTTTCTATACAGATCTGTAAAACAGGGTTCCATTTGATTTCTCAATCCACATATCGAGGTATTGAACACGTTTAGTGCCACATTCAATAGTGAATTTGCGATTGGGGTCAATGTCATTGAGTAATACCATAAAGTCTGACAGCTCTTTTCACGTTCCTCCCCATATGCACAAAAATGTCGTCAATATATCGATACCAATTCAGGACTTTATTCAAAAATAGATTTTCGTTTTCATTATTAACAAAACGTTCTTCAAAAAGACCCACATAAAGGACCGAGGTAAACACAGACTCTGGTTGGATATTCAACGGATTGTCGCCTGTAGTTTTCCTTACGTCCACCAACCGCAGTTAGGGATTGTCAACATCGTGACATCTCAGTTTTCAAATTTTAATAGCTCTTTGACCATTACTCCTAAAACTTTCGAAACTGGTTCTATCTAACCCGATGGCATAGACACACGACACACACTTTTTTTGGGGTCGATTTACAACTCCCACTATTTTAAATGATTTATTATTTTTTTGAATTTCAATAGCTTGACCTACTGACTTCAAACAAGGTTCAGAATGTACACTCAGTGGGCCTACACATTGCACACCCTTTAGTTTGTCCATTTTCATCTCTCACAATTCTACATGAATTTTCTATGTTTTTCAATGTTTCTAATTTCAATAGCTCCTTGGTCATGTGACCTACTGACCTCAAATTACTTTCAGAATGTCCACGGACTGGTTGAGATGGGGGCCGCGAGGCATCCAGTATGGTAACACTACCAATCCCGGAGAAGCTGGCGGGAGCCCCGGGGAGAGTTCTCTTTTCTTTATGAAGGGCAGGGCGCCCTGGAATGGGTTTGCCCCGAGAGAGGGGCCCAAGCCCTGGAAAGCGTTGCGGTTTCTGCGGCGTCTGGTGAGCTCTCCCTGGCCCTTGAAAATCTGGGGAGAAGGTGCAAATCTCAGGCCAGGCAGTACCCATATCCACAGCAGGTCTCCAAGGGTAACAGCCTCTGGCATATTATAACAATGTAGGTAAGGGAAGTTGGCAAAAAAGATCTGTAACTCCGGGATAAGGATTGCACTCAGGCCATGGCCATGGATGTTGGAGCGGGGACTTAGTCTGTGAGCAGGAAAAAAGAGGGTGGGTCACCAGGAGCACAGAGCCTGTTACCGGTTACCAGGTGCACGTGGTTCCTGACAGCGGGCCTATAGACGTTTTAGTAATTATAGGGAGTAAGCTATATGCTAAGGCCAAGGGAGAGGGGTGTTTGACTGGGTAGGGAGAGTAGGTGTGGAGGCCTGAAGGGCTGTAGTTCCAGGGAGAAAGCTATACACTCTCAGGCCCAAGGAGAGGGCAGACAGGCATGTAGGCCTAGAGGCCTGGAGTCAGAGGTCACCATGTCAATGGGGGCCTGCTGGAGGTCAGGAAGGCCCCAGGGAGAAGTCCCAAGTGAATAGGTGTGTGAGTGACACTGTCCTTCACGGGGGCAGAGCAGGCAAATTAATGTAAAATCTTGTGAGATGAAAATTGACAACAAAAGGGTATGCATTGTGTTGGCCCACTGAGTTGTTTGAAGTCAGTAGGTTTTGAGATGAAAATGGACAAACTCAAGGGTGTGCAATATAGAAGGGTAGTCAGTGGACATTCTGAACCTTGTTTGAAGTCAGTAGGTCACATGACCAAGGAGCTATTGAAATTCAAATATAAAAAGGTTGTACTTTGTTTACATTCTCTAATTCAACTAGGAATACAAAATGTTGCTCACATTTCCATAGGTTTATTAGCTTTTCAAAGCTAATTAAGGGTCAAATAGTGAAAATAAGACCTGCACATTTTTTCCAACATCATGACACTTATTTGGAGTCTGTGGCTCAAGTGGGTTGAAAGCTATTCAGGATTGAAAGCGCGAATATCCGTTGAATATCCAACCTGAAACTGTCTTTACCTGGGTACATAAAGGTTAGCATAGCTCGGAGCGAATGTGGAGTCCATCTATGTTCCATTTGTTTGGAGATGGTGTTCATCATCAGACCTGAAATAGTAAGACTCTCGGCATCTAATGTGACCAAAATACAGTCTTCTGTTAACCCCGTTATTAGTGAAATCTTGTTTAGGAAGTCTACAGTCTTTCACATATGATGGCAATGCTTGCACATTAATTTTAATAAGAGTCTATGAAGTTCGACAATGGCTCTAGCATTGAGCCTATTCCTGCAACCACTGGTTTGCCTGGATTATTGCATTGTTGTGTTTTAGGTTTGTGTAATTTCGACAAAATGTACAGGCATGGATGTATGGCACATTTGCAGCAAGGATATTCATATTCAGGTTTTGAGATAAGGTTATTTAATAGGGCTCCATATTAGAGCATATATCCCTTTGGAACACCTGTGTGGGATCAACACTCCGTTTTCTATGGAAACATTCATTACTGAGTTGTCCCTGAATCTCTTCTTTGTATTTTTCATAGTCTAAAACGACAACAGCACCCCCCTTGTCTGTAGGTTTTAATAACCAAAGATGAATCTTTCATTAGTTCATTAAGTGCCTGTTCTTCTGTTCTAGTGAAGTTCTTCTGAATGTAGTTTGTTTTTCTTGTATGTACTGATGTAACCGATGTGAAATGGCTAGCTAGTTAGTGGGGTGCTCGCTAATAGCGTTTCAATCGGTGATGTCACTCGCTCTGAGACCTTGAAATAGTTGTTCCCCTTGCTCTGCAAGGGCCTTGGCTTTTGTGGTGTGATGGGTAATGATACTTCAAGGGTGGCTGTTGTCGGTGTGTGCAGAGGGTCCCTGGTTCGGGGCGAGGAGAGGGACGGAAGCTAAACTGTTACATTGGTGCCGTGACCCGGATCACTGGTTGCTGCGGAAAAGAGGGAGGTCAAAAGGGGGGTGAGTGTAACCGATGTGAAATGGCTAGCTAGTTAGCAGGGTGCGCACTAATAGCGTTTCAATCGGTGACGTCACTCGCTCTGAGACCTTGAAGTAGTTGTTCCCCTTGCTCTGCAAGGGCCGAGGCTTTTGTGGTGCAATGGGTAACGATGCTTCGAGGGTGGCTGTTGTTGGTGTGTGCAGAGGGTCCCTGGTTCGAGCCCAGGTATGGGGCGAGGAGAGGGACGGAAGCTAAACTGTTACACTGACATGGCATCTTGTTCGACTATAATTGAGGAGTTGTTAACCATAGGACAGAATTTGCTTTTGGGCTTAAAATGGGTACCAGTTCTTTGTTGAGTTTCTAGGCACGAAACAGTGTTTTGAGAAAACACGTGCTTAAGTTGACTTCTTGCGAAAGAATATAAACAGATCTACTTTCGTGTCAAATGGTTTGTCTGCACATGTAGGTACAAAAAAGAGGCCCTTAGATGAGACTGGGTTCAAACCAGGGACCCTCTGCACACACCGACAACAGCCACCCTCGAAGCATCGTTACCCCTTGCGCCACAAAAGCCGCGGCCCTTGAAATTTGGGAGTCAGACTTTTTTGGAGAGGTTAATTACTGAGTCCTGCTGTAGCTCCGTGTCCACGGCCTGTGTTCCTGGTCCCCTCTTTGACCACTTGCATCTCCTACATCTTTTCCTTCGTGGAGCCTTGTTGTGCTGCTTTCAGATTACGCTGATGTTTTTCTTGCGCTGTACCCAATGATTTCTGAAAACTTGCTTGGTAGGTCGATGTCCTCATTGTGGTTTTACAGACGTGTTTTATGTACACGCTTTATTTGAATATTTATGAAATGCATATTGTTATATTTGGTAGCACTTATTTGTTTTCCTTCAACTCCAACCCCATTCGATGCGTGGAACAGATGTGGGTGGGGCTAGGTTGAGGCTGCTAATTTAAAAAACTCACAAAATCTCTGAGAAGGCCGTGAGGCCAATATGTAAAGCTTATTAAAGAGCAGTGATACTATCAAGAGCAGTGTGCGGGTTCCTTCTTTTTTTTCTCATTTTAAAACAATCACCAGTGAAATAATTTGACATATAAAAATATATCGAAAGCCCTCTTTGAATGTAATTTATCACAGACTAACCAGTGAACATGGCTTTGAAGTAGTTGCTGGCAGAGGCCATAATGACTCTGTGCACGGGGAAGGTGTCACTGCTGTCCCCAGGCACTAGGATGACATCACACAGAGTCTCATCACCACGGAACAACTCAAATCCCTGGAAGGAAGAATAAGATTCATCTTCCATCAATCGTCTCGATCCGCTCCATGTTAAATGATGTTAGCAACCATTCAGATAGATTACTGAAATAATCGTCCTAGGATTCTTTTTCATCTTGGCAACCCTCACAGCTAAATAATCCTACGAAAAAAACACTATAGTATACTGTAATATTTTTATACGTAGTATTTACTGCAGTGTTTTTGTGGATATGACTGTAGTATACTGTAGTATTTACTGTAGTGTATTTTTTGGGATATGGATATTGGGGAGGGGAATGGGTGGGGTATATGCATATTAAAAATGTGCGTATCAGTACAGTGTGTAGTATAGTATTCTACAGTATACAACACAATTCTACAGTAAGCACTACACGATCAAGGGATACGACAGTGTGTAGTATAATATTCTACAGAATACCACAAAATGATATTTATAAGCACTACATGATCGAGGGATGCTACAGTGTATAGTATAGTATTTTACAGCATACTACAGTTTACTACAGGACACTAGAATTCTATAGTAAGTACTATAGTATTCTATAGTAAAATGTAGTATTTGTTATGTGGGATAACCCTATTACACCTTTAATATCTCTGCCTGGTGTATGAGGGCTGGTTGGGTTATACCTGTAGGACTGTGGTGCCATGCTCATTGCTGCTGAACCACCTGGTTAGAGGCCTTGGAGGGAGGCTTGGCTTCAGGCTTATATCAGTGGGTTTCAGGGGAAGCTCCAAGGGTTTAGGGGCTGGGGCTGCAGGGGTTGGAGGTTTCGCTGCTGGGGGAGTGGGACTGTCAACTGTGGCCGGGGCTGGAGCTGGGGCCGGGGCTAGGGGCGGAGATGTGGCTGAGGGTTGGACAGGTTGGGGTGGAGGTCTGGGTGGCTCTCTAATAGAGCCTCTGCTCCCCAAACGAGACAGTCTCCTGTGAAACCTCCCCTGCACACTCTCCTTCTCCTCTCCACTGCCCCTGGAACACAACAACAGGGGTCTGAGAGCTGCTGTATCATCCTCAGCTACAGTATAAGTTAACTCAACCCTTCATTGTTTTTCACAAACTTATATCTTCAGTGCTGAAAAGTGCATATATTGGATTTTTGTCCATTTACATTAAGGTTTACAGTGGCTCGTCTTTTGAATTCGCACATGGATTCATATACAAAAATCAGGGGCGCAACTTTGGTTTTAGAAGTGTGGGGGCATAATTATAATACATTTTTTATCCTATCAGAGAAACATTCCAACCAGCCTACCCGACCGCTTGGAGGCATCTGCCTGCATGGTCCTAAAGCACACCGTTGTCTCATTTTCTATCACATTCCAGTTATAAAACTGGGGGGGGGACAAAAATACAATTTCTGAATGTGGTGTGAAATTTGTGTCCCTGACAAAATACTTAAACCTAAAAATGACAAATATTTGGATCAGCCTACCCCATCTCAGTTGGTGTCTCGCTGGATGTCCTGCTGCCCCTCTGTGAAAGGTTCCTTAGAAACAGAGACATGAGACAAAACTAAAACAGGGCAGGATTAAATTGATGTTTAGTCTGTCAGTACAATATACTTTTCTATTCTCTCTTTCAGAACCTCTTCACTCTGAACAAGCTACAATTTGGGAAATGAAACAGTTGAGTATGTCTTTGTTTCATACATAGGTTGTCTGGTACTCAATGCTGTATAGTATGACTTCATCAGAACAGGCCCAGGGCTAGAGGTGCATGTTTGCAATGTGGTCATGATCATATCGTTGATCATATCGTTACCATACTGTCTCTGTGTTAGTGTATACATGTACTCTGTAAATGTTAAGACATTCCCGTAACTTCACACAACATTTATGTTGCAGTATGTTGCTATGGTGTACCTTCAATACTTCAACACATTTTCTGATGTTTCTAGTGGATTACAATAGTATTTTTTTTATTTATTTTTTTACATCTAACAGTAACCTCAACTCTGAACTTACCTCACTACATATTCATAATTTCTGTTTATATTCTATTTTTGGATCATGGATGTTTCTGTGCAAGACTTTGTGCTCTATATCAAATGCACACACTTTACACCTGCATTAACAAACATGCGAGGAAAGGAAGGAACCTACCTTGAAGTGATTATTTTCAACAGGTTCTCCCTAACCGGACGGCCTTCTTCCGGCAGACACACATAACCAACATACAGCAATCTGTTTAATGCCTTACAGATCACTACATGTCTTCCTGCAGCAGCTGGATGCAGAGTGGAACCGTTATGTAGAGTGTGGTAAACAGCAGCACAGTCAGTTTCTCACAGCTAACCAAGAGCTCAGCCACTTCCTGTGTCAGTTCTCTTTCTCGCTCATTTCGTTTAACCCTCCCCCTTATTTTGACACATTAGGTGTTGTAAAGACAGATGCAGAGATGGAAGAGAAAGCGAGACATCCCACATGCAATTTGTTTCTGGTTCATATACAGACAATGAACCAAGTAGAACAGACTCAGCTGCTAATGCATTGGTGCCTAGGGGAGAGCCACCCCCATAAGCAGACCAAAACTGAAATTTTTTTTTCATGGTAAATGACCTGGATGGGACATCTTCATTTAACCAACATCTTTGACAGATGTATACAATGACTTGTTCCTCATCCTTTCAAACTCCAGAGACTCCTATACTGCACTTCTTTAGTGTCAAATGTGTCACTACAGTATCTTACATTTATTTATATATTTTAAAATTATAATCTCATGTTTCAAATATAGTATCTAAAGAAATGAGTTCAATTGTACGGGGAAACAAATAGCAAAACAAACACCATAACATTTTTTGTATCAAATCAAACTGAATGAAAGATAAGAGGCATAAAGTCATCTAAAATATTTTACTCACTATTATATTTTACAGTAGTTCTCAGAAATAAGAATAAATAAAAAGGGCATCTCAATTCAAGTCAATGATGGCATGGGTGGACTGGCAGCCATTGAGTGTACCCATGCCAGGAAGTAAAATCAGGAAGGATCCCTTCAATCTGTGCTGTGATTTGTTGAGTCAATTCAACTGACATAAACACACTCCATTGCATGAGCCACATCAGTTAGCATCATTTTAATGAACATTCTACATTACCACAGCACTCCAGAATCAGTTGATGGAACATTCCAAAATACCATGGAAATTATTGTATCTTAACACCAGGCAGCCATTGCGAGTGTACCCATGAGTTTACCAGTCAATTGCCAGGGTTAGCGCTTCCAAGTCCATTCTATTCATTCTTATTTCTATGAGTTGTCATGTCATTGTGGCTCCAGGGTTCTGAATCAAATCACAGTTCTCAGAGGATTAGGAACTGGAATACCAAATGGCCATGTTACATCACTCTATCAACCACACTCTTCTCACTGCTGCATTCACAACCATATTCCACCTCACCATCCAGAACAGTTATTACAATCAAACCAGAAGGGATCAATCATTTAACCCTCAGATCTGCTTTGACTGAGGGATCTCTGTCAAACATTGATCTAAAGGCAGACCACCTTCACAATTCACTAAACTTTAATCACTGTATCAGAGACACAATATCAGGCCTCTTAACTCATACATGGGTTAACACTGGGCCTGCAGCCATTGAGAGTTAAGAATAGGTTAAACGGCATGATCTATATCATGTCAACATATCTCAGCTGAGTGATAACCATATTTTGCTGGTTATATCATATGAAAGCTGCTTGTATTGAAATGTCCAGTTATTTCCCCACAATAATTCAGGCAGCCACATTGGATTCAACTATTAAAGTTGATGTATTAGAATGATGTCAGAGTCAGTTCAATATGATTCATGTGACAGGTATCGTTTTGTTGTCCCAAATTCCAGTTTAGTTCGAAGTTATACTGATTGAGAAGATGGCTCCGTTTTGTTGCTTTGTCATAGTCGTCTGGCTGGTTCTGGCGCCCCCTGCTGTCAAGTCAGTTTAGAGAACTGGATGAGATTCCTGTTGATCTCAGCCACGTTTCTGCACCCTGGGGGAGGAAAGACCAACAAAACAGTGTTGCATTGTTATGAGGTTGATGTACTGATGGATAAGGGTTTTTAATCTCAGACTGGAAAATATATAATTACAGATGTAGAATCTTAATTTGTTGCTAAGGAAATGCAAATGTGTAGTGTATTTGAGGTTTAAAAAGTCTAAAGATTGTCATTTCCACTTCAAAAATGTATCAACCCTTACAACAATGTCAATTAATTATAATCCAAATAATTCACATTTCCTATTGCTGTAGAATTATTTTCCTGTTGTAGCAAACTGGCTCAAATTAATATTCTTCATTTATATGTAAGACGTTTTGTTCCTCACTCACCAGACAGAGCCATTGACAGACGGAACTCATCGTTGAGGATCTGTAGTACCTCCCTCACCCCCTCCTCGCCCTGAGTAAACAAAACACAGGCAGCAAGACAGTCGTTACTCTCAGTATCTTAACTTAATAGGTCGATGACACACAACGTTAATAGTTACTTTATAGGCAAGGCCCCACACGGCTGGCCTCCCGATGAACACACACTTGGCTCCCAGAGCTACGGCCTTCAGCACGTCACTACCGGTGCGAATTCCCCCGTCCAGATACACCTCGATACGCCCTTGAACCGTATCCACAATCTCAGATAGGGCATCTATCTGTGTGGTAGAGAGCAGAGGGAGGTAAAGAAAAGCCTACTTAGCCATAACATAAAGGACAGTAAATTTAAGGACTCCTCAAATGAACTGCCCTTTAATATCACCATTTCATTAACTAAATATTGTTTGGCTTGCTGATTGTAGAGTGAAATAGAAGGGACATGAGGACGAGGTGGTGTAATTTGTCCCTGTTCGTACTGTGGCGGGCCCCCCGTCCAGCTGGCGTCCTCCGTGGTTGGACACGATGATGCCCTGGACGCCGTGCTCCACGGCCAGCTCAGCATCCTCCTTGGTCAGGATGCCCTTGATGATGATGGGAAGGCGGGTGAGAGACTGCAGCCAGTATACGTCCTTCCAGCTGATGGAGGGGTCCAGGGTGTTGGAAGGGATACCATACTCTTCAGAACTCGCAGCCTCCTACAGACATAAAATGCAGTACACAAACATACAGTACAGTAACATACACACAAGGACACCTCAGGGGAAATGCATTCGTTGGATTTATTAAATCATTCAAAAGCAGCTACTGTTTCTACTATGCGCACTACTTTCCTGGACACAGATTAAGCCTAGTCCTGGACTAAAAAGGACTAAATGTTCAATAGAGATTCTTCGTCCAAAATTATGATTAATCTTTGTCTGAGAAATGGTCCCAATATGATTTATGGTTAAATCATTACTGGTAAAAATATTTAATCTAGAAAAGCAAAAAAATGTTTATTTTACCATTACCTGGATGACCCCGTCAAAGTTTTTGACCTTGAGGTGCGGCGGGAGCTTGAACTGGTTGCGTATATCATTGCGCCGCTTCCCAGTGTAGGGCACGTCGACGGTGAGGACCAAGGCTTTGTAGCCCAGGGCCTCCACACGGTGAACGATCGACTCAGACAGCTTCCTGTCCCGGTACACATAGAGCTGGAACCAGCGGTACCCGTTAGGTGCTGCAGCCACGATCTCCTCCACAGAGCAGGTGGAGTAGGTACTGGTGATGTAACAGGTGTTCACTGCCTCCGTACCTGAGGAAAGAGAGAGCTTTTGAGTTGATCACCCCTAGGATACACTGACAAAGCTATTGCTCTGCAGAGCTCAACCTCTACAGCTGTTAAACCCCCCCTAGTCCTCACCCCTGGCAGTGGCCATCTCTCCCTCATGCCAGGCCAGGCAGTGGAAGGCAGTGGGGGCGATGCCCACAGGGAAGCTGATCTCTGTGCCCTGCACCGTGGTCCTGGTGTCACTCACCGACACATCTCGTAGAATCCGTGGTCGCAGACGGATCCTGGGTCAGAGACAAACGTATTATTTTGAGTCACATTGTTACCAGATCTTCCTAGCACTCCAGTTTGACGTGTGGTGTTTGAGTGGTTTTTGTTACATTGAATTGTATGTCTTGTAGTTTACAGGACAGGGAGAAGCACCTACCGTTTGTAGGCCAGCAGATTGTCGTCCCTGGTGCAGCACTCGTCTGCTCCGGCTGCGTAGTAGTCCCAGGTTGCCTTGGAGAGGTGCTCTTTGGCATACTCCTCAAAATCTGTGAGACATACCATAGCCATCTCAGCACAGCGGATCCCCTCTCTGTGGGATATATGATCACTGTCAAGGACAGCAGATGTAAAGCAATGTTGTCAATTACACTATCAGGGAAGCCTGTCTTAAAAGCAGAACTGGAGAAATAGTTATGGCATTGGAGATTTAACACAGTAAAATCACTGTACATTGTTGTGCAATTGAAACACATAACTGCAAACAGCTTCTGGTGCATATTTCACAAGAATACAGTGTGGAAATTTTTGTGGTGTCACCAGAACCTGGCTTTCGGAGCTTTCGACCCAAATGATTTTGGCTCAACAGCAAGTCTTTGGCGCTGCTGGGATGGTGAATTAAACTACTACACAGCATTACACACTGCTGTAAGGGATTTCCTCTTCCTCAGAAGAGGAGAGGCGAGAAGGATCCGAGGACCAATATGCGGCATGGTAAGTGTCCATGGTTCTTTTAATACGAAATTGTACACATGAACAACTGAATACAAAACAATAAACGTGGAACGAACGAGACCCAAAACAGTACCGTGTGGTGAAAAACACAGAAGCAAACACCCACAAACAGTGAAACCCAGGCTACCTAAGTATGATTCTCAGAGACAACTAATGACACCTGCCTTTGATTGAGAACCATACTAGGCCGAAACATAGAAATACCCAAATCATAGAAAAACAAACAGACTGCCCACCCCAACTCACGCCCTGACCATACTAAATAATGGCAAAACAAAGGAAATAAAGGTCAGAACGTGACAGTACCCCCCCCCCCCCAAAAGGTGCAGACTCCGGCCGCAAAACCTTAACCTATAGGGGAGGGTCTGGGTGGGCGTCTGTCCGCGGTGGCTCTGGCGCAGGACGCGGACCCCACTTAACCAACGTCTTAGTCCGCCTTATTGTCCGCCTCCGTGGCTTTCTAACCATGGCAACCCTTCTCAATGACCCCACTGGACAGAGGGGCGCCCCTGGGCAGCTCTGGCGCGCCCCTGGGCAGCTCTGGCGCGCCCCTGGGCAGCTCTGGCGCGCCCCTGGGCAGCTCTGGCGCCGGGCAGGCGGGAGACGCTTGACAGGCGGGACCACCTGTAGGGAGGAGACAGAGAGACAGCCTGGTGCATGGGGCTGCCACAGGACCCACCAGGCTGGGGAGACCTCCAGGAGGCACCTGAAGGACCGGGCTGTGGGGGAGCACTGGAGCTCTAGTGCGCAGCCTTGGCACCACTCCCCCAGGCTGGATCACTACTCTAGCCCGGACCCTCCAGAGTGCAGGCACAGGTTGAACAGGGCTATGGGTAAGCACGGGAGATCTAGTGCTTACTACGCGCACCTCTCCCTTAGGCTCCACTCCCACATTTGCCCGGCACGAGCGGAGCGCAGGCATAGGACGCACTGCACCCTCCCAGCGCCCCGGAGACACAGCACGCAGAGCCGGCGCAGGATACCCTGGCCCGAAACGGCGTACCGGCGACCAGACACGCTGAGCAGGCACCATACGCCCTGGCTGGATGCCCACACTCGCATGACACTCTCGGGGGGCTGCCCTATAGCGCACCGGGCTATTGGCACGTACTGGCGACACCGTGCGCTTAACACGGTGCCTGACCAGTAACGCGCTGCTTATAATAAGCACGAGGAGTGAGCTTAGGTCTGCTACCTGGCTTAGCCCCACACCTCGTGTCCCCCCCAAAAAAACATTTTTCGGGGGGCTGCCTCTCGTACCTGTCGCACTGCCGTGCTGCCTCCTCATATCGCCGTCGCTCAGCTTTCTCTGCCTCCAGCTCTGCTTTGGGGCGGAGATATTCCCCAGCCTGTGCCCAGGGCCCCTCCGTTCAATATCTCCTCCCATGTCCAGGAGTCCTGTGATGCTGGCCGCTGTTGTTGCTGCTGCTGCTGTCGTCGCTGTCTTTTACCACACCGCTTGGTCCTTGGTTGCTGGGTGTTTCTGTAAGGAGTTCCTCCTCTTCTTCCGAAGGAGAGGCGAAAAGGATCGGAGGACCAATATGCGGCGTGGTAAGTGTCCATGGTTCTTTTTAATACGAAAATGTACACATTAACACAATGAACGAAACCCAAAACAGTACCGTGTGGTAACAAACACACAGTGAAACCCAGGCTACCTAAGTATGATTCTCAATCAGAGACAACTAATGACACCTGCCTCTGATTGAGAACCATACTAGGCCGAAACATAGAAATACCCAAATCATAGAAAAACAAACAGACTGCCCACCCCAACTCACGCCCTGACCATACTAAATAATGACAAAACAAAGGAAATAAAGGTCAGAACGTGACAACTGCATTGGAAATACAGCTGGGCTGTACGGACAGAGATGACCTCAAATAACCTAAAGTTAATTAAGGACACAATACAAAACTAGCCAACTTGTCGACACCCATGTTTATTGTAAATATTCCTAGTGGACTAGTACAATACTAAGCAATTATCACAACAGAGAAAGAAATGTACACAATCAAAATGCCAGAACACATAACAGTGCAGAGTCATATTCATCTTTCTCCATTTCTAAAACATAATTACAGCAGCCTATGAATCTCATTGTCTTCATTTGAGTAGTTGAACTACTACATGACCCATTCTTTGGCATTTAAACACTGCCATGGGGATGGGACAAATTCTCTAACATAGAAACTGTACTTTTCCAGGTAAAACCTTTTCAAACCTCAGCAGCACTGGTAAGCTTTCACTTCGTTGACCCTCTTTTCTACCGATCAACCTTTTGGCCTCTATCACTCTTCCTCCCTTCACATGTTCTTTAATATCATCTATGGACATAGATATTGGGACCCCATTGATGACTCTCCTCAACCTAGCGTAAGCACAAGGGACATGGTTTTTAATCTTCTTCCAAATAAGCTTTTCCATTTGCAGAATCTTCCCTTACCGAGCCTGGCTACCACAAAATATTAACAATGTACCTTTTCCAATGAACCGGGCTAGTTTGACTTCTCCTATCTCTTTCTCTACGGCATTGGATAGGATAAGGTGTACGCCAGTATTTCAATGTAATGTCCTGTCCTAGAGAGGAAATGCACGTTTAGGTTTCATCTCCGAAGAATGACGAAGGCTACTTATACATATTCACAAATTAGGTGTTGGAATTTTCATGTGGATTTGATAAACATCAACAAATACATATCATTGGTTATATCGTTATTTCCCATAGGGCGGAGCACAATTGACCCGGCGCCGTCCGGGTTTGCCTGGGGTCGGCCGTTATTGTAAATAAGAATGACATGCCTAGTTAAATAAAGGTTCAATACAAACATTAATACAAAATAAATGTCTTACTTCCCATTCTCTTTGCTGATGATACCAATTTGATTTATCACACAAGAATTTTGATTCACTAATTAATGAAGCCAACTCAGGCATGACCACATTTCTGAATGGTTTCAGATAAACAAATGATCTTGAAATGTTTAAAAAAAAAATCTAACTTTATTGTATTCACTGGTAAGAACAAGAAATATTGTAAAAAAGAAAGCCAGAATCCCAATTGGTGGGACTGATATGGATCAAGTCACATCCACTAGATTACTCATAGTTCTTATTGATGAACAGTTGTCCTGGAACGATCATATTCAGTTGGTCTGCAGCAAAGTGATGAAATCTGTTGGTGTCATCAGGAAGATTAGTGGTTTTGTTCATCAGTCTTGCTTCCTTACTCTTTACTATAGCTTAATTTACCCATATCTCATTTACTGTTATATTGTCTGGGCCAGTAAATATTTCTCGTACATACAAAAATTACTCATCATACAAAATACATTTGCAAGACTATCCACCTCCTCTAATTACCTGGCTCTATCTGCACCTTTGTTTAAGAAACTTGAAATATTATCTATATACGACATCAATGTACGCCAATTGTGCATTTTCATCTACAAATACTCATGCCTCAAAAACAGTTCACCTAAACCCTTCCATGGATTCTTCCAGGTTAATTTTGAAATCCATCTATATAACGCAGGACGCTGCGATAACCTTCACCTTCCCCTCTGTCGCACCTCACGTAGTCAATTCTCTATCAGATACAGTGGTACCATACTCTGGAATTCTTATCTTCACATTGCCAAAATTCCCTCAATAACGAAGACTGGGGGTCAGCCTGATGAACCAAACTACTCAGTAATCTCCTCCATGTAGCCCAACTCTCACACACTCACACACCCCCCACACACACATACACATTTCAAAAAAACATATGCTGTTTATTATTTTTTGTGATTGCTGATCGGTTTATTTGTACAATTATGATTGGTGGGTTTTGTTATCTGTTTTATCTTTGTACTTATTGTATATTGTTTTGTGGTTTTTATATAATCCTTTGGGCTTCCAAACCCACCTGCACACTGTTTTTTTTGTTTTAAACCACTGGTCTATCTTTGTCTTTGCCATCTATTGCTATTTTAAGTTTTGGCATACTCTATAAATTGCATCTGTGAATCTGTGATTGAAAGAGTTAAAAAGAACAAGATGAAACTCTGGTCATATTGATAACTATTGAAAGATATGTGTTTTTCTACATTGTAAAGGACATGGTGCAACATTTGGTAGGTAGGCTGCAGCAAAGCATTTTATACTTTAGTAGACACTTTTATCCAGAGCAACTTATAATAGTGAGTGCATACATCTTTGTACTGGTCCCTGTGGGAATTGAACCCACACCCCTGGCGTTGCAAGCACCATGCTCTACTAACTGAGCAACACGGGACCAAGCAAGCCCATGCTCATGGTTCTTCCAGGGGAAGTTAAATGACAGACTACAATGACTTTGCTCATGGTCATGCACGCCTCAAATGACATGTTCAGTAATTACAGTGCTTTCAGAAAGTATTCACACCCCTTGACTTTTTCTACATTTTGTTGTGTTACAACAGCCTGAATTTAAAATAGATTAAATTTAGATTTTTTTGGTCACTGGCTTACACACAATATCCCACATGGTCAAAGTGGAATTATGTTTTTCAAAAAGTTTACAAATCAATCAATTAAAAATGTAAGTTCAGGAGTAAAAATGTGCTTAACAAGTCACATAATAAGTTGCATGGACTCACTCAGTGTGCAGTAATAGTGTTTAACATGATTTTTGAATGACTACCTCATCTCTGTACCCCACACATACAATTATATGTTAGGTCCCTCAGTCAAGCAGTGAATTTCAAACACATATTCATCCACATCGACCGGAGGGGTTTTCCAATGCCTCGCAAAGAAGGGCATGTATTGGTAGATGGGTAAAAAAGCAGACATTGAAAATTCCTTTGAGCATGGTGAAGTTCTTCATTACACTTTGGATGGAATATCAATAGATCCAGTCGCTACAAAGATACAGGCGTCCTTCCTAACTCAGTTGCTGGAGAGGAAGAAAACCAATCAGCGATTTTACCATGCGGCCAATGTAGACTTTAAAACAGATACAGAGTTTAGTGGCTGTGATAGGAGAAAACTGAGGATGGATCAACAACATTTGAGTTACTCTACAATACTAATCTAATTGACAGAGTGAAAAGAAGGAAGCCTGTACATAATACAAATATTCCCAAACATGCATCCTGTTTGCAACAAGGCACTAAAGTAATGCTGCAAAAAATGTGGCAAAGCAATTAATTTTTGTCCTGAATACAAAGTGTTATGTTTGGGGAACACTCCATATTTTCAAGCATAATGGTGGCTTCATCATGTTATGGGTAAGAAACAGAAGACAGCTAAACACAGACAAAATCCTAGAGGAAAACCTGATCCAGTCTGCTTTCCACCAGAGACTGGAAGATTAATTCACCTTTCAGCGGGACAATACCCTAAAACACTTGGCAAAATCTACACTGCAGTTGCTTACCAAGAAGACAGTGAATGTTCCTGAGTGGCCGAGTTACAGTTTTGATTTAAATCTGATTGAAAATCTATGGCAAAACTTGAAAATGGTTGTCTAGCCATGATCAACAACCAATTTAAAGAATTCTGAAAAGAATAATGGGCAAATATTGTACAATCCAGGTGTGCAAAGATCTTAGAGACTTACCCAGAAAGGCTCACAGCTGTAATCACTGCCAAAGGTGATTCTAACATGTTTTGACTCAGGGGTGTGAATACTTATGGAAATGAGATATTTCTGTATTCTATTTTAAATACATTTGCAAAAATGTCTAAAAACATGTTTTCACTTTGTCATTATGGACTATTGTGTGTTTTTTTTAAATACATTTTTAATTCAGGCTGTAACACAACAAATAGAATAAGTCAAGGGGTATGACTACTTTCTGAAGGCACTATATACTGTAAGTGTCACGTTCTGACCATAGTTCTGTTATTTTATTCTTTGTTTTAGTATGGTCAGGGCGTGAGTTGGGGTGGGCAGTCTGTTTGTTTTTCTATGTTGGTTTTATGTTTGGCCGAGTATGGTTATCAATCAGAGGCAGGTGTCGTTAGTTGTCTCTGATTGAGAATCATACTTAGGTAGCCTGGGTTTCACTTTTGGTTTGTGGGTGTTTGTTTTCCGTGTGAGTGTTTGGTCCACACGGTACTGTTTCGGTTTTGTATATTACATGTTTATTGTTTTGTATTTCAGTGTTCAGTTCGTTTCATTAAAGATTACATAATGAACACTTACCACGCTGCGCTTTGGTCCGATCCTTACTCCTTCTCAGATGAAGAGGAGGAAATCCGTTATAGAAACGCCCACCACAAGAGGACCATGCAGCGTGGTAACGGGCAGCAGCAGCGGCCGAAAACACAAGACTCCTGGACTTGGGAGGAGATTTTGGATGGCAAGGGACCCTGGGCACAAGCAGGGGAATATCGCCGCCCTAAAGCAGAGCTGGAGGCAGCGAAAGCGGAGAGGTGCCGGTATGAGGAGGCAGCACGGCAGCGCGGCCGGAAGCCCGAAAGGCAGCCCCAAAAATGTGGTGAAGCCAGGTAGGAGACCTGCACCAACTTCCCTGGCTTACTGAAGAGCGAGAGGGACCGGGCAGGCACCGTGTTATGCGGTGGAGCGCACGGTGTCCCCGGTGCGTGTGCATAGCCCGGTGCGGTACATTCCAGCTCCTCGTATCGGCCGGGCTAGAGTGGGCATCGAGCCAGGTGTCATGAAGCCGGCTCTATGCATCTAGTCTCCAGTGCATCTCCTCGGGCCGGCGTACATGGCACCAGCCGTACGCATGGTGTCCCCGGTTCGCCAGCACAGCCCAGTGCGGGCTATTCCACCTTGCCGCACTGGCCTGGCTACGGGGAGCATTCAACCAGGTAAGGTTGGGCAGGCACGGTGCTCAAGAGCTCCAGTGCGCCTGCACTGTCCGGTCTATCCGGTGCCTCCACGCACCAGCCCTCCGGTGGCAGCCCCCCGCACCAGGCTGTCTCTCCGTCTTCTCCCTACAGGTGCTCCCGCCTGTCCGGCGCTGCCGGAGTCTCCCGCCTGTCCGGCGCTGCTGGAGTTTGCTGCCGGGGTCTCCCGCCTGTCCGGCGCCGCCAGAGCCTTCCTCCTGTACGCCGCCGCCAGAGTCTCACGTCTGTCCTGAGCCGCCAGAGTCTCCCATCTGTCCTGAGCCGCCAGCCAGCCAGGAGCCGCCAGGAGCCGCCAGCCAGGAGCCGCCAGCCAGCCAGGAGCCGCCAGGAGCCGCCAGCCAGGAGCCGCCAGCCAGCCAGGAGCCGCCAGAGCCGTCAGTCAGCCAGGTGATACCGGAATTGCCCTTCACTCCGGAGCTGCCGGAGTCTCCCGCCTGTCCGGCGCTGCCGGAGTCTCCCGCCTGTCCGTGGCTGCCGGGTCTCCCGCCTGCCCAGCACTGCCGGAGTCTCCCGTCCATTCGGGACCCGTGGTGAGGGTCCCCAGTCCGAGGTCGGTGGCGAGGGTCGCCGCTCAGAAGAGGCCACAGGGGCGGTTGAGGAGGCGGACAAAAACTATGGTGAAGTGGGGTCCACGTCCCGCGCCAGAGCCGCCACCGCGGACAGACGCCCACCCAGACCCTCCCCTATAGGTTCAGGTTTTGCGGACGGAATCCGCACCTTTGGGGGGGGGGGGGGTACTTTCATGTTCTGACCATAGTTCTGTTATTTTATTCTTTGTTTTAGTATGGTCAGGGCGTGAGTTGGGGTGGGCAGTCTGTTTTTCTATGTTGGTTTTTGTGTACGGCCTAGTATGGTTCTCAATCAGAGGCAGAGCTCTACAACTGAGGTGGAAGACTCTGTCCATAGGACAACAATCAGTCGTATATTGCACAAATCTGGCCTTTATGGAAGAGTGGCAAGAAGAAAGCCATTTCTTGAAGATATCCATAAAAAGTGTCGTTTAAACTTTGCCACAAGCCACCTGGGAGACACACCAAACATGTGGAAGAAGGTGCTCTGGTCAGATGAAACCAAAATTGAACTTTTTGGCAACAATGCAAAACGTTATGTTTGGCATAAAAGCAACACAGCTTATCACCCTGAACACACCATACCCACTGTCAAACATGGTGGTGGCAGCATCATGGTTTGGGCCTGCTTTTCTTCAGCAGGGACAGGGAAGATGGTTAAAATTGATGGGAAGATGGATGGAGCCAAATACAGGACCATTCTGGAAGAAAACCTGATGGAGTCTGCAAAAGACCTGAGACTGGGACGGAGATTTGTCTTCCAACAAGACAATGATCCAAAACATAAAGCAAAATCTACAATGGAATGGTTCAAAAATAAACATATCCAGGTGTTAGAATGGCCAAGTCAAAGTCCAGACCTGAATCCAATCGAGAATCTGTGGAATGAACTGAAAACTGCTGTTCACAAATGCTCTCCATCCAACCTCACTGAGCTCGAGCTGTTTTGCAAGGAGGAATGGGAAAAAATTTCAGTCTCTCGATGTGCAAAACTGATAGAGACATACCCCAAGCGACTTACAGCTGTAATCGCAGAAAAAGGTGGCGCTACAAAGTATTAATTTAAGGGGGCTGAATAATTTTGCACGCCCAATTTTTCAGTTTTTGATTTGTTAAAAAAGTTTGAAATATCCAATAAATGTCATTCCACTTCATGATTGTGTCCCACTTGTTGTTGATTCTTCACAAAAAATACAGTTTTATATCTTTATGTTTGAAGCCTGAAATGTGGCAAAAGATCGCAAAGTTCAAGGGGGCCGAATACTTTCGCAAGGCACTGTATATATATTTACACTGAACAAAAATATAAATGCAACATTTAAAGTGTTGGTCCCATGTTTCATGAGCTGAAATAAAAGATCCACGAAATGTTCCATACACATAAAAGCTTTTTCTCAAAAATGTTGTGCACAAATTTGTTTACATCCCTGTTAGTGAGCATTTCTCCTTTGCCAAGATCCACCTGATAGGTGTGGCATATCAAGAAACTGATTAAACAGCATGATCATTACCTTGTGCTGGGGACAGTGTAAGGCCACACTGAAATGTTCAGTTTTGTCACACAACATAATGCCACAGATGCCTCCAGGTTTGAGGGTGTGTGCAATTGGCATGCAGACTGCAGGAATGTCCCTCAGAGCTGTTGCCAGAGAATTGAATGTTAGTTTCCCTAACATAAGTAGCCTCCATCGTCGTTTGAGAGAATTTGACCGTATGTACAACCGGCCTCGCATCCACAGACCACTTGTATGGCATCATGTGGGCGAGTGGTTTGCTGATGTCAACGTTGCGAACAGAGTGCCCCATGGTGGCGGTGGGATTATGGTATGGGCAGGCATAAGCTACAGACAACAAACAAGATTGCATTTTATTGATAGCAATTGGGATGCACAGAGATACCGTGACGAGATCCTGAGGCCCATTGTCATTCCATTCATCCACCGCCATCACCTCATGTTTCAACATGATAAAGCACAGTCCCATGTCGAAAGGATCTGTACACAATTCCTGGAAGCTGAAAATGTCCCAGTTCTTCCATGGCCTACTTACAAATGTCACCCACTGAGCATGTTTGACATGTTCTGGATCAGACTATTCTCAATTTAATCTTGTCTTTACTAATATGTAAAATGAGTTTTGATTTAGAATGGCCCTTATCAAATGGTCAGGAGCAGGGGCAGAGGAAGAATCCATGTCATCTGTATGCACTGGAATAGAGAATGAAGGCAGCACGCTTTCCCACCCTCTCTAATTCAATGATGCCTGGTAGGCTACTTCGGTTTTATAGCAGATCATGTGCTTAATATGAGCAAGCTGACAAATAAATATGAGAACTTATTTAAATCCAAGTATCAACTAGTGTGAGGAGCATGCTCTGCACGACAGGTTATATTCCGCCCAAACTGTATACCATGGCCTCTCCAACCCTGTTCCTGCATCTACCCAGTGCTTAATTTGGGAAACCAAGTCAAATCTGTTTTGTTGTGTTAGTCTTGAAAACAACATTCACAATTACCATGTTTAACACTCAGTTTCAACCTGCTGTTGGACTTCTTTCTTCAAATTGGTCATCACAGTGGGGTGAGTTTTAAAAGTGTGATACTGTTTTGAAGACAAGTGATTGATGTGACTTTTGCTAGCATTTGCATTGACATCAGAGTGGTTCGAGGGACAATAGAGTGCTGAGTACCAGGCCATTAGGACCTGATGGTAGTTAGCAAGTTTGGTACGTACTACCAATACATGTCCAGATTCCAAGCAGGAGATTACTGTGACTCAATGGTCACATGGAATTTTACTGAGGTCTCATGACTGTGGTGTTGACTCATGACTGTGGTGTTGACTCATGACTGTGGTGTTGACTCATGACTGTGGTGTTGACTCATGACTGTGGTGTTGACTCATGACTGTGGTGTTGACTCATGACTGTGGTGATGACTCATAACTGTGGTGTTGCGGTAATACTGTGACTAGAACAGCCCAAGTGCAAAAACACAAGTTTGCACCCACTATTTTAATTTGCTCCATGGCTCAGGCGGCCAAGTGGACACAAGGCTGTTTGACTCATCTCAGTCATGAAGAGGAAGAACTTTGCAGCTGTTTCTGACTAATAAACAATGCCATGCTGGTGGATGGTAACATTCAAATAAAACTCAGTCCTGAAACTAAATGTAGGCTGAAAAGAATGTGGATGTAATAGCATAAGAAAAAACACTGCAATCACATGGATTTGCAGGAAGTCAGATTTGTCACTTAAAGTGAAAGAATATCATACTTTGTCTAAAACGATGACTGATTGATTTAAATCGTTGTGCAACAGCATGGGTAAATTCTGGCCATCCTCTTTCAGTGAGAAAAAGTGGATTTAGACAGGTCTGGACATTTAACAGGCAGTATACATTAAAAAAAAATGTATTCATCTAGTCATTGTCATTTCATGAAATGTCAGTCTGTGAAAAAAAAGGGAAAAAACTCACATCAATAGAGGTGCTCATGTGAGCAAAACAGCTGAAATGCAACACACACAGCAACATGTCAAATGACATTATGAAGGGTCTACTAATATCATTCTGATACAACTACTCACTCTAGTCCTCAGTGACATAGACACATACAAATCCATTCGGAAATGTCTGGTTAACAGTGCAATGCAGCTCAGAGTTAGATCTATTCCAATTGTGTGATTGTGTGCTTTTGTGTGAGTTAAATAAAACTATCATAGAGATTAACACTGGCAGTGAGTGTGACCCCGCTGTGACCTTTGGAGTTATTGTGCTTACAGAGGCTGGAATTGTGCTGATGGCACAGCAAGCCATAGAGAAGGGAGGGTGGTTGCACATTACATACTACAGCACAGATGGGGACATACATACTAGGCCTACACATAAAACACACAGAATGTGGCAAGTCGCAGCATGGTCAGTAACACACAGCACTACAGTACATGTATAGCTGGGTGGTCAGTGACCTAGACCTAGAGTACATTGCACACAATAACTTGAACGACTACTGTAGTCTACATACCAAATTATCACAGGGTTGTTAGTGACTCCTCAACTGACATAGTTTTATCTTTGAGTTTGCCTGAGAGATTTTTATTGTGCAATTTTATCTGAGTTTACTGTATGTGACTGTATCTGACAGTCGCTGAGTTCACCTGCTGACCTGAGTAGCCATCCATGGAGAATCACTCACCGATTACAGCTGGTGCTCATTGTCTCTGAATGAACTTCAATACTCCTAGCAGAGTCATAACCTGGAAGAAAATTAAGATACAAATTATTTTTCCCCAGATTGAAAAGCAAAAAATATATAGTCAACCTCCAATAAAACAATGTCAAAAAACACAAATCATAAAAAGTCAATGATGCTTTTTGTTGTGCGGTGTGTATAACTGTTGACTGTACATCTCCCATGCTGTGATTGACAACAATGTGATCTATGAACACCTGAGGGCAGTGCAATACAGAATAAAGGGATTATAAACAGAGCTGCTCCATCTCTACCTGTATAATATGCCAGGCTATCACACATTTAACGAGAGAACATGCATGTCAAATACCTGCTGTTCAGCCATTCAAATGCAAAAATGGCTGTTGACATAATACTCTATCTCAAGTGGCCTACTGTAAAATGATTTATGTTGAATTTTGAGGCCTTCATTAAAAACCCTTAGATGAGGTGACATCAAAAACCGTTACATTAGTTGTTTAAACAATGATCATACTATTTCCCATCGATTATGTCTTCTATAGAATTTGCAAGATAGACTTGCAGGTAAGGTTCAGATCCGATCAGTTCTAAAGTAATGATTCTCCACAAATATCCGTCAAGTTCGATGAACATGATGTTAAATGAATGTTAACCTGTGTCCTATAGATTGTGAATGATAAATTAACTCCCTCTCTACACCTGTCAATGTTGGTCATTTAGGTGCTCTCAATGGGAGTTCAAAGCACGGTACGGTACATGGTACATTTCTAGAAGAGCAGCTGTGTGTATTATAATAAACGTCTATGGAAGATAGCATACATATAACAGAAAATAAAATGACCTTTTGAAAAAAAATCAAGGTTTGGTTACTGTAGATCACATCACATGTAAATGATTATGACTTCAGATGTATTGATATTTATCAAAGAAAACAGCTACATATCAGTTTCCAAAGATACAGGAAGTGATGGTGTTACTGAGCAATGCACATCTTGTACTTTTGTTTACAGAGTCTGCTTCTCTCTCCCTCTCCCTCTCTCTACTATGTTAATAGATGTAATCCTACAGTAGATGATGTAAAAAGGCCCTGGGGGAAACCACACAGGAGGAATATGTGAGGTGTCTTACCTTGTCCTTTAACCTGTCCTAGTTTGCTCTCCAAGCCTGTCACCTTTCATATGACACAAGTGTGCAGGGCAGGACAGTGTCAGGGGCAGGGCAACTCTAGCTCCACTCCCCCCACTCATTCACACACACTGGCTCAATACTAACCTCCCCTGTCAGCAGTATGAGGCCCCTGTTCTCTCTTTGTATATGCCTGATAAAGGGGGCAGATAGGATAGCATAGCAACCCTTCTCTTCAATTGTATTGATGGGTGTATGGATGGATGGGTGGGTGACTGAATGAGTGAGTGAGAGTGAGTGGGTGAGTGAGTGGCCGACAGTCACATTACTTACGAGAAAGTATGCGTGTACATTCATGTGTATCCTGTCCTCCTGGTTACAGTTGAATGACTACCGCTTTTTGGATTCTTGGTTCATTATTGTCTTAATCTTTTCATGTGCACAGTACCCTGTTGACTGTAAATCATTACTGTCAAAGTCCTCTGGAAAGGTCCTACAAAGGAGGCTGTATACCCACACTACACATCTTTTCACTACATAGAAAGGAGGATGGAGTAGAGAGAAAGAGAGCGAGAGAGAAACAGAGTGATTGACACAGAGAGAGAGAGAGTGAGAAAATAAGAGTGAATTCAATAAATGTCACAGCGTCTGAACTTGCCACGAACGTAACAAAATTCCCTGAAATGTTGTTCAAGCATTCTAAAACAGCAGTGGGAGTAGTGGTGCTAAATTAGATTTTGTCTCTCTATTTCATTACTACCTTGGAATTCGGTTCGTTCTTAGTCAATTTTACCGCTGCAGTAACAGAGCCAGCTCTTTTAAAACAGCTCTTTGCTGAGTGTTTTATTTTGATTAAATTTGAAGACTGTGAAGGTGCAGGCCAGGGGCTGGGGGTTGAGACTGGGGTTGGAACTCTAAAGCTTTGGCCAAGTCTCACACGTTGGCGTTCCCTCTGAGGGCCATGGGGAGGTGGCACTGTTACCTGCTCTAAGTGAAGTGTAAATTGTGTTATTCCACAGCTGGCTCTGATGCCAATCACTGCTTCTATCTCGCTCCCAACTCCTCACACGCTTTAGGAGAGAAGGGGAGAAAACCTCTTTCACATGTTGTCTCTCCCTCAGGCTTTTGCTCGGCTAGCCCAGAACATGTTTGTTGAATTGTTATGGTGTTCTCCTACCCTTGCAAGCATCCTCAACTCTTTCTATACCTCTGTCTAAGTTGCCATCTTTTTCTCAGTTTGAGAAAAAAATAAATGACTTTGTAGACTTTGTAGGTTTGTAGTCTCAGGTGTTTGGGTCTAATTGTTTCATTCCACCTTGCATCGAGGCCATAAGGCTGGCTGTTGATTACAGTTCTTAGATCAGGGAAAAGTAGTATGTGACCAGGGGCTAGGGGTCAAATGTGTGGCAGATTTCCCACCCAACAGATTGCGTTGTGAACTGGACATGCAGTTGACTAAATTGTGAGGGTAAAAATTGGGAACGAAAGACGGTCAGATTTTAGGCCAATAAAAGTTCTTAAACGTTTTACTCTGATAAAAAAAGAAAAGAAATTGGAGACCTGTTCTAAGAATGCAGCAATCAAA
The DNA here is from genome assembly GCF_036934945.1 of Oncorhynchus masou masou. Taxonomy (NCBI): domain Eukaryota; kingdom Metazoa; phylum Chordata; class Actinopteri; order Salmoniformes; family Salmonidae; genus Oncorhynchus; species Oncorhynchus masou. The sequence goes on along the minus strand of NC_088240.1, from coordinate 21,268,065 downwards.
ATAAACACATTATACAGAAATCCACAATGCAGTGACAGCAGGTATAAGCCCCATCTGTTACACAGGCACAGACATACAGTAGTTGTTTCTGTGCTTCTCTACTGTACAGTGAACAGTAGAGCGAAAAAGCCCTAAAGTGAACACGAGTTGCTGTAAATGTCATGTACTGGATAAATGATGGATGTCTCCAGTGTTTAATGCCTGGGAGAGACAGGGCGCATAACTCACAGTTTAACTGACAATGAGCCTTCATGATTCATCTATACTCTGTATTCTCACTCCTCTCATCTACAGTATCTGCATGGGAGACATTCCAGCCAGCACATTTGGTTCCTTGGAAGCTGTAGGAATGTAGGTTTTTGGTTTCCAATTGGGTTCCGGGAACGAAGCCATACGTTTCCCGACTGGTAAAACTGATAGTTTTAACGTTCTGAGAACAGAAGTGAAAATTGAACATTAATCTATTGCTTGCAGGGAGGTTCTGAGAATGTTTTATTATGGTTCCTGAAAGTTTTCCAGGGTGGTTTTGTTAACACTATTTGGAGTAAAAAACTTTCACTGAATGTTTCAATTTGACTTTTCATAACACTGCTAGCTTATTTTGGGTATACTTTATTGAACTCCAAGGACACATGACAATTCACATGAAATAGGACACATTCAATTAATTTCCTTAGGCATTAATTATGCAAACTAGGGCTGACCCCAATTAGTCAAATGGTCAATTGTTTGGTTGTTCGGCTGTTTGTTCGATTGTTTTAGTCAAGCAGTAATACATATATACAGTATATATTTGCACCCATCTCAGTGAACTAATCCATTGTGGAGGCCTAGACTAAAAGCCAATTTATGCTTGATCCAAAAATGTGGTCGGAGGCTCCATATGGAGGGTGTGATGCGATTTCAGAGCCTCCAGAGGCATGCAGAGGCCAAATCAAGTTCCATACGGCTTCGCCATGCGCCTCCAAATTTTGTAACAATCTGGAGGGCGCTGTATAGCTCGGAATTGACACGATTGTTTGACGGAAGAAAACACAAACTCACTTCTTTGACAACAGCTCAGCACTGCTCCGCGAATCGCAAGAAGTATGAATGCCCTGACTTCTGCTGAGGCCGTATCACCGTAAATGCTGCACGGCCAATGCAGACGATGCGTCCAGATGCACAGTACCGTCAGTAGAGGATGCCTGGTCATTCTTTAAAAGTGCCTTCCTCACCATCTTGAATAAGCATTCCCCTTTCAAAAAATGTAGAACCAGGAACAGATATAGCCTTTGGTTCTCTCCAGACCTGACTTTCCCTTGACCAGCACAAAAACCAATATACACAGGCAGTTAGGAAAGCTAAGGCTAGCTTTTTCAAGCAGAAATTTGCATCCTGTATCACAAACTCCAAAAAGTTCTGGGACACTGTAAAGTCCATGGAGAATAAGAACACCTCCTCCCAGCTGCCCACTGCACGGAGGCTAGGAAAAACTGTCACCACTGATAAATCCACAATAATTAAGAATTTCAATAAGCATTTTTCTACAGCTGGCCATGCTTTCCGGCTGGCCATGCCTACCCCTACCCCGGTCAACAGCCCTGCACTCCCCAGAGCAACTCGCCCAAGCCTCCCCCATTTCTCCTTCACCCAAATCCAGAAAGTTGATTCCCTGAAATAGCTGCAAAAATAAGTACCCCTACAAATCAGCCGGGCTAGACAATCTGGACCCTCTCTTTTTAAAATTATCTGCCGAAATTGTTGCCACCCCTATTACTAGCCTGTTCAACCTCTCTTTCATATCGTCTGAGATTCCCAAAGATTGGAAAGCTGCCGCGGTCATCCCCCTCTTCAAAGCGGGAGACACTCTCGAACCTAACTGCTACAGACCTACAGTGGGGAGAACAAGTATTTAATACACTGCCGATTTTGCAGGTTTTCCTACTTACAAAGCATGTAGAGGTCTGTAATTGTTTTATCATAGGTACACTTCAACTGTGAGAGACGGAATCTAAAACAAAAATCCAGAAAATCACATTGTATGATTTTAAAGTAATTCATTTGCATTTTACTGAATGATATAAGTATTTGATCACCTACCAACCAGTAAGAATTTTGGCTCTCACAGACCTGTATGTTTTTCTTTAAGAAGCACTTCTGTTCTCCACTCATTACCTGTATTAACTGCACCTGTTTGAACTGTCTGGCAGACATATCAGTGTGGATGACGGATCACCACCTCAAGCTGAACCTCGGCAAGACGGAGCTGCTCTTCCTCCCGGGGAAGGACTGCCCGTTCCATGATCTCGCCATCACGGTTGACAACTCCATTGTGTCCTCCTCCGAGAGCGCTAAGAACCTTGGCGTGATCCTGGACAACACCCTGTCGTTCTCAACCAACATCATGGCGGTGGCCCGTTCCTGTAGGTTCATGCTCTACAACATCCGCAGAGTACGACCCTGCCTCACACAGGAAGCGGCGCAGGTCCTAATCCAGGCACTTGTCATCTCCCGTCTGGATTACTGCAACTCGCTGTTGGCTGGGCTCCCTGCCTGTGCCATTAAACCCCTACAACTCATCCAGAACGCCGCAGCCCGTCTGGTGTTCAACCTTCCCAAGTTCTCTCACGTCACCCCGCTCCTCCGCTCTCTCCACTGGCTTCCAGTTGAAGCTCGCATCCGCTACAAGACCATGGTGCTTGCCTACGGAGCTGTGAGGGGAACGGCACCGCAGTACCTCCAGGCTCTGATCAGGCCCTACACCCAAGCAAGGGCACTGCGTTCATCCACCTCTGGCCTGCTCGCCTCCCTACCATTGAGGAAGTACAGTTCCCGCTCAGCCCAGTCAAAACTGTTCGCTGCTCTGGCCCCCCAATGGTGGAACAAACTCCCTCACGACGCCAGGACAGCGGAGTCAATCACCACCTTCCGGAGACACCTGAAACCCCACCTCTTCAAGGAATACCTAGGATAGGATAAGTAATCCTTCTCACCCCCCCTTAATGATTTAGATGGACTATTGTAAAGTGGTTGTTCCACTGGATGTCAGAAGGTGAATTCACCAATTTGTAAGTCGCTCTGGATAAGAGCGTCTGCTAAATGACTTAAATGTAAATGTAAATGTTACCTGTATAAAAGACACCTGTCCACACACTCAATCAAACAGACTCCAACCTCTCCACAATGGCCAAGAGAAGAGAGCTGTGTAAGGACATCAGGGATAAAATTGTAGACCTGCACAAGGCTGGGATGGGCTACAGGACAATAAGCAAGCAGCTTGGTGAGAAGGCAACAACTGTTGGCGCAATTATTAGAAAATGGAAGAAGTTCAAGATGAAGGTCAATCACCCTCGGTCTGGGGCTCTGTGCAAGATCTCATCTCGTGGGGCATCAGTGATCATGAGGAAGGTGAGGGATCAGCCCAGAACTACGTGGCAGGACTTGGTCAATGACCTGAAGAGAGCTGGGACCACAGTCTCAAAGAAAACCATTAAGTAACACACTACGCCGTCATGGATTAAAATACTGCAGCGCACGCAAGGTCACCCTGCTCAAGCCAGTGCATGTCCAGGCCCGTCTGAAGTTTGCCAATGACCATCTGGATGATCCAGAGGAGGAATGGGAGAAGGTCATGTGGTGTGATGAGACAGAAATATAGTTTTTTGGTCTAAACTCCACTCGCCGTGTTTGGAGGAAGAAGGATGAGTACAACCCCAAGAACACCATACCAACCATGAAGCATGGAGGTGGAAACATCATTCTTGGGGGATGCTTTTCTGCAAAGGGGACAGGACGACTGCACCGTATTGAGAGGAGGATGGATGGGGTCATGTATCGCGAGATCTTGGCCAACAACCTCCTTCCCTCAGTAAGAGCATTGAAGATGGGTCTTCCAGCATGACAACGACCCGAAACACACAGCCAGGGCAACTAAGGAGTGGCTCCGTAAGAAGCATCTCAAGGTCCTGGAGTGGCCTAGCCAGTCTCCAGACCTGAACACAATAGAAAATCTTTGGAGGGAGCTGAAAGTCCATATTGCCCAGCGACAGCCCCGAAACCTGAAGGATCTGGAGGTCTGTATGGAGGAGTGGGCCAAAATCCCTGCTGCAGTGTGTGCAAACCTGGTCAAGAACTACAGGAAACGTATGATCTCTGTAATTGCAAACAAAGGTTTCTGTACCAAATATTAAGTTCTTCTTTTCTGATGTATCAAATGCTTATGTCATGCAATAAAATGCAAATAAATTACTTAAAAATCATACAATGTGATTTTCTGGATTTAAAACATTTTTTTTTAGATTCTGTCTCTCACAGTTGAAGTGTACCAATGATAAAAATTACAGACCTCTACATGCTTTGTAAGTAGGAAAACCTGCAAAATCGGCAGTGTATCAAATACTTGTTTTCCCCACTGTATATCTATTCTACCCTGCCTTTCTAAGGTCTTCGAAAGCCAAGTTAAACAGATTTACCGACCATTTCGAATCCCACCGTACCTTCTCCACTATGCAATCTGGTTTCCGAGCTGGTCATTGGTGCACCTCAGCCACTCTCAAGGTCCTAAACGATATCAATAACCGCCATCGATAAGAGACATTACTGTGCAGCCGTATTCATCGACCTGGCCAAGGCTTTCGACTCTGTCAATCACCACATTCTTATTGGCAGACTCAACAGCCGTGGTTTCTCAAATGACTGCCTCACCTGGTTCACCAACTACTGCTCTGATAGAGTTCCGTGTGTCAAATCAGAGGGCCTGTTGTCCGGACCTCTGGCAGTCTCAATGGGGGTGCCACAGGGTTCAATTCTCGGGCCGACTCTCTTCTCTGTATACATCAATGATGTCGCTCTTGCTGCTGGTGATTCTCTGATCCACCTCTACGCAGACAACACCATTCTGTATACTTCTGGCCCTTATATGGACACTGTTAACTAACCTCCAGACGAGCTTCAATGCCATACAACTCTCCTTCCGGGCCCCTTCCAGGCTTCTGGGCCTCCAATTGCCCTTAAATGCAAGTAGAGATAATTGCATGCTCTTCAACCGATACCTGCCCGCCCATCCAGCATCACTACTCTGGACGGTTCTGACTTAGAATATGTGGACAACTACAAATACCTAGGTGTCTGGTTAAACTGTAAACTCTCCTTCCAGACTCACATTAAGCATCTCCAAGCTAAAATTAAATCTAGAAACAACTTCCTATTCAAAGCATCCTTTACTCATGCTGCCAAACACACCCCCGTAAAACTGACTATCCTGCCGATCCTCGACTTTGGCGATGTCATTTACAAAATAGTCTCCAACACTCAACTCAGCAAATTGGATGCAGTCTATCACAGTGCCATCTGTTTTGTCACCAAAGCCCCATATACTACTCACCACTGCGACCTGTATGCTCTCATTGGCTGGCCCTCGCTTCATACTCGTCGCCAAACCCACTGGCTCCAGGTCATCTACAAGTCTCTGCTAGGTAAAGCCCCGCCTTTTCTCAACTCACTGGTCACCATAGCAGCACCCACCCGTAGCACGCGTTCCAGCAGGTATATCTCACTGTTCACCCCCAAAGCCAGTTCCTCTTTTGGCTGCCTTTCCTTCCAGTTCTCTGCTGCCAATGACTGGAACGAACTGTAAAAATCACTGAAGCTGGAGACTCATATCTCCCTCACTATCTTTAAGCACCAGCTGGCAGAGCAGCTCACAGATCACTGCACCTGTACATAGCCTATCTGTAAACAGCCCATGCACTCACTATGTATAGAATTTTCTTTTTTCTGCTGTATTATTGACTGTATGTTTGTTCATTCCATGTGTAACTATGTCTTGTTGTATGTGTCGAACTGCTGTGCTTTATCTTAGCCAGGTCGCAGTTGTAAAGGAGAACTTGTTCTCAACTAGCCTACCTGGTTAAATAAAGGTGAATTTTTATTTATTTTTTAAATGCACTTCTCTCTCCGGAATGCGCTCTCTCCTGCCAATTTGTGCATATTCATTGTTTCATAACATCATTGTGTGAATTGTTTACATTAGATTGTTAGTGTATATCAATTCCCCTTTACATATATCACCAGTAGTACATTTACTGTTAATTCCTATCATTTCTCATCTACAAAGTTTGTTACTTCTCAAAGTACTGTTTTTTTTTCAACTCAAACAGCAAGCAAACAAAGTCTGTTTTTAAATCCACTGATAATTGCAATAGTTCCTCAATATATTTGAAAAATCTTTCCAAATCTCTCCTTTTCGATAACCACTCAGCGTGAAAGGGAAAAATGTCATTCTCTGATCCAGTGGAAACGTCATAAAACAGGCCTACCTGATTACTTCTTATCAGTGCCTGACTTGGACTGAAATAGGTTCCGATACTAATTTTGGGTGCTGGTACTGTTTATGTTTAGGTGCAGGAGTTCCACAATACTTTTGAGCTAATATTCTATAAGAGGAACAGGAGCTCAAGCAGTACAAAATTTGAGGTGCTGGTACTCAGCTCTGGTGAACTCCTGCCCAAGTCGAGCACGGCTTCTTATCCCTTGCGCAAATAGCCTACAGCTGTGTCTGTCCCGAGCTCACTGGCACAGGAAACTCTGAGGGCCCAGCATATTTTACAAAATGTTGTTAGTTCGCTAGGGCAAGCTTCTGGTCGGACCCAAATTAACAATTGATACAATGTTTCAAGTTTGTTGCAGACAGGCCATAAGTAGACTATGTGATTTCTAGGATATTTATTTTTATCAGGATATTTACTACCTGCAAATCAAATCAAATGTATTTATATAGCCCTTCGTATATCAGCTGATATCTCAAAGTGCTGTACAGAAACCCAGCCTAAAACCCCAAACAGCAAGCAATGCAGATGTAGAAGCACGGTGGCTAGTAAAAAGTCCATAGAAAGGCCAAAACCTAGGAAGAAACCTAGAGAGGAACCAGGCTATGTGGGGTGGCCAGTCCTCTTCTGGCTGTGCCGGATGGAGATTTTAACAGAACATGGCGAAGATGTTCAAATGTTCATAAATGACCAGCATGGTCAAATAATAATAATCACAGGCAGAACAGTTGAAACTGGAGCAGCAGCACGGCCAGGTGGACTGGGGACAGCAAGAAGTCATCATGTCAGGTAGTCCTGAGGCATGGTCCTAGGGCTCAGGTCCTCCAAGAGAGAGAAAGAAAGAAAGAGAGAAAGAGAGAATTAGAGAGAGCATACTTAAATTCACACAGCACACCGGATAGGATAGGAGGGGTCAGGAGACACTGTGGCCCCATCCGATGACACCCCCAGACAGGGCCAAACAGGAAGGATATAACCCCACCCACTTTGCCAAAGCACAGCCCCCACACCACTAGAGGGATATCTTCAACCACCAACTTACCATCCTGAGACAAGGCCGAGTATAGCCCACAAAGATCTCTGCCACAGCACAACCCAAGGGGGGGCGCCAACCCAGACAGGAAGATCACATCAGTGACTCAACCCACTCAAGTGACGCACCCCTCCTAGGGACGGTATGAAAGAGCCCTAGTAAGCCAGTGACTCAGCCCCTGTAATAAGGTTAGAGGCAGAGAATCCCAGTGGAAAGTGGGGAACCGGCCAGGCAGAGACAGCAAGGGCAGTTCGTTGCTCCAGAGCCTTTCCGTTCACCTTCACACTCCTGCAGGCTGCAATGTTTTTATTTTTTGGCTTTATGTAGGCTATTTTTACATAGTTGGCAATGGCAATTGAAGTTACTTTTGAGGTTTGTATCATTTTCATTTAGATTTTTATAGAATTTTGATTAACCAGATGACAGGAGAGTAATGGCAGAATCTGCGAAAGCCAACAAGAGCGGGAGGAGAACAGTTCGGTCAGGTGAAGTTTTTTCTTCTTCTGGTTATCTTGATCTCTGGCGCCCTCTTGAGGCATTTGTCTTATTCATCAAACCGTAAACTTTAAGCATCAGACAAGGTCAATGCATATTGTTGTTGAAGGAATTTAATTCCTCTGATTTAATTCCCAATTCAAATTAAACACTCTTTCAATTCATAAGAATTTGTATGACCCTTATTTTATAGGAATGGACAGAGCCCCGGTCTTAAAGTCAAGTAACAGCCTTTATTCAAGAGAGTACTGCCACAATACAGGTTACCATAGGTTATAAACTGAAAATGACGTCATTAGTTCTAACAAACACTACCCCTTGCCATCTCCGTTCCAGTACCAAGGCTGTGTCTCAAGCCTTCCCACATCCGACTCCCTACCAATTTCATATAATTTACAAGTCAAGGTTTTCTTGTGTAGATAAGCATTCTAGCCAGTCTGATTCATTTGTACCAAGGAACAGACCATCATTGTTACTAAACTCAGATAAGATAAGAAAGATAAGATCAGATAAGTAAATTCATACATATACAGTAACATTTAGTATTCTGATTAGTACATATACAGTAACATAATAGTATTCTGATTAGTACATCCTGATTGAAATGTATGCATAATTAGTCATTATAGATAAAAAATTCCCTTAACAATATACAGTAACATTTAGTATTCTGATTAGTACATATACAGTAACATAATAGTATTCTGATTAGTACATCCTGATTGAAATGTATACATAATTAGTCATTATAGATACAAATTCCCTTAACAATAGTTGATTTTATTAAAACACATAGGGTGTGTCTATATATGGAAAAATGCATATTTAAAAAATTTGATCAATTGATTGGTTGAAAGAACAGACGACTTTCTGTCGACCAATATATATTTTTAGTTGAGGACAGCCCTAACGCAAACACATATTTTTTTTTTATTGACTCGATATCAGTGAGAGTCAAACAAATAATATTCTGTTCTCTATCCATGTAATGAGTCCACTGTGCAACCAAGATGAATATTTATTTTTGCCAGCAGCATACCACCCTGCATACCACTGCTGGCTTGTTTCTGAAGCTAAGCAGGGTTGGTCCTGGTCAGTCCCCGGATGGGAGAACAGATGCTGCTGGAAGTGGTGTTGGAGGGCCAGTAGGAGGCACTCTTACCTCTGGTCTAAAAAATATTCCAATCCCCCAGGGCAGTGATTGGGGACACTGCCCTGTGTAGAGTGCTGTCTTTTGGATGGGACCTTAAACGGGTGTCCTGACTCTCTGAGGTCATTAAAGATCCCATGGCACTTATCTTAAGAGTAGGGGTGTTACATCACGGTCACCTAATAATCCCCAGTTTACAATTGGCTCATTCATCCCCCTCCTCTCCCATGTAACTATTCCCCAGGTCGTTGCTGCATATGAGAATGTGTTCTCAGTCAATTTACCTGGTAAAATAACAGATAAAAAAAAATAGCATGCCATGTTTTGTTACACATACAAAGCACTTAATTTTAGTCTATTCAAACAGACCCCATTTCAAATTAAACAAGCACTCATTAAGATCAGGTGTGGCCAATTACTGGGCGCAGCCAATACACCTGATCACACTTAACAAGATAGAGAATAGTGAGATTTTTTTTGATGCTGAGAATGGAATGTACAGTACCAGTCAAAAGTTTGGACACACCTACTCATTCAAGGGGTTTTCTTTATTTGTACTATTTTCTACATTGTAGAATAATAGTGAAGTCATCAAAATGATGAAATAACACATGGAATGAAGTAGTAACCCAAAAAGTGTTAAACAAATCAAAATATATTTTACATTTGAGATCATTCAAAGTAGCTACCCTTTGCCTTGATGACAACTTTGCTGGAATGAGTAGGTGTGCCCAAACTTTTGCCTGGTACTGTATATGTTTTTAAATAACATTCTTAGAACGCTCTCTGAATGTTACTAAAGTTTTCTTGTGGTTTTCATGGAAAGTTGTCTTAACGTTCTTGGGACAATTTGAGAACATGTCTTTAAATAGAACCATGAGGAAACCTGTAGGAAACATGATGCTGAAGTACTGATAATCCCACAGAAGAATTTTGTTTGTTAACGTTCTCTGAACTACCAATGTCAAGCCAGTTGGAGAACGTTCTTAGAACATTACTATTACCTAAAATTGAAATTAAATGTAATCGTGTTTGAACTTTTAGGAAAAGTCCTGTTAATGTGCTGAGAATGTTCCAAAGCCAAGCACCTATCCTGAACAATTCCCAGAAAGTTGTGGGAAGGTTGTATGCAAAATAACCATAGGACAACCACACTCTCATCAAGATATCAGAAACATATGGTTCTCAGAACGTTATGTGTTAGCTGGGTTCATACTGCTCCCTAAACTGTCACAATATTTTCAGGGTTCTTTTGATGTTCTAAGAAAGGTTGGTTGGTAGTGTTCAGCACTCTGGGCAGCTCTCATGCGGGACAAGGGGTAACTTTTAAATGTCTTTGGACAAAAGTAGTACAGTGTATTTGTGACGTAGAAGTCCGTCACTGGCCGCGGGCAGCATTTGGTTCTTTAACGCACACACATATTCATCACTCCTCCCTGCGCCATTATAAGATAAGTTAACAATGTGGGTCGACACACAAATTAACTTCTGTCTTGGTGCATGCATTTCACACTTGTCAATGTTCATATTTGAGAGATTCAATAATTATTATACTTATCAATGTTGTGGATGAGCGCATTGTTTGTTTGTTCTGTTCCTCTCTCTCCATCTCTGTAGCTTCCGGGTATGCTGGAAAAGGACCCGAGCTAAGGGAATTGGGTTGGCTTTATAGTGCCTGTCCCAAATGGCTCATTAATGCATATGGGCATATTGAAAGATATTGTCAGTAGTGATGTAATGTTGTAAATGTTATGTTGTGATATTGTTTAAAACCGTGTTGCAATGTATATCCTTTAGTATGTTTAGTTCATGGAAAATGTAGGTTTGTATTGTTAATTGATTAATTAATTAGGGTTAATTGTTCTGAGGGGAGGGGCTAGCCCTACAAAAGGAGCCTCTCTTTCAGTCATGAAGAGGCAGTTTGGTTTGAGCTGTGGATGGGGCAGTATTGTTTTTAAGCTGTCCCATAAGGTAGACGTTGATGGCAGTACTGTTGTTTTTTTGTTCCGGAATCACTTGTAAATAAACACCTTTGCACAGAAGAACTTTTGCGGTTCCGCCATCTTTTTATTTTGATAGAGGTTAGGTTATCCAGTTTAGCCTTCTGGCCTACTCTACGTGACAGTATTCCATAGGTGTGTGTGTGTTTCTCAGGCCTGTCTGTTAGGCCTGTGTGTGTTAATGCCATCTGTCTGAGTCACCAAGGGAGACTTCTCTGTCACGTCAGTTAGTTTTACAGGAGAGCCCAAGGCCCAGAGCCAGTCTCTCTAAAGTCCTGCCAGCATCTATCTACGCTGGACATCAGCCCTACTCCAGCCTCTATATATAAATCAGATAGAACAGATCTTCCTATAGTTCTACTCGATTCAAATCTGTCCTCTCCTTATCCAAAGTGAAAGTATAAAGCTGACAATAAACCTTTTATGTCCTCTTATCTTAGTCCACGTTTTTACTGGGATGAATATTTGTGCGTGCCGCTAGAGACAGACAGGATGAAAGCAGACATGAACGACTTGAAAGACATGATGACGCCTGACTCGTTATAACTTTGGCATTCGTTGTAAATATCCTGGAATGAATCTGTCAGATCATCCAAAATCCAGCAAGTTTCACTCCCAACTTTTTGATTTAGTATGCCTATGAAATAAGAGCAGGATAACAATGCTCCAGCACTCTCTCTCTCTCTCTCTCTCTCTCTCTCTCTCTCTCTCTCTCTCTCTCTCTCTCTCTCTCTCTCTCTCGGTCTCTCTCGCTGTCTGTCTCTCTCTCTCTGTCTCTCTGTCTTTGTCTCTTTCTCTCTCCAACTTTCCAAGATGTTCCATGTCCTCTGGGCTAATTTGGGAGGCTTCAGGGTCAATCAGTTGCTGCTGAAATCTGAATCCACTTTGACATCTCCCCTAATCAACTCTCTGTGTACTCCACTCGCACATTATGCAAACTACTATGCGATACGCTGGACAATTTGACTCATTGGACCTCTGCCAACTCATACACTGTACAAGTGATGTGCTCTGTTTGTCCACATCTGTCTTGGTCTTTTTTTGGTCTGGATTATTGATGCAGTCTCAAACCCAGGTCTGACTGCATCAACTCCAGTTTATTTGGCCCAGCATGTTGGCTAGTCTGGGATCTTTTTCTGAAGTTTTCTGAAGTCTGACTACCTCTGAGAGAACGCAGTCATCTGGGATATAACAATCTGACCTTGATTGAGTTTTTAGTCCATTTCTAAGCACAGAGCTCATTGTCGTTTCACTCTCTAATAGTCTAGCAATTGAATATCTATGGCTTTATACTCATGGCGGTGTGAAGGCATCAATCTCAAGCATGGTTCACGTGTTGCGTTGCAATGCGATGTTGTGCTACAGTAATTTATCACAGGACTGAGAGAAAACCCACCTGATGAAAATCAACCAGTCAATTTGTTACAGCTGCACACAGAGACAGAAAGGCCATTTTTCAGAGCCCAATCACTCCCACGTCTCCACAAGTATATTTAGCTCAAAGAGGCAGAGGGAAGTAAATATGTTTTACTGGTTTTCTCTGTTTAACGATATGCAGCAGATGTGGAGGAAAGGCATGGGAACTCCGGCTTTTATGATGGCCCTGTTAGTGAAAAACTAATGACAAGGAACCAACGAGTCCTGTGACCTTTACTGAAGGGTCAGGGGTCAAAGTGGCATTGTTTCAGCTATTTTCAAGATTATATGAGTTTGGGACCTTGGTTATGGCCCCCCTAAATTTAAAAAGAAATGAGTCAACAGCTGTTTTGTTATGAAGACAAATCTGTTATGCCGCTCTGGGTTCAACAGGGGAGTCGATGTTTTGTGTGTATGTATTTGGAACCAAAAGTGGTCCCAAATCCCACCCTCCGGCTTCCACCAAAAGCTGTCAATCTCCTTTAATGCTAAAAAGATGAGCGATCACATGCTACACGCTACACACTCATACGCTACAGGCTTCGGCACAGCCTCTGAAGCCTGCCGATCTCTCCCCTCCAGAAAATAGAACCAGGGTGACAGAGACAAAAGCATATTTGCCAACTAGAAAGTGGCGCCAGATTTGCTTTACACAATTTTTTGTTTTATTAAACAAAGCATGAAATCCCCCAAATCAACAATATCTGATGGCAAATCAAAAACATGAGCGTTAAAGAATGTTGGAGAATGGACTTGTGGAAGGATGCAGTGCTCTGGTATGGTTTACCATACCGAGCCAGAGAACGGGAGTTTCATTTAACCATTGGGTTAGTAACAGGCCTCCCAACACCATCACACAGCCAGAAAGGAAGGCTCAGCTTCAGCAATAAAACAGGCAGCCAGAAGCACCCTGCACCAGGCTGCTGGGGGTGAAAATGAGATGCCACGTTGCTCTGTAGAGACACATCAATGCTCTTGGAATGAATATGCAGTTGAACTTGAACCCACATGTGCATTAGCGCATTAGTGCAGTGTAAAGAAAATGTGTTATTGGCTTATCCCAGAAAAAATGTAAGTTGTGTTTGATTGAATACCAGTCCCCAGTATGGTGTGTAACAGGTGGAGAGAGAAAAATGGCGCTGACAGGTTAACACGCTCAGAAGGGATTCTCTCTCTCTCTCTCTCTCTCTCTCTCTCTCTCGTTTCCCTCTCCTTACCTTCTGTGCTGCAGCAGATCTACCTGGTCAGACCTCACTTGGATCTCTTATACTACACTACAATCAATGTCCCCCAACCAGCTGCCTACTATAGCAGTCGACACCCCCAACCCCTCCACCTCACCACCCCACGTCTCACTGACAGGTGAGGACAAAGTTCCTGCAGAGAGACAGAGTGTGCATGTGGCATCAGGTTTAACAAGCTGTCACTAGGCCTCAGAAGATGGAGAAATGATGATGATGGTGTGTGTGTGTGTGTCTGTGAGGGCTGCTCCAAAACACAGGACAGCAGAGGAAGACCTGTTTCCAGTTAAAAGCAGAAGCCCCCACAACAAAGGAATCGGCTGGGGGAGTCGTAACGAGAGGAATATCATTTTTCTTGGCCTGTGATCTGCCACTCTAGTGTTTCACTTTCAAAGCGCTGCTCGCTGGCAAAAGTCCTCGGTGCTGAATCTCTGTTGGAAGGAAGGAAAGTTCCCATCCCCCCGCTCCGTTTTTCTAAAGAGCCAGGCTCATCCTATTCAGCCTGGCTCCGTGATAAAGACAGGATACAGAATAAAGGAAGCAGCAGGGTTGTTTGAGGCCAATATATCCCCTCTCCGCGGTCTTGGCTCAGCCAGAGAGCATCCTGGGGTAATCCTCAGATGAAGTGTTTAAGGCCACTGGGCTCTTTGTCTGGTTAAGATGTCTTCGAGGATTCCCTTCCTCAGACTCAGAGAGACAGAGGTTGGGTGGTTGGTTGGAGCCCCCCGGGGTTGCAGCCAGAGCTGCACTAAGTCAGGCGTGACCTCAGCTTCCGTCTGTCAGAGCCTACATCCTGGTTATGTCATTAGCATAGAAATAGAGTCACTAGGAGTGGCGTGTGTTGATGGATGCCAAGGGAAACCTTCCCCATTCATCTTTTATCTCTGTTTCATAAATTTGCTTAAATTCACAAGAGGCTGAATGTATCTCACCAGAGAAAGCATCCCAGCGAACAAAACAGCGCCCCTATGTCTCAGTATGTGTAGCCCGTCTTTCTGATGCTGTCTGGTCGAGAAGAGTATGACATTGACTTCACCTGTAGCATTGAATGGAAGGGAAGCCATCAAACATTTGGCCTCCCTTGATAAAACAAATATAAAATAATAGCCAATCAGCTTTGAGCTAAACTGAGTGAGGTCAGCTGTGAATGGTCCTGGCTCACCAAAAAAAGTGTCAAGTTTTGGATTTGGCTTCACACCAATCACATCACATCAGAAGCCAAACGTCATTGACAGAAAATTAATTGTTGCATCTGGTTGAGTCATTGTCTTCCGGTGACTAGCTAGCTAAAATCGCTTCTTTCCTAAATTATCCATGGATGGAGATAGGGATTTGGACATGCGGTTTTACTTCATTCTCAGTACTGACCAATGATTATAACGGTGATTCTGATCCAACCATAATTTCATACATTGTGAGCCTTTATACATTGTGAACATTGTGAGCACTATTGTTAACTAGCTGGCCTGGTGCATCATTGCCCATTACAGGAAATTAGGATAGCAAGCAAGCATTTTAGCCATGTAGCCTAGGACAACAAAAACTACACATGTGTACTGCATGACAGAGTCAAAGACCGTTTAGGAAACATGAAAGAGGAGGATGGCATTGGAGATTGGCATAGGGGTCCTGTGTGGCCTAGGTGGTAGAGCATGACACTTCCAATGCCAGGGTTGTGGGTTAGATTCTCAAGGGGGACCAGGACAAATTAAAATGTATGTACTCACTATTGTTAGTTGCTCTGGATAAGAGTGTCTGCTAAATTACTAAATGAAAAAATGAGTTTCTCTACAAGTAGGGTGAGTCAACTTGTTTTTGTACTTGCACGCACGCACGCATCCACACACACACACACACACACACACACACACACACACACACACACACACACACACACACACACACACACACACACACACACACACACACACACACACACACACACACACACACACACACACACACACACACACACACAAATCAGTACCATGGACAGCCACACCATATTTAGCTTACATTGATTGGACTAAATCGTTTTTGGTATCTTTTATTTGTCAAAGTATTAGACTAAGCAGAGGTGATTTGATGATGAAATGGTGCTTTAATAGTGGAGGCAGCGCCTGTTTTCTTCGCGACTTGTGGTAACTCTTTGTGGTTCAAAATCAATAGTTGTTTAGTGGTCAGAAAAACATTAACTTACTTGACCATGCTGTAGGTCATGTAACTGTTTGTTACATGCAATATGTTTTGTGGACTTTTGTGGACCGGACAGATGTTGCTCTAATGAAACAAAGGTGTGGTTGAATTCATTCTGCAACTGTGTCTTCTTACTGTCTCGGCCTTAGACCTATAGATCATGGTGTCAAAGCATATGAACTAACAGGTTATAGAGTAAACAATGCAAATATCACAACTCATAGGTTGTAATCTGGCTTTTCCCCCATGGCTTTGCTTCCCCATGGCTTTGCTTCCCCGGTGATTTTATCCACACATCACTACTGGTCGCCAGATGAGCAACTGACTTTCATTGTTGCTCTTCGACAGAATCCTACTTACTCTAAATTGACTAGCTGGTCCATTTCTATACTGATGAATAATAATAGTGATCACAAAGCCTGACTTAGGAAAGGAACTGTGGTTAAGTACATGTTGAATGTCTTCAATACTCAGAGAAAGACTTGGACTTCTCTTTGAGAGAGAGTGAAGGGGGGGTGGAGCTCATGTGTTGACCAGATCTGAGGTTTTGACTCTATGCCCGCCGTCGTTTGGAGTGAGGGATATTATTCATTGACTTGGTATTTATGAGCGGAAGGAAAAGTGTCTTTGATAGAGAACCTCTCCACTGCTGCTCTAGAGCAGAGATACTCATGTCCTGAACCTCCTGGCTCTTCCCCTCTTCATCTTTATCTTTATCCCCATTTAACTCTTGGTTAGAGCCTTTGCTGTTCTGGTATTCTGCTAGCCTGATGCTGAGTACAGTAACGTAGAATGGACTGAAGTGAAGCCACTGTGTTTGCAAAAATGGGTGCTGACAGACTTGGAGATTTGGTACAAACAGTCCTCATACCAACAACCCAGCAAACATATCCACATTGGTACGATGTGGGCCCAATGCGGTCTAAAATATTAGTCCCATGTCTAAGCTGCCAACATTGGGCCAATGTGCTTCAGCTGTACGTTGGTCCCCAAGGAATTTTCCCAGTGTGGCCAGCTCATATCTGGTGAAGGCAGCTCATATCTGGTGAAGGCAGCTCATATCTGGTGAAGGCAGCTCATATCTGGTGAAGGCAGCTCATATCTGGTGAAGGCAGCTCATATCTGGTGAAGGCAGCTCATATCTGGTGAAGGCAGCTCATATCTGGTGAAGGCAGCTCATATCTGGTGAAGGCAGCCCTCACTTTGCCTGAAATAAGCCCATCTTTTCCCAGCAAACATTTACATTTTAGTCATTTAGCATATGCTTTTAGCCAGAGTTAAGTACCTTGCTCAAGGGCACATCGGTAGATTTTTCAACCAGTCATCTTAGGGATTCGAACCAGTAACCTTTCAGTTAGTGGTCCAATGCACTAGGCTACCTGCCGCCCACATTGGCATGATGTGGGCTAAAATATTGACCACATGTAGGCTGCTCACATTGGGCTGATGCGCTTTTTTCTATTTAATAGAAATGTATTTATTTCTCATTTATTCATTACAATTAATTCAATGCATAAATTCCCTAATTTTCAATGGTCGGTGACAGTGTCTTGTGAAAGACTCTCATAAGGCCTTGTGTCAATCGAAAACTGTTGACTAAATCAGTTGTCCTCACATCTCTCCTCAGGAACCCCCAGGTGTTCTAGAGCCAGCACACCTGATTCAACTGAATTAATACAACAACGCCTAAGGAATTTAACAATATAATAGGGCTAACCAGAATAAAAAGCATTGTATGGTTCTTCCGAAGGATCTACAAAGAACCTTTGAGATTGAGGGTTCTTTATATAACCATTCTCCATAAAGGTTATTTAAAGAACCATGAAACAGTGTTCAATATAGCCCCAAAATAGGTTGTAACAATAGCAGAACCCTTTTTTGGTGCTAGATAGAATATTTTATAAAGGCTCTTTTAGAATCATAAAGGTTCTACTTAAAACCTTATGAGCATGGTTCTTTATAGAACCTTCAAAAATGGTTATACAGTGCCTTTAGAAAGTATTCATACCCCTTCACTTATTCCACATTTTGTTGTGTTACAGCCTGAATTCAAAATGGAGTCAATCAATATTTTTGCCCCTTAACGTCAAAGTAAAAACATGTTTTTAGACATTTTTGCCAATTAATTGAAAATAAAATGCAGAAATATAAATGTTACATAAGTATTCACACCCCTGAGTCAATACATGTTAAAATCGCATATTGCCGCGATTACAGCTGTGAGTCTTTCTGGGTAACTCTCTAAGAGCTTTCCTCACCTGGATTGTACAATATTTGCACATTATATTTTTTCAATTCTTCAAGCTCTGTCAAGGTGGTTGTTGATCATAGCTAGACAGACATTTTCAAGTCTTGCCATAGATTTTCATGCCGATTTAAGTCAAAACTGTAACCATGCCACCGAGGAACATTGAATGTCATCTTGGTAAGCAACTCCAGTATATTTGGCTTTAGGTTATTGTCCTGCTGAGATCAATTTGTCTCCCAGTGTCTGTTGGAAAGCAGACTGAACCAGGTTTTCCTTTAGGACTATACCTGTGCTTAGCTCTATTCCTTTTGTTTTTATCCTAAAAAACTCCCTAGTCCTTGCCGATGACAAGCATACCCACAACATGATGCATCCAGCATCATGCTGGTAGTGAGTGATGTGTTGTGTTGGATTTGCCCCAAACATAACGCTTTGTATTCAGGACATAAAGTACATTTCTTTGCCACATTTTTAGGTGTTTTACTTTAGTGCCTTGTTGAAAACAGGAGGCATGTTTTATAATATTTTTTATTCTGTACAGGCTTCTTTATTTTCACTCTGTCATTTAGGTTAGTATTGTGTGGTAACTACAATGCTGTTGATCCATCCTTAATTTTCTCCTATCACAGCCATTAACTCTATACCGGTTTTATTGTCAACATTGGTCTCATTGGTTAAATCCCTGAGCGGTTTCCTTCCTATCCAGCAATTGAGTTAGGAAGGACGCCTGTAGCTTTGTAGTGACTGGGTGTATCGATACATTATCCAAAGTGTAATTAATAACATCACCATGCTCAAAGGGATATTCCGTTTTTTTACCCATCTACCAATAGGTGCCCTTCTTTGCGAGGCATTGGAAAACCTCCCTGGTCTTTGTGGTTGAATCTATGTTTGAAATTCACTGCTCGACTGTGGGACCTTAGAGATAATTGTATGTGTGGGGTACAGAGATGAGGTAGTCATTCAAAAATCATGTTAAAAGCTATTATTGCACACAAAGTGAATCCATGAAACTTATTGTGTGACTTTTTAAAACTTATAAAAACATAATTCCACTTTGGCATTATGGGGTATTGTATGTAAGCCAGTGACACACAATCTCAAAGTAATCCATTTTAATTTCAGGCTGTAACACAACAAAATGAGGAACAAGTCAAGAGGTGTGAATACTTTCTGAAGGCACAAGGGATCTGCTATGGTTACAAGCCACAATCCTTAATTGGCACTATATAGAAACATGTTGTGTGTGTGTAGCTCTACAAAACATGCCGTTAAAGACATACTCCAGTACAGCTTTGATTAATATGATATCAAAATATCAGCCATGTGTTATTGCTGTTGTTATAGTATGAGTCACACATGCACAAAGACAATGGACCCACACAGACATGACAGAGTGTTGTTTCTGTTGTGGAGACTGCTCCATAGGGGTCCCCTGGTTTGTGTGCCAGCGACGGAAACCTCCAGGGGAAGTAGAGAGACCTGGACTTGGTTCACAAACTAACACTTTAACTATGTCTCAGAGAGAGAGAGAATGATTGTTGGAAAAAGAGAACAGGAGAGAGAGAGAGAGAGAGAGAGAGAGAGAGAGAGAGAAACAGTGTGGGTATCTACCAGACTTCAGGTATGTTTCATGTCCTCTGCTTATCCTGAGCCATCTCAGTCTTTGAGCTTCGAACTTCACAAAGGTGTCAGATACACCAGTAAAATGTGACGGCTCCACAGTCTCAGATAAAAATGTGAACACCTCTCATGCTGTGCTGAACTGTTAACTCTGGTAACACACATCTGTAGAGCACATTGAGTATCGGGGTGCTCGGCTTCATGTGGACATCGATCTGCCTCGGGAGTCTGTCAGGCATGTGCGTGTCAGTGTGTGAACTGTATGGGAATGTACTATAGTGTGTGTATATGTGTGTGTGTTGTTCAACCATTGAGATGCAGCTGCACTCCTAGGCATATCTTTGTTTGTTAAAAAAAGTTACATTAACAAGTCAACACGTAACCCAAGACAGGAGACCCAATAGCAACTAATTTAGACAGCGAGGGAAGGATAACCACAGTGAGAATCCCAGATAGTGGGGTGAGGGCATCCCAGCATAGATGAGGAGAAATCGGAAAGATTGGAGCTGGCACCTCGCACTTGGAGAGAGCTCCAGATTGAAGGGGCCCAGCCCCGGGCGGTCTGTGCCCAGGCAGGGTGAGGGATTGTGGGGGAAAGGGGACCTGGCAGCTCCACTTCCTCTTGGCTCTGTGGAAGAGGCCCAATTAGGCAGAGTCTCCTCTCGGCTTTCCCTGGGTCTGGCCTGGCTGGCTGGTTCCTGGCTGGCTGGTTGCTGGCTGACTGGCTGGTTCCTGGATTGTTCCTGGCTGGCTGGGAAGACGCTGCAGCACTAAGAGACAGGAGGAGGATGCAGAGAGAAAAATCAAGACCAGATGAGAACCAAGGATGAGAGGGAGGGAGGCAACAGAAATCATCAGTGCTGATGATCTGTATCTATTCCAAACAGACTCTCCTTAACTGTCTTGGTCTCTGTCTGGATTCTAGATTGATAATTGAAATCAGCTCAGAATCCCAGGCCCGTGTTTAGGACTTACCTTAGATGTTACACTGATGGTGTTGACATGCCCGATCCACTGAGCTGTGTTGTGGACAGGTTCCAAAGACTCTGTGTTCACTCTCCTTCTCCATCTCTGTCTCTGTTCCTCTGGTGTTGATTGGAGAGGTAGAGTGGAAGCTGTGGAGGGGTGGGGGTGTCGATAGGGGTGGGGGTAAAGGCGTGGGGGTGTAGCTACCTCGGTCCAGTTTTTTTGTCTCGCTTTATTTCCCTCTTATCTCCTGTCTGTGATCTGGGCCTGTCATCTTCAGTGTGTGGGTGATAGCTGGCAGTTTCCCCCTCGTTCCTGATCAACACCCTGATTGGTCCTTCCTGGCGCTGACACACACATGGAGACAAGGCTTTGAGGTTGTTGGTCCATTACAATCAGAAACAAACACAGACCTGGTCAGGGATATCAACAGTCTCACTCACTCAGAGCTGGTCAGGGATATCACCAGCCTCACTCACTCAGAGCTGGTCAGGGATATCAACAGTCTCACTCACTCAGACCTGGTCAGGGATATCACGTCTCACTCACTCAGAGCTGGTCAGGGATATCACCAGCCTCACTCACTCAGAGCTGGTCAGGGATATCACCAGTCTCACTCACTCAGAGCTGGTCAGGGATATCACCAGCCTCACTCACTCAGAGCTGGTCAGAGATATCAACAGTCTCACTCACTCAGAGCTGGTCAGGGATATCACGTCTCACTCACTCAGAGCTGGTCAGGGATATCAACAGTCTCACTCATTCAGAGCTGGTCAGGGATATCACGTCTCACTCACTCAGAGCTGGTCAGGGATATCAACAGTCTCACTCATTCAGAGCTGGTCAGGGATATCACCAGCCTCACTCACTCAGAGCTGGTCAGGGATATCAACAGTCTCACTCACTCAGACCTGGTCAGGGATATCACGTCTCACTCACTCAGAGCTGGTCAGGGATATCACCAGTCTCACTCACAGGGCTGGGACAGGACCTGACTTACTCTCCCAAGACTAACAGAAGAATGTAAAGATACATCTGAGCATTAGGCCTACTGTACTGTTACACACACATATATAAACTCACATATTTATCATGAAGAAATACAATACGCACATGTTTTTAAAGCATATTGTACATCTCACACATATGTGTGTAGCTGAGTTCAGTACAGTACATGATTGACAGTACAGTACATGATGGACAGTACAGTACGGTACAGTACATGATGAACAGCATAGCTGGTTCTGCTCAGGTAGAGGTCGGAGAATTGAACACAGAGCAGAGGCCCTGGAGGAGGCTACACAGCAGAGAGCAGTACATTACCTCTGGACACGGCTCAGATGGAAAAAGCATGCAGTGAGTAACTAACAGTCGATAAAGATTCCTCCCGGTCTATTGATGGAGAAGAGGCCAGATCCAGAGCCAGTCTTCACTAGCTACCACCACCACTGTGGGAAGCCCTCGCTACTGCTGACTGAGAGATGATTGTGTTTAACATGAGTTTGCTTGCCTGAGTGTTTTTTAATAAGTGAAAATTACACTGATCAGTTGGCATGAGAAAGGCAAGAGAGTTGTTCAGAGGAACACAGAGAATCTGAAGACCGAACGGTAGAGCATGTACAATAAGAGCAAGAGAGAATGCTAAAGAAGTAGGCTAGATAGAGAGAGAAAGAGATATGGAGGGAGAGAGGGAGAGAGAGAGAGAGAGAGAGAGAGGTAGAATGATGTTCTTCTGAGAGCAAGAGAAAGGATTAGAAGGGATGATGAAATAAGGAATGTAGCTAGAATGATCAGAAAAAGTTAGATTGACAGAACTTGCTTGTATGGAGAAGTATATTCATTCTGTAAGTATTTTCTCTCTAGTCCATCTCCATCTCTCGGTCTCCCTCACTTCAGATTTTTTTAAACTATGATAACTAAACTGGCCAGGTCCCTCCCCCTCACTGTGCACATAGCAGGGAACTCTCTCTTTCTCTGGGTCTGGTTTAAATTTCTGGAAAATGAAGAGGTTGTGAAAAGTGAAAACTCTTGCCTTGCAAATGCATTATTGTTCAGGATATAGCTGAGAACCAGCTTTAATAGCTCTGTTTGTTTAGGATATACTCTCAATCCCCCACAACATAATCTCATTCGCCGACCAGGGTTTAGTTGCACAAATAAATACAGTAATGAATCCCTTCATATAGAGAGAGGAAGGCAGCGACGGCACCCTGGTCCAATCTATTCCAGATGGCACCAATAGATCACGTAATTAATATGTACTGTATTCGGTTTCCACGGCAACCCAGCTCCATTTACACGGCTCCTGACCTGAATCCTCTTCTTCCAGGGCCCTTGATTTGCGGGATTGAAGATCGTTTTCATGGAGGGATGGGACTGCTGATGTGCAGATGTAGTGTCACACTTGATGCACCTTCTCTTGAATACAGTACACCCCTCATTCCCTCAGACATGTATACGCACACACTGCCACACATTCGCACACACATGCACGTGCTCACACACACTTTCCTCCACTATGATATTCAATCCACCTGGGTTGAGAACACATTAAAGCCTGATCACTCTGTATTGCTGCCATTAGTGTAGCGCGCCTCTGCTTCGTTCACCAGTAAACTGTGGTCGGCTTTGGGATTACTTTATCACTCTCTCAGAGCGGTCATGGATGGTTAACTCTGTTCATGACACTTCATTGTTTTTCTCTGTCTCTCCTGCTCAGGGAAGAGCCTGGTGGATGGGGGCCCTGCTCTCTGAGGGGTTTCTCAGTCTGGCCAGTAGGCGGAGGCCTTTCACACAGGAAAGATACACTGTCTGCTTGTACATTGCATGTATTGGGAAAGGGAAAGGCAATGGGGGGTGGATACCTGGTCAGTTGTTTAACTGAATGCGGTCAACAGAAATGTGTCATCTGCATTTAACCCAACCCTTCTGAATCAGAGAGGTGCGGGAGGCTGCCTTCAACGACATCCACGTCATCAGGAATGCCACATATTGTGTAGAGGTTTAACTAGTGAAATATTTACTCTGTTCAGTAGTCACATTTGGTATTTTTGTGAAAACAATCATTTGGGGGGGGGCTTTTGGAAAATCTTAACATAACGGTGAAATAAATGGTGCATTACTGTGTATATATACAGTTCATATTCTGCTTCATTTGGGAATTGATAAAAGCTGTTATCTTTCACCATCTAAAGTGGAGGATTGTTTGACATGGGTTGCTATAGTTGCAGTAGTGTTCTGCCAAGGCTTGCTGTCTGCCCCTGGAGTGGAGTCAGGGCTCCAGCCTGCTGGCCTCAGGCATCTCTCCTAGTGAGAAGATTTGCAGATGAAATGTGAAATGACTGAGGAGAAGACAAGCAGACGTGGGACGTAGAAGTCTTGTAGGCCTTCAATATGTCTCTGCTTTTATGACCTAACTATCACTGTCTGACTTCTGTTGCCAGAAAATATACCAGAGAAAGATGTGTCTTTGTCTGTGTATATTGAACTATTCGATGGGTTATATCTTTACCTTGCCCTCTGATAGGCTATTGGAATATTTGCCAGATTGCACATTTACACATTTAAAGTTTAGGGGTTAAGGGTGGTGGAGGTAGGGGTTATAGGTGGATTTGGGATTGAGTGTACAACATCTGGACAACCCCAGTAGTGTCAGCAGAGACCAGCTGACCAATCAGAACCAGTAGAGGGCCCTACCTCTCTCGCCAACACCTCATTCTTTAAACTAATTAAACTATAACATGTTATTAGATGTCATACCTCCATGAATCAAATAATTCATTACTCTAAAGACAAGCACATTATTCAGCCGTAAGACATGGAGCACCTGTGACCTCTTTTAAATGGGGAAATCAGTAAATGTAATTATTGTTAACGTATTTGCTCAGGCTGTTGCGGGCAAGGTGGACAGTTAGCAGAGGCAGTCTGTTCTGAGCCTCGGGCCAGAGGGTTGTGGGTGTGCGAATCTCTTGTGAGCTGAGAAACTGTTGAACCTGAGGTATGGACCCAGCTGAACAAACGCCTGGAGGAATGTGGGAGATGTTTGAAATGCTAAGTCAATAGAGTCATTGGATAACATACAGATATAGGATCTTCTGTTGTTGTTGCACTGCAGGATGTACATAAATTCACTGAAAACCCGCACAAACACATGTTACATTAACAGTATTGAACTTTTCTTGTAGCCTTATTTTGGCCGATCAAGCAACATTACAGCGGTGGGTGGAAAAGTGTGAATATGGATTAAACATTGAAATCCTGTTGCAGCAGGATTCTTTTGCTGCGACAATGCTGGTCAAATGAAGATCCTGCATCTGTACAGAGGATGTGGGTTACAAAGGCAGGCCGTTTGGAAGCGGCACTGCTTAGATCAGGCAGATGTGCAGGATCCATTTCTCTGTCTCGCTCTCTGTGAGAATACTATCCCCCTAACTGTCAGTCGCTTTGAAATGTAAAAAGGCTGGTCCCTTCCGCTAGAAGACACTTTCCTAGTTTCAAAGAGAGATATTGTGGCTAGTTATGATTGATATACTACTTATATAATCCAAATTATATAATTATTATAAAAATTATAAATCGATTTTCATTGATTTATCTGAGACCATACTGTAGATGTGAATCAAGTAATTAGTAACAGAATAAATACTGCTAAGAGTATAACAATACCAATGGAGAAAAGGAAGGTGTGTTAGCATGCTTTTTATTAGACTATTACAGTTTATCTATATTTATTTTTGCACAAATAATTTCAGAAAATGGGAAAGAACAAAGACCTGTTAATTGAAACAGCAACAACCTGTGAACTTGTGACTTTTAGCTGACAACATAAACAACAACGTTTGTGTTGTTTACGACATTCCTGCCTTACAACCAGTAGATATTGCCTTTCCTCCCGCCACTACACAGCCACTACTAATGATCGTGTAATGATCTGTCTGAAATGTTTACGGTTTGTTTTTACGGTTTGTTGCAGTCATATTTAGTAGTTCAGGATGAACTCCAACTGGGGCGGGTATGCCTGGGCTCCTCCAACTGGGGAGGGTATGCCTGGGCTCCTCCAACTGGGGCGGGTATGCCTGGGCTCCTCCAACTGGGGCGGGTATGCCTGGGCTCCTCCAACTGGGGAGGGTATGCCTGGGCTCCTCCAACTGGGGCGGGTATGCCTGGGCTCCTCCAACTGGGGCGGGTATGCCTGGGCTCCTCCAACTGGGGCGGGTATGCCTGGGCTCCTCCAACTGGGGCGGGTATGCCTGGGCTCCTCCAACTGGGGCGGGTATGCCTGGGCTCCTCCAACTGGGGCGGGTATGCCTGGGCTCCTCCAACTGGGGCGGGTATGCCTGGGCTCCTCCAACTGGGGCGGGTATGCCTGGGCTCCTCCAACTGGGGCGGGTATGCCTGGGCTCCTCCAACTGGGGCGGGTATGCCTGGGCTCCTCCAACTGGGGCGGGTATGCCTGGGCTCCTCCAACTGGGGCGGGTATGCCTGGGCTCCTCCAACTGGGGCGGGTATGCCTGGGCTCCTCCAACTGGGGCGGGTATGCCTGGGCTCCTCCAACTGGGGCGGGTATGCCTGGGCTCCTCCAACTGGGGCGGGTATGCCTGGGCTCCTCCAACTGGGGCGGGTATGCCTGGGCTCCTCCAACTGGGGCGGGTATGCCTGGGCTCCTCCAACTGGGGCGGGTATGCCTGGGCTCCTCCAACTGGGGAGGGTATGCCTGGGCTCCTCCAACTGGGGCGGGTATGCCTGGGCTCCTCCAACGGGGGCGGGTATGCCTGGGCTCCTCCAACTGGGGCGGGTATGCCTGGGCTCCTCCAACTGGGGCGGGTATGCCTGGGCTCCTCCAACTGGGGCGGGTATGCCTGGGCTCCTCCAACTGGGGCGGGTATGCCTGGGCTCCTCCAACTGGGGCGGGTATGCCTGGGCTCCTCCAACTGGGGCGGGTATGCCTGGGCTCCTCCAACTGGGGCGGGTATGCCTGGGCTCCTCCAACTGGGGCGGGTATGGCTGGGCTCCTCCAACTGGGGCGGGTATGCCTGGGCTCCTCCAACTGGGGCGGGTATGCCTGGGCTCCTCCAACTGGGGCGGGTATGCCTGGGCTCCTCCAACTGGGGCGGGTATGCCTGGGCTCCTCCAACTGGGGCGGGTATGCCTGGGCTCCTCCAACTGGGGCGGGTATGCCTGGGCTCCTCCAACTGGGGCGGGTATGCCTGGGCTCCTCCAACTGGGGCGGGTATGCCTGGGCTCCTCCAACTGGGGCGGGTATGCCTGGGCTCCTCCAACTGGGGCGGGTATGCCTGGGCTCCTCCAACTGGGGCAGGTATGCCTGGGCTCCTCCAACTGGGGCGGGTATGCCTGGGCTCCTCCAACTGGGGCAGGTATGCCTGGGCTCCTCCAACTGGGGAGGGTATGCCTGGGCTCCTCCAACTGGGGCGGGTATGCCTGGGCTCCTCCAACTGGGGAGGGTATGCCTGGGCTCCTCCAACTGGGGCGGGTATGCCTGGGCTCCTCCAACTGGGGCGGGTATGCCTGGGCTCCTCCAACTGGGGCGGGTATGCCTGGGCTCCTCCAACTGGGGCGGGTATGCCTGGGCTCCTCCAACTGGGGCGGGTATGCCTGGGCTCCTCCAACTGGGGCAGGTATGCCTGGGCTCCTCCAACTGGGGCGGGTATGCCTGGGCTCCTCCAACTGGGGCAGGTATGCCTGGGCTCCTCCAACTGGGGCGGGTATGCCTGGGCTCCTCCAACTGGGGCGGGTATGCCTGGGCTCCTCCAACTGGGGCAGGTATGCCTGGGCTCCTCCAACTGGGGAGGGTATGCCTGGGCTCCTCCAACTGGGGCGGGTATGCCTGGGCTCCTCCAACTGGGGAGGGTATGCCTGGGCTCCTCCAACTGGGGCGGGTATGCCTGGGCTCCTCCAACTGGGGCGGGTATGCCTGGGCTCCTCCAACTGGGGCGGGTATGCCTGGGCTCCTCCAACTGGGGCGGGTATGCCTGGGCTCCTCCAACTGGGGCGGGTATGCCTGGGCTCCTCCAACTGGGGCAGGTATGCCTGGGCTCCTCCAACTGGGGCGGGTATGCCTGGGCTCCTCCAACTGGGGCAGGTATGCCTGGGCTCCTCCAACTGGGGCGGGTATGCCTGGGCTCCTCCAACTGGGGCGGGTATGCCTGGGCTCCTCCAACTGGGGCGGGTATGCCTGGGCTCCTCCAACTGGGGCGGGTATGCCTGGGCTCCTCCAACTGGGGCAGGTATGCCTGGGCTCCTCCAACTGGGGCGGGTATGCCTGGGCTCCTCCAACTGGGGCGGGTATGCCTGGGCTCCTCCAACTGGGGCGGGTATGCCTGGGCTCCTCCAACTGGGGCGGGTATGCCTGGGCTCCTCCAACTGGGGCGGGTATGCCTGGGCTCCTCCAACTGGGGCAGGTATGCCTGGGCTCCTCCAACTGGGGCGGGTATGCCTGGGCTCCTCCAACTGGGGCGGGTATGCCTGGGCTCCTCCAACTGGGGCGGGTATGCCTGGGCTCCTCCAACTGGGGCGGGTATGCCTGGGCTCCTCCAACTGGGGCGGGTATGCCTGGGCTCCTCCAACTGGGGAGGGTATGCCTGGGCTCCTCCAACTGGGGCGGGTATGCCTGGGCTCCTCCAACTGGGGCAGGTATGCCTGGGCTCCTCCAACTGGGGCGGGTATGCCTGGGCTCCTCCAACTGGGGCGGGTATGCCTGGGCTCCTCCAACTGGGGCGGGTATGCCTGGGCTCCTCCAACTGGGGCGGGTATGCCTGGGCTCCTCCAACTGGGGCGGGTATGCCTGGGCTCCTCCAACTGGGGCAGGTATGCCTGGGCTCCTCCAACTGGGGCGGGTATGCCTGGGCTCCTCCAACTGGGGCGGGTATGCCTGGGCTCCTCCAACTGGGGCGGGTATGCCTGGGCTCCTCCAACTGGGGCGGGTATGCCTGGGCTCCTCCAACTGGGGCGGGTATGCCTGGGCTCCTCCAACTGGGGCGGGTATGCCTGGGCTCCTCCAACTGGGGCGGGTATGCCTGGGCTCCTCCAACTGGGGCGGGTATGCCTGGGCTCCTCCAACTGGGGCGGGTATGCCTGGGCTCCTCCAACTGGGGCAGGTATGCCTGGGCTCCTCCAACTGGGGCGGGTATGCCTGGGCTCCTCCAACTGGGGCGGGTATGCCTGGGCTCCTCCAACTGGGGCGGGTATGCCTTGGCTCCTCCAACTGGGGCGGGTATGCCTGGGCTCCTCCAACTGGGGCGGGTATGCCTGGGCTCCTCCAACTGGGGCGGGTATGCCTGGGCTCCTCCAACTGGGGCGGGTATGCCTGGGCTCCTTCAACTGGGGCGGGTATGCCTGGGCTCCTCCAACTGGGGCGGGTATGCCTGGGCTCCTCCAACTGGGGCAGGTATGCCTGGGCTCCTCCAACTGGGGCGGGTATGCCTGGGCTCCTCCAACTGGGGCGGGTATGCCTGGGCTCCTCTACGCTTCATTATCCGAGAAAGGACCTTATACTAAGCTACCTGTAAAAGCAGCCGGCAGATCCTGTGTGTCTCAGAGTCGGCTATTGTGTGCTGTAATTAAGCATCTAATTACATGCCAGTGCTGGAGGACTGTAGGATTGTTTCTGTTGGTGGCAGTGTTTGTTGGACCTAAGCATACTCATCTTCTAGGAGAGTTTTAGGAGTGATTGGGCACATCAGTACCTTGAGAGAGAGAGAAGTAGAGGAAGATGCAGAGAGAGGCTGATGATGCAGAGAGAGACAATGTTATTTGCGCGCGAGAATGTTAGATTAGTCCACCAACTTATAATTGAAGGTGGTGGTTACTACTGGTTTCAGATCCAAGGCAAGAGAAATTGTCTGCCATGTTTTGTGTTTTGGTAAGGTCTCGGAGTGATGTCAAGCCCCCAAGAAGTCTCCCAAGAAGCCACCCAAGAAGCCTCAACCCAACAGATATGAGGGACTTTGCCTCCGGGTATCCTACGAAAGGAAATGTTGCTTACTGTTCAGCACCGAGTTCCAATTTAGGTGCTTATCAGTGCCTAAATCTGCCGTTTTCAACCCATACACGGGTACAAGTGTAAAGAACTACAACAGTCTACATCTTGATTTGTGCTTACTCATGTCTGATCCATGAACCAGGTGATGCCAGACTTTGCACCAGGTGAGCCTGGAGCAGGAACATTCTACCGACCAAACAGTCTTATTCATATAGATCTTGTTAAAGGCCCAGTGCAGTCAAAAACGTGATTTTCTGTGTTTTATTTTTATAAAGTGATGCTCTGGAATGTTAGTATGATTTCAGCAGGGTTTGAAATCCCTATTTTTTTGTGTACATTTGTGTACATTTCGTATGCTACGTTACGTCCTACAAAAAAATGTATATATATATATATATATATATATATATATATATATATATATATATATATTTGGTATTATATGTTATGAATCCAATTCGTACAATATGTTAAGATTTTTTTGTGCTTAAGATCCCGGACTGCATGTTTCATTAATCATCAATTAACGATCACTAATTCATCTAGATAATTCCAGCTGAATCTTTGCTGTAAATTGATGTGTTTTGAACATCTGTACAGTGAAAAAAACGTCTGACCTTTCCTTCACCCCTTCTCTGGCTTTAAAACTGGAGAAAATTAGGTGTTTTTAGCAACCCTTGAAAATACCCACACTCCCGCTAGTACACACTAGATTACTGACACTTGAGCGAACAATGTGTGCACTGTTCTGACGCTTCATCAGTCATTAGGTTGTGAGAGAGGCGGGCGACGCCTACGTCATTGCCGCCTTCCACCATGTGTTAATGCAGGGTAATTATAGCCTGAAACAATGAATTATTTAATCATCAAAGGCTTA
Organism: Oncorhynchus masou masou; assembly: GCF_036934945.1. NCBI lineage: Eukaryota > Metazoa > Chordata > Actinopteri > Salmoniformes > Salmonidae > Oncorhynchus > Oncorhynchus masou. The sequence goes on along the minus strand of NC_088240.1, from coordinate 21,237,514 downwards.
TAGGCCGAGCAAAAAGTAAACCCCCTTCCATAGCTGGGCTTGACCACACTCCCTCGCTCCATGGAGAGTCTATTCGGTGTGTGTGTGTGTATGTGTGTGTGTGTGTACCAATCCACACAGTAAGCCAAGCAGGGCTGTTTGGCTACGATCTGGTAAACCCTCTTTTCTTTTTTTTCCCTCCCTCTCTCCACCCACATCACTGAATCCTTACTGAACCCCAAAACTAGCGAGACAAAAACAGAGGAAAATATGAGCAAGAAAATAGATCTTGGTAATCGGTCACATGGATGTAGTGAAACTATGAAGGGAAAAAAACTGTCAACAAAATTGAGTTTGGCTCTGTGGCACCCAGTCTCAGGGTGGATTCAGGAAGACCTCGCATCTAAAGAGACAGACATTATTTTAATGCATTCACACTAAATAAATAATGCCAGTCTGGCTAATGCTGGTCCTCAATTGTGGTCAAATCAGGAGAAGTCTTGATCTACTAGCGTCAGTCGTTTTCTGATAAACCCGAGCATTGATTTATGTAAGAAGCTGGCTTTGATTACACACTAACTAACATGCAGTCATCCCCAGATCTTTGTTATTGTGGAGATGAGCAGCAAACACACCCCCTTGTGTGTTGTCTTAATCCGACATGATGACACTCTTGTAGAAATAGCTTTCATGGAAATTCAGATCTATTAAACAGACTTAAAATCCCACTAGAGAGAACTTACTGGACACAAACTGGTTCAATCAATGTTGTTTTCAAAATATTTCAACAAAGAAATATACATGATGACAATATATCATCGACAATATACCAAATGTTACCATCGCCATTTTTCAACCACAATGCAAAACATGCCTAAGGGTTTTTTAGGTTTCCTTTTTTGCTGTAGACATGCTAAAGTTACAGTACCCGCTCATTGTATACTATATACCTATCCATAGGAGATGCCAGCAAATCAGAGGCACATGAGAGAGAGATAAAGATAGAGAGAGAGACTGTGTGTAAGAAAGAAAAGAGAAACTCTGAGTGTCTGTCTTGCTCATGGTGGTTAGTTGATGTCCAGGCCCAGGTGACCCCTGGTCGTGTGATTGGTGTTCTGGTGTCAGTCACATCAGATGCTGTGACAGAGACAACTCACTTAAAGACCCTCTCTGTCAGGCCGGGGGGTTCTGCCCAGCTGCTCTACCTGTCTGCTTGTCTCTCTGTGCTGCCTGCCTGCCTGCCTGCCTGCAGGCTACAACAGACAGACAAACACACTGCTGCCTTAATGAAAGCCAGACCTTCCTCAGGGAAGCAAACATTGCTTTACACAAAATACTTTAGTGCAAAAAATGTTTATTATCCTTCCAGAGACTTTCACACTAAGAAAATAATAAAATGAGTTTGGGGAATGTTTCTGCAGGCCTTACACACTCACTCCATAGAGACACCTTCCATTAAATAACGCAGAGATTTTCATCTTCTCCAATTTTCTGACCCCCTCGGCCCCCTCTTTTTCCTCAATCCATCCACCCCTTCACTCATCTGTCCATCCACTTGGGTGGCGGACACCCCATGGTCTCAGCCGGCCGCTGTGTCAGAGGGGAGGGCCTGTCTTTCAGTGTCAGGATACAGCCGTGTCGGGGATCCGTTGATCCACACTGAGGCCCATACACAGTGCTGCAGAGCCCCAGGCTTCCCAGCCCAGGCCCACGGTGGGCCGCTGCCCCCTGCCTGTCTTTATTATCACAGGTGGGCCGTCGGTCGCCACCACCCTGCCCATTCTCTGTTCAGCTCAGGAGGGGCGGTCAATAGGTCTCGGGCCAAATACATATGTCTGGACAAGGGGTTTGGCCCAAATACATAGCCTATTGGAAGGGGATAGGGCCCCAATGTTGCCTATTGAAGGGGTGGTGAAGGAAGGTGAAGGAGTCAAGTTGTGGAGGATCAAAGATAAATCCCCCAGATGGACGTGTGGGGAAAGGACAGACAATTAGTGATCTGTGGAGAGTGATGAAAGGGTGAGGCTGTCACTCAGCAAGCTGGCAGCTTCTCACCATTTCTCAGCAGGCTGTTGGACATGCAGGAGGGGCCTCAGGAGATCTGCTGACTTTGGCACAAAATGGCCCTCGTTGTTTCTCCCTCTATTTTCCACGGATGGACTGTCTGAAAAGTCTGCCAAAAGTCTGTAAATGGCAGTGTACATAGTCAATGAAGGAAGGCCCATTCTTAATGCATTTACTTAAAAACTCTAATTTGACATGGGTGTTAATTTAACAAACCATGTGGGAAAAGAACAAAAGAAGACGATATCAAAAAGAGGGGATAAAACAAAACCCTCCTTCCCCGTACCAATAGAGATGAAGAGGAATAACCTGCAGACACACTTTGGTACTTTGAAACAAGGGGAGTAAATTCCTCTTGAGTGAGGGAGAGAAGGAGGAGAGGAGAGACAAACCTCAAGTGGGTGGCCAGGAAACGGTGCCAGAGGCTTCATTAGAGAAGCGGGAGAAACCAGCCAACACACACCAGGCCCATCACACACACACACACACACACACACACACACACACACACACACACACACACACACACACACACACACACACACACACACACACACACACACACACACACACACACACACACACACACACACACACACCAACCGCTAACTCAGATTGGAGAGGATCCCCACAGAGACCTGGTGCATTAGGAGCTCAGCGCCTCAGGAAATAATAATGAATATGGAATTATATTTGTGCAAATACAGCCAGATGTAAAGGTGGGAAAAACCAGGAGCAGATGTTGATTGGGGCAAAACAATGGGTCTGAACTCTGAGGACTTGGAGGATCGAGCATGCCCTCCAAACGTGTGAAATCCAATCCACCTCAGCATATAATCATATATATCGCCTCTCGTAATTAGGGAGGTATGGGGCAGAGTTCTGCAGCTGCTGGGGAAGTTTTAGGAGCTGGCTAGACACAACACCCGCCAATTAGACATAGGTTTCAGACAGAGAGGAAACCACACATGTCTGTCACACAACTATACATATGTTTACATATATATGTCGGGTCTACTATACTGTGCCTTCCCAATACATACTAAAAATACAAAGACAAACAATATCATAGGAATTGAAAATGTATATAATATACATAATATATAATGTATATAATATAATATAATATACAGCATCTTCACATTTGCACTATTATAACTTTTAACTTATGTATGTCTATTTGTTAAATCAAATACTATTTTCCCACTTAAAAAAGTAGCTACATGTTTCGGAAAGAGTTTATCTATAGTAAAAGGCCTCGATTAAAACAATTTTACTGTGAAAAATATCTTAGAGTAAATATATTATAGTAAATATTATATTATTGTATAATAATATTATATTAAATATGCAGGCTCCCCAGCCATCTCATACAACTCAAATTAGTTCTCAAAAGGCACATTTCTGAGAGTCGCCGATATAGGAGTACATTATGAACGCGCTGTTTGGCCTATGTTAGCCACCGTAGTTCCTTATTCCAAAATGGCGCTCCCGATCAGGGGTAATGTGAAATATCTCCTTCAATTCATTCAAAAGCGTCGTTCTCCAAAAAGACTTTTCTGCGCTGGACAATGTGCGGACGGAAAGGTAGTGTGTTTCAAATGCACATTTACTGTATATTCATTTGTTATTGTACACCTTTTATATAGCCTCGTTATTTTTTTGTGTTGCCATTTCCTTTTCTAAATTGATCTTATTTTTTTAACTGCATTGTTGGAAAATGGCTCGTAAGTGAACATTTCACAAAGATCCACTACACCTTTTCTATTCGGCGCATGTGACAAATCAAATTTGATTGATATTATGTTTAGACCAGGAGATAACTGTAGGACGCTGTTTTTGACAGTTCATTTTCATGAACATTTAACATTACATTTAAGTCATTTAGCAGACGCTCTTATCCAGAGCGACTTACAAATTGGTGAATTCACCTTCTGACATCAGTGGAACAGCCACTTTATAATAGTGCATCTAAATCATTTAAGGGGGGGGGTGAGAAGGATTGCTTTATCCTATCCTAGGTATGAAACAGTGCTAGTTGATGCAAGGCTTCCTGGCATTATCTTGTTGGGAAAATGCATGGTTTATAAACGAAAACTATGTAGTTAATGTATTTAAATTTGTTTAAAAATCCCCCCCCCCCCGCGTAGGCTGTATTAATTCAATGTTAGTGCTATAATAATAATGATGATTTCGATAGTTTTTATGAGTTCTATAATAGCAACTAGTAGTTGCCTACTATTATTTTCCTAGTGGTAAAATATTGAGATTATGAGCAATGTGGCAAGAGCGTCTGCCAAATGACTTAAATGTAAATGTAGTATTATCCTGCCATTTGTCATATTTGATACAATGGTGCTTCACCACACGCCATTCATCCCGAACTGCTTCAATCAACTTTTTAATCCATCACTCTTCAATTTCCTCAATCTAATTATTTGTTCAATTTCTTGTCTATCATGTAATTCAGATTTTAGCTGTGAATGTGTACAATATCAAATAAACCTAACTACTAAAAACCTTACACTTAAATAAGGCAATTAATGTAGTAGTTTTTGCTAGAATGGTGGTCACCAACTCTGGTCATGCAGGCTTTTGTTCTAACTCTCCACTAATGAATTCAATCAGCAAGCCCTCATGTGTATTAGTACTGGGCTGGAACAAAAGTCTGCACACTGAGTAGGCTATTGAGTAAGGCCATGTGTGAAATGCTCAGCAGTTGATATAGCCTAGTGCTTTAGACTGCTGTTTCATGAGGAAATGTGTCCAAATCTAGAGGTCTATAATTATTACGTATTTGATCTCCTTAAAATGCGTCATTTATTCTAGGATGGTTTACTATTTTGAGCTTGCGCTGCACACTTGACTTGCAATGACACGAGCCCCCTTGGATAAATTAATAGACTGTTAAATCCAACAACAATCCGCTAACAATAGTTTGCGTTTTGGCACAGTAAGGATGCTAATTATTGTGTTACGACCGAGTTATTTTTTTAAACTGATGTACGAGCTGTGGGGCCTTAATGACTGGCCAGTGGTACTGAGGAACGGAATGCGCGCTCACCGCCGCTGCATCTGTGTTTTGTTAAGGCTAAGTCTCTCGAGATTTTAGAGAGGTGTGTGCGCGCCGAGGCGGAAGGCTAGATGGAAGTGGAGGAACCGAAAGCATCATCACAGCAGTGCTTCATTACCTGAAATAACATCAGAAATGAAGTGTTGGTTTTCATTTGTTTAAATCTTCTCCAAACGTCGACGGCAGCGTGCAAATCCGGACACAATGCTCCGAGGTGTGATGTGCGTCAAGACATTGAGCTCGAAAAAGTGTGTTAAATCACAGAACCTCTGCAGACCAATAGAGATTAACTATAAACTGTCACTGATCTAGAGCAGCCCATGACGTTTGACTTGGCCTTTTATAAATCTGAGACTATTTAACACATTTTTGTAGCCATATTTTCTTAGTAACCTATCCACACATACAATTTATAGTGAGATAGTTTAACTCTTGTGTTTACACAGCTCCGTCAGTCTACCAAGTCGTGGAAAATTATGGAACCTTTAAATACTAAGGTCGTATTGTTGAAGTATAGGTGAAGATCTGTATTATAGCTCGATTGACATTTAAAGGCAATTTTCCCGCATTCACGGAGACTGCATCCATGGTAAACGGTGCATCTGTCTACTCGTTTGGAAATGACCTTTAACGTAAATAGTTAAATGTATTAACACTTACTTTAAATCTGCAAAATGTACATTTTTGGGAGACCTGACCAAATTCACATAGAAATGTGAATTATAGATCTGTCAGGGTAGCCTAGTGGTTAGTGTTGGACTAGTAACCGAAAGGTTGCAAGTTCAAATCCCGAGCTGACAAGGTAAAAATCTGTCGTTCTGCCCCTGAACAGGCAGTTAACCCACTGTTCCTAGGCCGTCATTGAAAATAAGAATTTGTTCTTAATTGACTTGCCTAGTTAAATAAAGGTAAAATAAATTTAAAAGCAAATCTAAAAAGCAGTAGATCTGTTCATTGTGCTATTCTATGCTTCCTGCTCTTAAATTTAGTTTTGCTTTGGATTTTGTACACCAGCTGAAGATACAATATTTTTGGTTATTGAAAGGATATTTCACAGCAGTTTAGATGGTAGAATAATTCTCTACAATTGCTTGTTTTGTCACATAAAGTGAAATAACGCGAAGTATTCCAATTTTAGCAACCAGGAAATGGCGGAACAATTTCTGCATATTGCACCTTTTTGAATTATTTTGCAGCATGAGAATGTGGGCAGTTGATGCACTTGAATGTACAGCTGGCCAGAGAAGGCCATAATGGTGCATCTATTTTAGGCTAAGGTGTGGTGTAGCAGAACTGATATTACATTCGTTGTTAGGGGCAGAGAGCGAGTAACCTGAGTACAGACTTGTGGCAGCAGCTTTGGGCAGCCATGATTCCTCCTGGCATTGTGTAAAATGGTATTCCCTCCCTTCCTCTGTCCACTCCTTAACTCATCTGTGCTCCTAATGGATGATATCAGTCATCTCAACCCCACGCTCCAGGAAGAAGGAAGTGACTTCTAATTCGCCTCTGCTCTGCTCAGTTCCAAGTTCACTCACTGTGGTGTCAGCTAAAACCATTAGAGCAGCTCCCTAGCCCAACACAACAGGGAAAGGGGAACAGGGAAACACCATGGACTTCAAGTTGAGTACATTCATTAATTGCTCTATTTATTTGAAACTGTCAGAAAACCCCACTAATTCTCACCAGTCTCCTCCATCCAGGATAATTAGGTGTGTCAAAAGCCTGTGAGGCCCACCAATGCTTTGCAAATCAGCCATTTGTCCAAACTCCCCTGAATGTCAGCATTTTTTCTTTTTCTTCAATGTACCTAAACTGAATTACAGAATAAGTCTGTCTCTCTAATATGTCTATGTTAATACCCAGGGAGCCTTAAAAGCTTTCCAATCCCATGTCTTAATCTGTGGAGACCCAGACGTTGGACAGAAGGTCTGATGGTTTTTAATTAAGATGTATCTGGAATCATGCTTTTGGGCCGCACTCAAGTCAACAGACGCTGTGTTTCCTGGCAGAGGTTGGCTCTGGCCGCAGTGTTACCATCATTATAGATTGAATCATTTATGAAGTGTCTCCAGGTTATTTTTGCTGTGTTTATGCTATTATTTTTTTCTAGTCTGTGGAGTAAAATTACACCACTCTATCATTAACTCATTCAGCAATCTTTTTATAGGCAAATTTAAAACACTCATTACTTAATGCAAAGGCCTATTAATGGTATCAAATGCTGTTGACAAGGACCTAATTTATCCAATGTCTTGATTTGTCCATGGTGTGCCCAATAACGCTGTAGCTGTATCAGCTTGGCCAGGCCCATAGCTGTATCGGCTTAGCGAGGCCAGGCCCATAGCTGTATCGGCTTAGCGAGGCCAGGCCCATAGCTGTATCGGCTTAGCGAGGCCAGGCCCATAGCTGTATCGGCTTAGCTAGCCTGTTATGGCTGCGATTCCTTTGCAGGGACCAACATTGGGGGAAATTTCAGAGTGACAACTAAAAATACAACTTCGTACCATTTAAACATTCTTGAAAATGCAAGTGTCTTACACCCTTCAAAAGATTAGAATCTTGGTAATCAAACTACGTTTTCCCATTTAAAATAGCTATTACAGAGAACAAATCCCATGCTTTTGTTTGAGAAGAGCAATCAACAACAAACATTTTCCGCCATGACAGTTTTTACACATTCACATCTGTAGGTAAAATTACGACTTACATTCTGATATCTTGCTCTTATTTCTCTTCCTGAGGGTCCCAGTGATCAAATGAAGTGCCGTTTTCTTTGATAAAATCCATTTTATAGCCTAAATCGAAACATTTTGTAAACCGTTTGTGCCGTGAATTCCATCTCTATCAATTTTTATGGAGCATTTGACGTGATTCCCCCCTGTAAACAATTGTTTATCTAGTCATGGTTGGTTTCAGTGCATTCCTCTGGATGTTTGCAACACAGCCAAACGTCATTGGTTTTTTGCGGGGAGTATTGACCGAAGTGAGCTGATTTGAAGACAACGATAAATGACTACCTTACGCACCAATAATTTTAGCGAAGCTTCATTGATTGACTATATTTCTGTCCAATGACCACTGATCTTCTTGAAATCTAGCTGGGTAGATAGCCAATGAGCTGAGGTAAACGCCAGTATGTAATCGTTTGGGGTTGGACCACAATTCCTTGTTTGTAATCGCACACACAGGGAACTCCATTCTCGCCTTGACGATCAGAGGAGTTGCTGTAAGGCTTTTTACGCGCAGCTGTATTTCGGAAAGTTGAAGTTTCAACGATTTCATTGAAGATATCATGGCGAATAAATCATGTAAAGCGAAGTCAAAGTCTAAAGTAAAAGTGAAAGATTTTTTTTGTTAGAGGAATCTTGGAGGGTTATGATTCAAACGAACTGAGGTGTTTCTGCAAGGACAGGACGTACTTCTGGACGGGTAAGTGCTAATGCAGTTTTATGAAATATAAAAATATATATATTATATAAAAAATATATTTGCAATGAAATGTGTGGTTTGTTTGTGTGTGTTGGTTTGTTTGGGTGTGTGTATGTGTGGCCAGAGTTGAATGGAACAGCACTTCACCTTAGGGACTGTTCCCTCTGCTCTATACAATACATATCTGTTTATTTTATTTGATGATAAAAGGCTCATACAATACAAATATTTTTTTAATGTTTTCTTTCACAGTGATAGCGACTCCGACTGGGAGCCCCCGGTGCCAAGCTGCCCACTCTACCTGTGCCCCCAGTAGTGTACATATGCAACAGTTCATTACTGCAGGCATGACTGTGCCTCAGGGCCAGCATGTGCCCTTTTTCTGTCGCATGAAATGCACCACTTGTTCAGTTTGCCTCTACTTTACATCAGAAAGAGACTGCTATGGGACATGACACAGGCAGCAAAATACTGTGACGAGGACTTCCAAGGGGTGTAATGTTTTTTTTGTGTGTGTTTTTATTTTATTTTAATTTTTATTAATTTTTTTGTGTGTGTGTGTTAGAATTGCTTTTTGATGTGTTGTATATAGTTATTTGCACTGCTGTATATAGTTATAGGTAATTTCACCAATTTCGCCACTTGGGTACATTTGGGCAACTTGTGAGGGGCATCCGTGCGACTTCATGCTAAATGTCATGTAGCTCACCTATTCCTGCAGTTATCAGTCTGAAACTTTGCACACCTACAGCTGCCCTCTTGTGTTATCCATCAAAATTATCGCCAGCATCCTATCTAACTGTGTGGCTATTCTAGTACATGTGAAAGATGATACTACGACAATAAAAACACAAACGTATGTTCTTTCTCTTTTCTTCCACCTACTGTGTTATTCTCCTACATTCAATTAACATTTCCACAAACTTCAGAATGTTTCCATTCAAATGATACCAAGAATATGCATATCCTTGCCTCTGGGGCTGAGCTACAGGCAGTTAGATTTTGGGTATGTCTTCAGGTGGAAATTGAGAACGAAGGGATGCAGCCATAACAGGCTAGGCCAGGCCCGTAGCTGTATCGACTTAGCTAGGCCGGTAGCTGTATCGGCTTAGCTAGGCCAGGGCTTTATTGGGTAGGCATTAAGCTTGGTCTGATATCCGACTATAGCCATAGCTCTGTATTGGGGTAGTCCTGTGCTGGGCTGCCTCCTGGTTATTTTTGGAGTGCTGTCGGTCTCTGTCTGCAGGGAGCACTGTTTTTGAAGGGCCTCCAGTCCCATTAATCAGCCGGGGGACCCCATGGTCTGAGCAGGCCCTGTTCCCTGTCCCGCCTCACTGACACATTCTGTTCCTCTCTCCCTTCTCCTCCCCGCTTTCTGCACAGTATGAAACAGAGGAACCTCATCAATCTCACCTGTCCCACACGTCAACCACAGATTTAATCAAACGCTCCGTTTGGGCACCCCACTCCTCCATCCATACCCCTCACAACCCCTTTTTAGAGAACAAATAATCTCTCTTTCACCCAGACCTACCTACCTTCCCTCTCTGGCTTCTACGTTGCTCTCCTTCACTTTGTTAAGTTCTCTCGGTTTTTTAATATCTTCCTTCTCGCTTTCATTCTACCCCTGTGTTTTCTCTGTGATCATTCACACTTTGTGATCTGATACAGGCTATACACACACTGCCCTATCACCCTCTAAAAGTGAGGGTGTACATTAAACACCATTTCCTGCTCAATAGCTCACTGAAGTGGGACTCTGTTGGTCGCCTGCCTTAACAGGTCCCTATGCGAGAGAGGGATGGAGAGAATAGAGGGATGATGGAGAGGGGGGAGACGAAGGAGGTGGTGGGAGCGGCAGGACTGAGGCCTGTTTTAGAGGTTGGTTCAGCATGGTTTCTGTGTTTAATGGGATGCCTGGGGTGAGGGTGAACACTGGACCCTGTGTGTCTGTCTCAGTGGGAGACCGAGAGGGACTAAGGCAAACGGACACAAGGACCAGAGAGCACCTAATCCCCACCGCTTAGGCCCAGCTCGAACCTTCCCATGCTGTGACGGATCTGGTCCCATGGAGGGGCTGACGGTACTCTGTGGAGGTGGCCGGTGCCCCCGGTGGAGACTCTGAGAAGTGTTGAAATTGGCATGGTGGAGTTGTGGCCACTGCAGGGGCCGGTCCTCTGGAAGCCCTGTGAGGGGGATGTCAGTGAGCCACTCTCATATGATGTGTGAGGAGAAAAGTCCAAAAGAAAATCAGTTTCCCAGCCTCTTGCCCAATGGCAATCAAGCTACTCCAGTGATTTATGGTGTTGGCTGGCTGGACACAAACTTAGACAGACAGGCTGCAAGTCAGCAGCCAGTCAACTCAACTGAGATTGGAAGTCCACCTAGATGAAGTAGCTCAAGTGATGTAGACCTACACAACATGCTTGGAGGACTGTCAGGAAAGCACTCTTCTTTTTGTGCTAACTTGGAGGACTTCCCTTTGGAATGCCTTTGAGAGCACAATCCTTCATTCAATTAAAAATGATTTCTCTCTCTCCCGTTGTAAAGCAATATATTTGTCATCTTTTAAACATTCCAGTGGAAAGATGTCACAGCACTGTACTTTGCACACAATTAATAAGGATTTCTGGCATTCCTCTTTGCACATATGCTGTGATCCACATGTGGTCTGGGGGAAACTGGGAGGAGAATTTGGGGAGGAGAGTTGTGCTGTTCTGTTGAATTTAGGCCACAGGTCTTCTCTGGTTAAATAAGTCATAAAGAAAACAGTTTTTCTAATTAACTGAATCTTTTCCAAAACTTCCATCGATGATTGTTGATGTTTTTCTGCTTAATAGAAGCCGTGCGTTGCATTTCTGTAATGTCATTAGTGTGGTTTCGATGTCAGATGTGATTCACTTTTTCCATCTGTGATGAGTTCTGTCATATTCCTGCTGTGTGTGTGTGCGTGCGTGCGCACACACACGCGCGCGCAACCTCCATCCCTCCCTCAGTTTATTTCCATCATTTTCTTACTCACACACCTGTTATACGAACACGCATCCCGGAAAGTGTCTGATTGTGGAAACATGGCCTGAAAGTATACGTCACCCTTCGAGCTGTTGGCATTAGTCACTCTGTGTGTAATGTAATCACCATATGTTAGATGTGGATGAAGAAACCTTTCGTCACCTAGGCTATGCTGTGGTAGGACAGCATCGTACCCCACATATGAGTAGAGGTTACCGATTCTGCTACGTGTCATCAACAGGCCCACAGCGGGTGGGAGAGAGGACGAGATGCACAGAGAGAGGGCGAGACAGGTTGAGGGGGTTTGGTTACGAATGGGAGAGGTATTCTGCATCGTTGACTTCACCTAGCATCTGGTAATTTAAGTTCCTCAAAGAACAGACACTTTCATGTTAAATTTTTGCCTTAATTATCCCGATATTGTCGCCTTGTCAGCATTTAGCATACTTTCCTACATATCTTAATGTCTTTCCTCAACTGTAGTTGCACATGTTAAAGAAAGTTTTAGAATTTTCTCTGACCAAATGCTAAACTGAGCAGAGGTGTCAGGCAGGCGTCTGTGATGTGTGAGCCTGATTACCAAGTGGCTAGTTAGCAGTTAGCGTTTACTCTGTTAGTCTGCGATTGTCTCAAATAACACCATTACCATGTCTGCATGGCTAATAGCCTCCCCCAGGGTGAGAGTAGGGGGGTGCATTTGGCATGTCAACGCGAGGTGAGAACACATGAGCCATATTCAGGCCATCCACACCCAAATCACTCCTGACACCTCTGAAGGGGCCCTCAGCATCAATGGCTCTCTGCTGAAATTACCGCCTCAGTAATAATGACATAAGCACCCAGTTCCTTCCTGCTGGCGCTGAGTGCTTGCCCCGTACTGACCTGGAATCTGATCCCAGAGGGCTGGTCTCAGAGCAGTTATCTGATCCCATAGGCCGAACAGACAGAGACGACAAACAGGATGGGACTGGTCTAGGAACTGCTGTTATCTTATCCCAGAGGCTGTGGAAGGCTGTCTGTCCATCACAGAAACTGATTGGGATTCAGACTACTGCTGCTGTTTGCTGAACGTACAAAAAATCCTTTGAATGTTTTGGATTTCTGATTAGTTATGATAACCTAAAATACTGTACAATTACCTGCACAATATCTGAGAGTAAGTTGCTAAAGATTTGTCAAGATAAAGAATTTCGGGCCTCCCGGGTGGCGCAGTGGTCTAGGGCACTGCATCGCAGTGCTAGCTGCGACCGGGAGGTCCGTGGGGCCCTGTCGCGGCCTAGCGTCGTCCGGGTTAGGAAGGGTTTGGCCGGTAGGGATATCCTTGTCTCATACCGCACTAGCGACTCCTGTGGCGGGCCGGGTGCTGTGCACGCTAACCAGGTCGCCAGGTGTACGGTGTTTCCTCCGACACATTGGTGCGGCTGGCTACCGGTTGGATGCGCGCTGTGTTAAGAAGCAGTGCGGCTTGGTTGGGTTGTGTTTCGGAGGACGCATGGCTTTCTACCTTTGTCTCACCCAAGCCCGTATGGGAGTTGTAGCGATGAGACAAGATGGTAACTACCAACAAAAAAGAAAAAAGAAAAAGAATTTCAAAGATTGCAGCTCAAGTTACACAGCAAAGGATTTCAACCCAATTTTGTTGTTTGCAAGGTATCCAGAATTGATTTTATGACACCTGTTTTCGCTTGTGGTGTGAAGGGTAGTGCACCGATACAATTTCAAGCACTGTGTATAACCAAAACTCAGACAGGCATAGCAGAGTCGGCAGACAGTCCCTCCTAACATACTAAAGCAAATTGTTTATGCTTTTCTGCTGAACAGCAGTGCTGTATAATATATTTAGCCAAGAAACCCCTCAAGTCATAAGTGAAGTTCCAGGTCCCCTTCCATGCCACCTCCGTAACACAGTATTTGGTGCAGGCCTGGCACAATGTCATATCTAGTAGGAATGGACCAAGGCCAGAACCTAGCAGACTTTATCGATGCCATGTATCAATGGAGTAAGTCAAAGCCAGACCTGAGCATGACATAACCCAGCAGAACCAGAAACACTATTTACCCACAGATCAGAAAGGGAAGAGTGATCTCTCTCTTTTTTAGAGGGGAAAGGGCCCATTCCATGGCTTTAAAATAAGGCTTTTGTTTCTGATACACTTTGGTTTATGGCGATCTTGAGTATGACCGCTCTCTCTCCCAAATTTGATTTGTGCTCTGACTATATACCTACACTAAATAGGAGGAGCCTTTTTTAATTACTCTTATTGGTTTGATAGCCTGCCCTGCTTTCATTGGCAGTTTGTAGTTGTTCATGCTCTGGCCTCATTGGCTCATTTCGTTGGCTGTTCTGTTCTCCCACTGACTGTTAGAGGTGCTAGCTATGGAGATAATTCAGCATCTCAATAACAGCTCATCAATGAAAATCAAATCTCTCTTCCACCCCAGGAGCCTCCAGGTGGGCGTGTGTTCTCAGGAATCCAGCCCACGGGTGTGCCCCACCTGGGGAACTACCTTGGGGCTCTGGAGAGCTGGGTGTCCCTGCAGAACCAGTACCCCTCAGTGCTCTACAGCATAGTGGACCTGCACGCCATCACCCAGCCCCAGGACCAAGCCCTGCTGCGGGTTAACATACTGGACATGGCTGCCAGCCTGCTGGCCTGTGGCATCAACCCAGAGACATCTATCCTCTTCCAACAGTCACAGGTTAGTCAGACACGCGCACACACACAGACCACCATACACCTGCAATAGTGTTCACCCCATCAAACAAACACAGACAATCATATTTCATCCTGCCAGGCGTGACAGAAAACTCAGAAATAACGATATAATTCATGCCTTACCTTTGAAGATCTTCTTTTGTTGGCACTCCAATATGTCCCATAAACATCACAAATGGTCCTTTTGTTCGATTAATTCTGTCGTTATATCTCCAAAATGTCCATTTATTTGGTGCGTTTGATCCAGAAAAACACCGGTTCCAACTCGCGCAACATGACTACAAAATATCTAATAAATTACCTGTAATCTTTGTCCAAAAATGTCAAACTTTCCTCATTCAACTTTAGTTATTTTTCAATGTAAATAATCAATAAAATTTAAGATGGGATAAACTGCAATCAATCGCGGATAAAAACAAAGTGGAGCGAACTTTCAGGTCACGCGCCCCAACCACAACAGTACACTTCACTCGACCCTCGTTCTGAACAGGGCTGCTACTTAATTTCTCACAGGAAAAACATCAACCAATTTCTAAAGACTGTTGACATCCAGTAGAAGCGATAGGAATTGCAAGCAACTGCCTTAAAATTCTAGATTCCCATTGAAAAACTATTGAAAAGAGAGTGACCTCAAAAAAAACAAATTTCCTGGTTGGTTTGTCCTCTGGGTTTCGCCTGCCAAATAAGTTCTGTTATACTCAGAGACATCATTCAAACTGTTTTAGAAACTTCAGTGGTTTCTATCCACATCTACTAATAATATGTATATCCTAGCTTCTGGGCCTGAGTAGCAGGCAGTTTACTTTGGGAACGCTTTTCATTCGGACGTGAATATACTGCCCCCTAGCCTAGAGAGGTTAAAGTAGCCACCCTTTGCCTTTGACAGCTTTGCACACCCTTGGCATTCTCTCAACCAGCTTCATGAGGTAGTCACCTGGAATGCATTTCAATTAACAGGTGTGCCTTAAGTTAATTTGTGGAATTTCGTTCCTCAATGCGTTTGAGCCAGTCAGTTGTGTTGTGACAAGGTAGGGGTGGTATACCAAAGAAAGCCCTTTTTGGTTAAAGACCAAGTCCATATTATGGCAAGAACAGCTCAAATAAGCAAAGATAAATTACAGTCCGTCATTACTTTAACACATGAAGGTCAGTCAATCTGGACAATTTCAAGAACTTTGCAAGTCTTCAAGTGTAGTCGCAAAACCATCAAGCTCTATGATGAAACTGGCTCTCATGAGGACCGCCACAGGAAAGGAAGACCCAGAGTTACCTCTACTGCAGAGGATAAGCATGAATCAGGCCTTCATGGTCAAATTGCTGCAAAGAAACCACTACTAAAGGACACTAATAAGAAGAGACTTGCTTGGGCCAAGAAACACGAGCAATGCACATTAGACCGGTGGAAATCTGTCCTTTGGTCTGATGAGTCAATTTTAGATTTTGGGTTCTAACCGCTGTGTCTTTGTGAGATGCAGAGTAGATGAACGGATGATCTCTGCATGTGTGGTAACCACCTGAAGCATGGAGAAGGTGTGGGGGTGTATTGCTGGTGACACTGTATGTGATTTTATTTAAAATTCAAGGCACACTTAACTAGCATGGCTACCACAGTATTCTGCAGTGATACGCCGTCCCATCTGATTTGGCTTAGTGGGACTATCATTTATTTTTCTACAGGACAATAACCCAACACACTTCCAGGCTGTATAAGGGCTATTTGACCAAGAAGGAGAGTGATGGAGTGCTGCCTCAGATGAGCTGGCCTCCACAATAATTCGACCTCAACCCAATTGAGATGAGTTGGACCTTAGAGTGAAGGACAAGCAGCCAACATGTGCTCAGCATATGTGGGAAGTCCTTCAAGACTGTTGGAAAAGCATTCCAGGTGAATCTGGTTGAGAGAATGCCAAGAGTGTGCAAAGCTGTTATCAAGGCAAAGGGTGGCTATTTGAAGAATCTCAAATATAAAATATATTTTGATTTGTTTAACACTTTTGGTTACTACATGATTCCATATGTGTTCGTAGTTTTGATGTCTTCACTATTATTCTACAATGTAGAAAATAGTAAAATTAAAGAAACACCCTTGAATGAGTAGTTGTGTCCAAACTTTTGACTGGTACTCTACATTCTTATGTGGTTTACAAACCGGTCGAAAAGCTGAGAGTGTTTTTGTGACTTGGCGGTCTGAGCAGGCCGCCTTGGATCTGTTTCCCAGCATGTCAACAAGAGACTGAGCTGGAGCAGCAGCCATTTTGGAACGTATGTTTTATCATGGCAAGCTCAATGTTTACATAATGCAGCAGCTTTAAAACTCTTATTCTATCACTCTGATCCTTATCTTTGTGTGCTCTGCAAATTCACAGGGATCAGGAAAACGCATTCACAGAACACCATTTACTTCAGAGAAAACAACATGAAGGGGGGATAATGATAGATTAACCATATGCACCACTTCAACAGATCAGTTTCAGGGAGGTGTTAGGAATAGAAGTGAATCATTACATTTTATTTTCCCTGGACACCTAAATTGTGTGTTTGTGTGTCTATCTCTGGAAATGCCTTGTCTGTTTTGATAGTGTGATCATCTGTGATTTTCCTCATACACACACACACACACACACAGCCATATTTTTATTCCCGTTTAGCTTCATGCCACATATCTTGGCAGCGAAGGGGACCTCCCATCGAACACATGAGCCGGAGTCTGTTCCACATGTACAAATACCACTACCACCCAAAGAAAACACTTGACTTCATTGAAAAAGTGGTTACAAGCCGAAATCAATAGTGTCTTAAGGGAAGGGCCCTCATCTTGAGAATGGAAAAGCGTGTGTGTGTGTGTGAAAGAAAGACCATAGTAAAGTTAGACCCTTTCTTACTGGAATAACAGCAGCAGATCGACAAAGCTGTGAGTTTTATAGGAATATCTTGGCTCCCACCCGCTAATGAAATGAAAGAGCTGTTGATCTACTGTGTAATGACTAAATCAGTCGTCCTATAATGACATAGTCCATAACATTAATAGTAGAGTCTTTGTTTCAGCTTTCTATGAAAAAAGATCCCATTCAATATGAATGCAGTTGTTGTTCATTATGAACCTTCTAAAAAGTATTTTATTGAAACTAGAGCCGTGTCAGTGTGTCCCTCACGCTGTCGTCATCAACCTCTTATCTCACCTTCGTCGTCTGGCTGGAATTCTCTATTTACATTCATTCAGTTTAAAGTCCTGGTTTAGTTCTGTGCTGTCCTAAATTTAAATCAGACTCTTTAGAATCCGTTTTAAATGGAGAGGGATGGCAGCCACTTTGCCAGTGCCAATAAACTTTAATTCTCTGAAGCAGAATTTTCTTTTCACACCAATGAGTTGTTGGCCAGGCCCATTGATTTGAGAGAGGACCATGTCAGAAAGAGAGAAGCATAGGATGGTTGTAGCCTTGTGCAGAGAGGGAGTCATTAAACCAGCCCTGCTAAGGCTTAGGTTATTGGAGTTATTTAATGGCTCTAATGCCTTGATACCGATGTATAATGAAGTATGGCTATTGGCTATGGCCTCTAGGGCAAAAGAGCACCTGCTAAGGCGTGCAGACTCAGAGAGGGGGGGTGGGGGGAATCCTGTGTAGTTCCTATCTCTGCCACATGGTGGGGCTAGGTGTCACCCCCACCTGTCCCCAGAGAATCTGAAAGGTTTTTAGTTACAGTATGTTTTGTAGTGGTGGAAAAGTAGCCTGGCTGACTTGACCCATAGGGTCAACAAGACTAGTGGAGAAGAGACTTTGATTTTCATTTTACAGGTAGGCTTTGTCGAACCCCTTACACTTGGCCTATCGGGATAAATTGAAATATTTATTACAGAGGAAATATGGAAGCATATGCATAACCATGCTCTCCTAACTGTCCCAATAAGGAACTAGAGCAAGCACACTTTTGGAACACAGCCCTGCATCCCCGTCTTTACACAATTACTGTTTGCGCAACCCGAAAACGATCTATTATATAACGCAATCTGAGTCAGGTGGGCATAATTTGAAAGCTTGTTCTATTGCCAACATGAGTAGCTAAGTTATAAAATACAATCTTAGTGTCAGGCTTTCGCAAGGCAATTCAGAGAAGCAGATCGTAATAGAATGGAGTCATGAGTCCATTCATATGTGTTTGCAAACAGGCTCGTTCTGTTCAGGACAACCCAGAGTATAACAGCATGTCATCTTGTAACTGTACATCAGACATAGTGATCATAAATGGTGACACTGTATATCACATGCGTTTTATGATATGGAAATGTGAAGTGCACATTTGGACTCATGGGTGTTTGGCATGCTTGTATGACACCAAAGCGGTATTTATTATAATCCTCAACTTATCTTTCAAAATATATAGAGCACTTGTAATTTACAGCATTTCCTTCACCCAGACCTAAGACAATGTTGCCAAATTAGCCGGAGGATGGGGGCAACTTCTTGATGTGTGCGGTACTCAAGTTCAGAACGGCTGTCAGTCAAAACCCATACGGAGCTGTGAAGCACAGAGCCTGGGGCGGCAGGGTAGCAGAGCCTGGGGCGGCAGGGTAGCAGAGCCTGGGGCGGCAGGGTAGCAGAGCCTGGGGCGGCAGGGTAGCAGAGCCTGGGGCGGCAGGGTAGCAGAGCCTGGGGCGGCAGGGTAGCAGAGCCTGGGGCGGCAGGGTAGCAGTGCCTGGGGCGGCAGGGTAGCCTAGTGGTTAGAGCGTTGGACTAGCAACTGGAAGGTTGCAAGTTTAAACCCCCAAGCTTACAAGGTACAAATCTGTCGTTCTGCCCCTGAACAGGCAGTTAACCCATTGTTCCTAGGCCGTCATTGAAAATAAGAATTTGTTCTTAACTGACTTGCCTAGTTAAATAAAGGTACAATTTAAAAAAATACAAATAAAAAATGTATAACATGTTACTGTACAGACACTGCGTTCCAATTCCTGTGCTTATCTATGTCCAAATCTTTCATTTTTCACCCAGTATACGGATACAGTTGGAAAAGACTACAGACAAACAATATTTGGGCTTCAATTATGTTGACTGACTGGTTGTGATGTCTCTTCCTCTCTTCCACAGGTCTCTGAACACGCTGAACTGTCCTGGATCCTGGGCTGTCTTACCAGTATGCCCCGACTCAGACATCTGCCTCAGTGGAAGGTACAGAACGGCTTGGGAATGCTGTGGACTTTGAAATACAGTGGTAGAACCACTGAATGAGTTTACTTGGGGACAAATCATGAGTTTTTGTAAATTATACATTGATTTCAATGGGAGAATTGTGCTGCGCTGTGTAAATGGGAGAATTGTGCTGCGCTGTGTAAATGGGAGAATTGTGCTGCGCTGTGTAAATGGGAGAATTGTGCTGCGCTGTGTAATTGGGAGAATTGTGCTGCGCTGTGTAAATGGGAGAATTGTGCTGCGCTGTGTAAATGGGAGAATTGTGCTGCGCTGTGTAAATGGGAGAATTGTGCTGCGCTGTGTAAATGGGAGAATTGTGCTGCGCTGTGTAAATGGGAGAATTGTGCTGCGCTGTGTAAATGGGAGAATTGTGCTGCGCTGTGTAAATGGGAGAATTGTGCTGCGCTGTGTAAATGGGAGAATTGTGCTGCGCTGTGTAAATGGGAGAATTGTGCTGCGCTGTGTAAATGGGAGAATTGTGCTGCGCTGTGTAGATGGGAGAATTGTGCTGCGCTGTGTAGATGGGAGAATTGTGCTGCGCTGTGTAAATGGGAGAATTGTGCTGCGCTGTGTAAATGGGAGAATTGTGCTGATACGTACAGTTATTTAGTTAAGTTATAAATGGTGGAAAAGTCAATGCTTTTCTTCCATCTTCCTCCATTTTCAGCGTCCTGACTATTGTTTTAGTCCTGTTTGTTTCTCATACCTCACCTGCCAGATCTGTTTTATCGTTCTCATAATGACAGTGATTTCCCTGGCCACATGCAGTTTTACTAGGATGCCAGAGGGAAAGAAGGGACAGCCAGCAGTGTTCTGGTTCTACTCAGAAAACACCTTTTGTTTACTCAACCGATGAGTTCATGTCAAACGTGGCAGAAAATGTCCCTTGAATTCAGCCATGTTGGGTTTGTGGGAGCACTCTTCACTCGTAAAGAGAAAATGCCTTCTTAAAAACAACCCAACACGTTTTTATTTTCTTGTTCCCTCTCTCCCCCTCCTTTTATTTCTCTTCCTGCTCTCTCTCCCTCTCTCTTTCTATCCCCTCTCCCCAGATGAAGAGTAAACAGAGGAATGAGGGGAGTGTGGGGCTGTACACTTACCCCGTCCTGCAGGCTGCAGATATTCTCCTCTACAAGTGAGCTCAGTCTCTACAGTACCACATTGTGTCTGTGTGTTGCTGCTGCCTCAAATGAATAAAATATTTAAGACAACGTTTAGTAAGTTTGGGTTTTCTCCTTTATGTTCTGACAGGACCACTCACGTCCCAGTAGGAGAAGATCAGGTTCAACATTTGGAGCTGGCTCAGGACCTGGCCCGCATCTTCAACAACACCTATGGAGACTTCTTCCCTGAGCCACGTGCTCTGCTCAGTAAGTCAGCACACTGTATAATCATTGGTTATATTTGCAGGCAGAGTACTCAACATTTCTCTCGCTCTCACTCTGTTTCTCATACATGTCCAGATGCAAATATATACACACAGAAAGACACATGGCCAGCATGTTCTACGGATGGAGACTGACAGAAAGACACATGGCCAGCATGTTCTACGGATGGAGACTCTGACAGAAAGACACATGGCCAGCATGTTCTACTGATGGAGACTCTGACAGAAAGACACATGGCCAGCATGTTCTACTGATGGAGACTGACAAAGACACCATGGCCAGCATGTTCTACTGATGGAGACTCTGACAGAAAGACCCATTGCCAGCATGTTCTACTGATGGAGCATGACAGAAAGACACATGGCCAGCATGTTCTACTGATGGAGCATGACAGAAAGACACATGGCCAGCATGTTCTACTGATGGAGCATGACAAAAAGACACATGGCCAGCATGTTCTACTGATGGAGACTGACAGAAAGACACATGGCCAGCATGTTCTACTGATGGAGACTGACAGAAAGACACATGGCCAGCATGTTCTACAAATGGAGACTGACAGAAAGACGCATGGCCAGCATGTTCTACTGATGGAGACTGACAGAAAGACACATGGCCAGCATGTTCTACTTATGGAGACTGACAGAAAGACACATGGCCAGCATGTTCTCCAACCTTATGGCCATCGTAAAAGCATAAGATGCTACCAACCATGCTTGTAATGGGGCTTTGATTAAAGGACTGTTCCTGTCATCTTATCTGAGAACTTAGAGTGATAATCTATTTTTTTGGGGGGGGGGGGGTGCTCTGTCCTCAAGATGACTTGGTGTGTGTGTGTTGATGCTGTGTGTGTTGAGATGAATAGATGTGTGTGTATTACAGGGGTTGTCAGCAGTTTGACACCTGTCAATCATCAGCTGCGTCTTTGAAACCAAATCAAAGATGTCCTCTTAAATCACCCTGAAACTAAGATCTTATCAGGATATGGACCCTCACACCCCCTCTTCACCCTCTATTACCACCCCCCATGCACACTGACTTCTCTGCTCACAGCATACTGCCAGGACCTGGTTCTTATGGTGACATGATTCAAAAGGGATTCATTTGAAGCAAGGATATCATGCATACATCCACCTTTAATAAGAGGCTATAGCCATATCGCTGCCTAACACAACACAACCCAGCCTTAACAAGACCTATTCTCTTTCATCCCAATCAGGCTCCACGCGGAAGGTGAAATCCCTCCGTGACCCCTCCTCCAAGATGTCCAAATCAGACCCCCAGAAGATGGCCACTGTCAACCTCACCGACTCTCCCGACGACATCGTCCTCAAGATCCGCCGCTCCGTCACAGACTTCACCTCTGAGGTGACCTTTGACCCTGAGGTTCGTCCGGGCGTGTCCAACCTGGTGCTGATTCATGCGGCAGTGGCGGGGTGCACGGTAGAGGAGGCAGTAGGGTGGGCCAAGGGGCTGGACACGGGAAAGTACAAACAGCTGGTCGCGGATGCCGTGGTGCAGCGGCTCACACCAATCAGGGAGGAGATTGAGAGGCTGAGGGGGGACAGGGGGCATCTGGAGAGGCTGCTGGCCCACGGAGCCCAGAGGGCCAGGGAGCTGGCTGCACCTGTACTCAAGGAGGTCCGCCACAGAGTAGGCTTCTGCTGAGGGGAAAAGGGGGGATCAAATTGCCTGTTTTCTATGGTTTGTCAATTAATGAATTTACTTCTGAATAATCCCAATCCAGAAAGGCTGTGTGTGTGTGTGTGTGTGTGTGTGTGTGAGACTGGAAGATTGGCTATGGTTCTTGACTATGTGTTGTCATTTATGAGGCTCTGTGCCTTGTTTCATATTGCTGATAATGATTTTTATTTATTTAAAGAATAAATATATGTGCAGTATGCTCTGTGGGTTTCTCAAGCTCTATCACACACACACCTTCCCTTCATGGCCTTCATCAGACAGTCTGGGTAGTGAGTAGGCTAATGCCCTGTCAATAGTAGGCATTCTGCCTGTTCAGTTGTGGGCTCTGGTCTATAGATGAAGATGGAACATGGAGAAGAGCTCAGCCTCACTGTGATACTTGGATAGACTAACCTGCGATCTGGACTGCTTAGGATAATATTTTTACACTCTGTGGTTTATCCTGATATTTTCTCCCACAGTCCTGGTGATGAAAAACAACCCTCTGTGGGAGCTGGACAAATATGGCAGAAAATAGTCTATTCATAGTAGCCTACAATGACTAAGGAGTAGGCTACCAAATGTAATTTAATACATGCAATATATTTATATATTCAAGGATCTTTCAGTATAAAACATATAATATATTTTATAAGATAATTTTAATGTAATCTAATCTAGCATGAGAAATAAAAATGGGTTTATTCGAATTTCTAATGTTTTTACGAAGGAGGTCGACTTGATTTTGTATTTTTAGTCTCCCTCGGCTGAATCTCCTCTCGGATTTATATTCGATCCAGACGTCATCTGTGCCCGGAATCTGTCCTGGTTTGTAGGCCTATCCGATAGTTGTGTTAAATGGAGTGTATGTCCAATTTGTCCATAGGAAAAGCTGTATTGTATCTCGATGCTATAGGCTAAAAACTCATAGGAAAATAGCCTGAACCTCCAAAGCTGCTGAAATACTCTGAAAGTACGGAAAGGCACTTTAATCCGCAACACACGTAGCCGGACTCAGGCTACTTTATGAAGTGTTAGATGAATTTCATTACAATAGAAAACAGTAACGGAGGCAAATGCAGGTTCAAGTATTTAGTATTAATCTTATTTGTCACTAAAAACAAACATTGAGGTTTTGTATTAATGTTTTATTTTAAATTGTTTGACTTTTGTACTATAATAGTTGGCTAATTGATTTAGGCTACTCAAGTTTGAAATAACATTGTACCCCTTAACTAATCATTTTTTTATTTCTTAGTATGTAATGAATTAATCTCAGAAATGCATTAGCCAAAGTTTGGTTAGGCTATTGATAGTCCTTGCAGTATGCTGTGAGCAGACAAGTCAGGGTGCATGGGGGTGGCAATTTGTCTTTTTTCAGAGCAATAAATCACATTCAGAAACCAAATACACTGTCATTATTTCCACATTCCCTATAATTCCAATTTCTGTTGGACTATTCATTTTTCATCCTTAGGCTACATTTCTGAATGAGTATTTGTAGGCTATCCTGCTCTTTTCCCATTTTCCATAACTGCAGCAGCTCACTGTATAAATACCACACAATTTCACACTCAATTCATGTAAATATGTACAAAGTATTCCAGCAGATTTTTTTGTGACTTAATTTGTAGGAAAATACATTTTTTTGGGGCAATCTTCAGAACAATCTTTTGGAAGTTATTGGAGCAATGCATTTTGGGTAATGTTGTTCTACACTGCATTTTTTGTGTCCAATATTTATTTATATAAAAAACACATGTTTTTAATCCAATAATCCAGTATTGTCACCCAAAAAATTATAATATAATAGTAACCATATGTGTGCTTTTTATTTCTATTAATATCAATACTGTTTTCTATGCTTGTTTTCACTTAACACTTTGGGATACTGGTGCACTTGTAGCCATAGGCCCGATACTGGTGCACTTGTAGGCAACAGTAGGCCTATACGATTTTCTTCATAACACATTTCATATTTCGTGAAGCCTACATTACACAATTTTCTTCATAATGCATTTAATACAAGGCTCCACTTTTTTGTGTACATTACACCATTTCTTTCATAATGCATTTTATTCAAGGCTATGTTGAATTTTATGAGGGTTGCCAGATTTGAGAGAGACAGATTTTGTTTTGTTTTGTGCTATTAATGAAGGTATTTCATTGGGGAATGCAGATACATTTTAATGATGGGAAATTATAATACACACTATAATACGCACACAAACACTTACACACATACACATACTACTTTGTTTGTACTCCTGTTATAGCCAACTTTTGTATTAATATTTTTTTGTTAAATATTTATCTAGTTATCATGTATTCATTCTTTAACTGTTTAAATGTTTCAGTAATGATTAACATGGTTAAATAGTCATAAATCTCTGCTTGATTTAGCTTTTGCTATATTTGGCATTTTTATACATATTCTGTATTTCCATTGAAAGAAATACTTAAGCCAACACACTACTGTAAATAAATGCACATTACCTGTTATAAAATGGAAATTGCTCTCAGTAAATATATATGGTGAGAAATGTAACATATGAAGCCATACGGGGTGGAAGGGTAGCCTAGTGGTTAGAGCGTTGGATTAGTAACCGGAAGGTTGCAAGTTCAAACCCCCGAGCTGACAAGGTCCAAATCTGTCAGGCAGGTAACCCACTGTTCCTGGGCCGTCATTGAAAATAAGACTTTGTTCTTAACTGACTTGCCTAAAGGTTAAATAAATAAATGATGATATATCACCTTAAAAGGGGTTTATTTTCAACCTCTGGGGTATAACATGTTGTGCAACATGTTGTGCAAAGTGGTATAGGAGAGTCTGACAAATAACCCCTAACTTGAGTTCAGTCTTCGCCAATGAGAACCAAGAGGGGCCTAGCTTTGTTCTTCATAAAGGTAAGATGACTGGGAAAGCCCTTGATTCTAGGCTGTAGAAATCCCTCCATCCATCTCATCAGAACAGGATGGATCAACAGTGATTCAAATTACTGGTTTGCATCCTTAAAAGGATAGTTGTGTTTTGCTGCATAACACACATTATTTGTCTACCATTTGTCTACTCATTGTCAGGTTATTAGATACAGTATATAAGCTTCAGTAATAACAGAACACCATGGTTGTAATAACACTTAAAACAGGTAGTTTGTAAATGTGTAGAATGTGTTAATTTTGGGTCCACACTGGTAAGTTACCTTACAGTGCCTGGATCAAATTTGTTTTTCCCCCCTCATCAATCTACACACAATACCCAATAATGACAAAGCAAAAACAGGCTTTTAGATTTTCTTTGCTAATTTATATAAAATAACAAATGGAAATATTACACTTAGATAAGTATACAGACCTTTTTACTCAGTACTTTGTTGAAGCACCTTTGACAGCGATTACAGCCTAGTCTTGAGTATGACACTACAAGCTAGGTACAACTGTATTTGGGGAGTTTCTCCCATTGTTCTCTGCAGATCCTCTCAAGCTCTGTCAGGTTGGATGAGGAACGTTGCTTCACAGTTATTTTCAGGTCTCTCCAGAGATGTTCGATCGGGTTCAAGTCCAGTCTCTGGCCGGGCCACTCAAGGACATTCAGAGACTTCTCCCAAAGCCACTTTTGTGTTGTCTTGGCTGTATGCTTAGGGTCGTTGTGCTGTTGGAAGGTGAACCTTAGACTGGGGCAGACATCTTAAGCGCTCTGGTGCAGGATTTCATCAAGGATCTCTCTGAACTTTGCTTCGTTCATATTTTCCTCAATCCGGACTAGTCCCCCATTCCCTGCCACTGAAAAAGATCCCCACAGCATGATAATGCCACCACCATGCTTCACCATACGGATGGTGCCACATTTCCTCCAGACGTGATGCTTGGCATTCAGGCCAAAGAGTTCAATCTTGGTTTAATCAGACCAGAAAATCTTGTTTCTCATGGTCATGAGTCTTTAGGTGCCTTTTGGCAAACTCTAAGCGGGCTGTCATGTGCCTTTTACTGAGGAATGGCTTCAGTCTGACCACTCTACCATAAAGTCCTGATTGGTGGAGTGCTGCAGAGATGGTTGTCCTTCTGGAAGGTTCTCCCATCTCCACAGAGGAACTCTGGAGCACTGTCAGATTGGCCATCGGGTTCTTGGTCACCTCCCTGACCCAAGGCCCCTCTCCCACGATTGTTCGGTTTGGCAGGGCGGCCAGCTCTAGGAATAGACTTTGTGTTTCCAACATCTTCCATTTAAGAATAATGGAGGCCACTGTGTTCTTGGGGACCTTCAAAACTAAAGACGTTTTTTGGTACCCTTCCCCAGATCTGTGCCTCGAGAAAATTCTGTCTCGGAGCTCTACAGGCAATTCCTTCAACCTCATTGCTTGGTTTTTGCTCTGACATGCACGGTCAACAGTGGGACCTCATGTAGACCAGTGTGTACCTTTCCAAATCATGTCCAGTCAACTGAATTTACCATAGGTGGACACCAATCAAGTTATAGGAACATGATGATCAATGGAAACATGATGATCAATGGATGCACCTGAGTTCAATTTGGACTCTCATAGCAAAAGGTCTGAATAGTTATTTCTGTTTTTGTGTTTTCAATACATTTACTAACATTAGCGAAAATGTTTTGTCATTACAGGGTATTGTGTGTAGATTGATTGAGGAAAACATTTAGTTAATCCATTTTAGAATAAGGCTGTAACAATGTGGAAATATCAAGGGGTCTGAATACTTCCCGAAGGCCACTGTATGTAAATGATAGTCACAGAGGATTTTCTTCTGAATAACTGGTCAGGACATAACACTTTCCATTCAGCTTCAGGCAACTTGGATGTAAAGGCTTGATCACACCTGCTGTGACTACCTCTATCTATCATGCCCATTGATTTATCTCGTAAGCACCAATGTAATTACACCCAACACAATGTTGAAAAACAGAATGCTTACCACCACTAGATCACATAATTGGAAAAGAGCTGGCACCAGTGTAGCATAAGATATAGTACTTGATTTACTGTGGATATAGATACCTTTATACCTGTTTCCTCCAGCATCTTCACAAGGTCCTTTGCTGCTGTTCTGGGATTGATTTGTACTTTTCGCACCAAAGTACGTTAATCTCTAGGAGACAGAACGCATCTACGTCCTGAGTGGTATGACGGCTGCGTGGTCCCATGGTGTTTATAGTTGCGTAATATTGTATGTACAGATGAACATGGTACCTTCAGGTGTTTGGAAATTGCTCCCAAGGATGAACCAGACTTGTGGAGGTCTACAATTATTTTTTGATGTCTTGGCTGATTTCTTTTGATTTTCCATGATGTCAAGCAAAGAGGTACTGAATTTGAAGGTAGGCCTTGAAATACATCCACAGGTACACTTCCAGTTGACTCAAATGATGTCAATTAGCCTATCAGAAGCTTCTAAAGCCATGACATAATTACTGGAATTTTCCAAGATGTTTAAAGGCACAGTCAACTTAGTGTATGTAAACTTCTGACCCACTGGAATTGTGATACAGTGAATTATATGTGAAATAATCTGTCTGTAAAAAATAGTTGGAAAAATTACTTGTGTCATGCACAAAGGGGATGTCTTATCCGACTTGCCAAAACTATAGTTTGTTAACAAGAAATTTGTGGAGTTGCTGAAAACTAGTTTTAATGACTCCAATTTAAGTGTATGTAAACTTCCGACTTCAACTGTATGTTGTAAACAAGAGCTGGTACCTCGAACTCTAAGGAAGTCTCAATGTTTTGCTCACCTGAGGTACAGTATCTCATGATAAGCTGTAGACCACACTATTTACCAAGAGAGTTTTCATCTGTATTTTTTTGTAGCTGTCGACAGACCACCACAAATCGATGCTGGCACTAAGACTACACTCAATGAGCTGTATACTGCCATAAGTGAACAGGAAAACGCACACCCAGATTTGGTGCTCCTAGTGGCCGGGGACTTTAATGCAGGAAAACTCATCAGTTTTACCTCATTTCTACCAACATCTTAAATGTGCAACCAGAGTGAAAAAAACTCTACACCACCTTTACTCCACACACAAAGATGTGTACAAAGCTTGCCCTCGCCCTCCATTTGGCAAATCTGACCATAATTATATCCTCCTGATTCCTGCTTACAAACAAAAACTAAAGCAGGAAGCACCAGCGACTCGGTCAATAAGAAAGTGGTCAGATGAAGCAGATGCTAAGCTACAGGACTGTTTTGCTAGCACAGACTGGAATATGTTCCAGGATTCTTCCGATATCATTGAGGAGTACACCACATCAGTCACTAGCTTCATCAATAAGTGCATCGATGACGACGTCCCACAGTGACCTTACGTACATACCCCAACCAGAAGCCATGGATTACAGGCAACATCCGCACTGAGCTAAAGGGTAGAACTGCTGCTTTCAAGGAGCAGGACTCAAACCCGGAAGCTTATAAGAAATCGCACTATGCCCTCCGACGAATCATCAAACAGGCAAAGCGTCAGTACAAGACTAAGATTGAATTGCACTACACCGGCTCCGATGCTCGTCGGATGTGGCAGGGCTTGAAAACTATTACAGACTACAAAGGGAAGCACAGCCGCGAGCTGCCCAGTGACACGAGCCTACCAGACAAGCTAAATTACTTCAATGCTCGCTTCGAGGCAATTAACACTGAAGCAAACATGAGAGCATCAGCTGTTCCAGATGACTGTGTGATCACCGTAGCCGATGTGAGTAAGACTTTTTAAAAGGGTCAACATTCACAAGGTCGCAGGGCCAGACGGATTACCAGGACGTGTACTCCGAGCATGTGCTGACCAACTGGCAAGTATCTTCACTGACATTTTCAAATTCTCCCTGTCTGAGTCGTAATACCAACATGTTTTAAGCAAACCACCATAGTCCCTGTGCCCAAGAACACTAAGGGAACCTGCCTAAATGACTACCAACCTGTCACACTCACATCTGTAGCCATGAAGTGCTTTGAAAGGCTGGTCATGGCTTACATCAACACCATTATCCCAGAAACCCTAGACCGACTCCAATTTGCATACCACCAAACAGATCCACAGATGATGCAATCTCTAGTGCGCTCCACACTGCCCTTTCACACCTGGACAAAAGGAACACCCATATGAGAATGTTATTGATTGACTACAGCTCAGCGTTCAACACCATAGTGCCCTCAAAGCTCATCACTAAGCTAAGGACCCTGGGACTAAACACCTCCCTCTGCAACTGGATCCTGGACTTCCTGACAGGCCGCATTCAGGTGGTAAGGGTAGGTAACAACACATCTGCCACAATGATCCTCAACACAGGAGCCCCTCAGGGGTGCGTGCTCAGCATGGCCAGGCACGACTCCAACACCATCATTAAGTTTGCGATGACACAACAGTGGTAGGCCTGATCACAGACAACGGCGAGACAGCCTATATGTAGGTGGTCAGAGACATGGCCGTGTGGTGCCAGGACAACAACCTCTCCCTCAATGTGATCAAGACAAAAAATATGTTTGTGGACTACAGGAAAAGGAGGACAGAGCACGCCCCCATTCTCATCGCCAGGGCTGTAGTGGAGCAGGTTGAGAGCTTCTGTATGGCAACTGCTTGGCCTCCGACCACAAGGCACTACAGGGGGTAGTGTGTACGGCCCAGTACATCACTGGGGCCAAGTTTCCTGCCATCCAGGACCTCTATACCAGGCGGTGTCAGAGGAAGGCCCTAAAAATTGTCAAAGACTCCAGCCACCCTAGTCATAGACTGTTCTCTCTGCTACCGCATGGCAAGCGGTACCAGAGTACCAAGTCGAGATCCAAAAGGGTTCTCAACAGCTTCTACCCCCAAGCCGTAAGGCTCCTGAACAGCTAATCAAATGGCTACCCATTTGGATGCGCGCTGTTAAGAAGCAGTGCGGCTTGGTTGGGTTGTGTATCGGAGGACGCATGACTTTCAACCTTCGTCTTTCCCGAGCCCATACTGGAGTTGTAGCGATGAGACAAGATAGTAGCTACTAAAACTATTGGATACCACGAAACTGGGGAGGAAAAGGGGTAAAACAAAGAGCCACTGAACACGATGATTGACACTTGTGTTTTTCTGTTGCTCTTTAGAAAAATGATATTTCAGTCTTGGAGCTGTTTCCTGACTGATTTCACGTTTGGTTAATGATGTTTGTCCCCCATGAAACACTGTAAACGTGGATTTTACTTCCTCAAAATAACCCGAATGAATCTAAGAACTCAAGAAATCTGTAATTTTTACATTTTTTGCCAAGGATGTTTTAGTTTCACAACTGTACATCTAACTAAGGTGTTTGGTGCGGTATTTCTCAAGTAAAAAAATGTTTTGTCTTATGTAAACAAAGTCGGAGCTGCTGGAAAGGACTGTCTCACTGTCTATGCTCTTAGATAGAGCGCATCACTGCAGCTGTTCACGCCATGTTAGTGGGTAAATGGACATCGTCAAATCAAAACTCAACCTTAATTTATCCGTTGTGATGCATGGACGTTCCAAACTCAGTTTTAAACCAGACTGACTTCATGACAAATTATCCTATTTACACTTTGTAGTCAATTTTGACATTAGATTAACTGTTTCTGACTCAAATTGATGCCACAGACCGGTTTCAAAGGCATTTGTTGCTTTTTAAAGACAGTAGCTCTTTAAGGCTAATTTCGTCATTAGAACCTTCAAGTGGTGATTTTAGCATATAAATATTGGTGGGGCAAAATAAATGATTAAGTGGGATACATGCCAGCAAAGCCACTACACCACACAACACTAAACAATACATTAATTGAAATATAACGGTGACAAACTGTGCCCACAAACTGTTAGGGCCTACATAAAGCTGTCCCAACAGCAGTCCGAACATCTTCCTATCAGCGGAATCTTGTCTGGCAGCGAAACAGTTCATTCAGCCTCATTTACTGCCTTTTTAAAAAACATAGCTGATATAGCTGACTTGCTTAAACAAATGTTGTTTCTAATGAAAATTGAGATGAACAAACTATGGCATAAGGGGACGACAAGCGGATAAGAGGCAATACATAATTTCGATTAAGAGATTAATGAGCAAGCTACGACGGACGTAGTCAATATAAGTATTTGTTTAGCACTTTTGAAATGTACAGCGACAGAATTCAGAACATGGTTCTTACAGTTTTCTCCCTGTACACCAAGTCAGAACTGTAGTATAAATGAAGTGGGCATATAAGCACACAATGAAAGCTCTTACAATATTCAATGATTACATTTCTCTAAAACTGGTTATAGGCTACATGTGCACCACCAAGTCAGAACAGTGGGCGAAATTAAGAGGGATAAATAGACCAAATTATTAGGGTGAGACCCATGGGCTTCTAACATCTTACTACACAGCATACCCTTATGTATACTGTAGCTAAGAAAGTAATACTATCTCCCTGGCATATTACATCCTTTATGCAGCAGCATACAATATATGTTTGGACTCACCTTGTTGTGCTGTGCTCACATGAAAGGAAGATGGTGCGGCGGTCCTTCGTGGGCAAATTTTGTCATCAAAGTCTGGCATTCTCTGGATTTATGGGGCTTTCAAAACAACTGGGATCTCTGGGGGAAAAAACAAGGTTGAATCATGATGATGCCATTGATCTTCAGTTCGTAGCTCTAGAAAGAGGCTGGATTTACTATTCCGAGTTAGATGACCGTTCAAAACATATTTTCCCAGTCAGAGCTCGTTTATTGCGGCACAAATCATGCTTCATTGACTACATGGCCAATGTTGAATGTTTATAATTTTAAACTTGGAAAAGAGCCCCCTAATCCTAGATTTAGGACCACACAGCCACTGTCACTGATTCCTTCCAAACCACTCATTGTTGAATTTGCTATTTCCAACTTGTTGTGTAATGTTTATGTCCTATGGTTGATGAGCACCGATATGTTTTATCTATAATTTCTCTTCATTATTTCTCTTCATATGACAAGGATTAAAAAGGATGTTCCAATAGATTGTCGACTTGATTCATGATGACTGCTAGCTAAGATTTTGAAAGTATGATGTTGATATGATCAGTCCAATCAAAGCTACTGTACATATAATGTGGCCATTTTAAATGTGGCCAATGACCTTGAGCCTTCTTGGATGAGCACTTCTAACGTATATCTATGACAGCACCAAAGGGGCTAGAATTTTCGAGGTGTCCCCTTAGACTTCGAGGTGACGTTGTGTCCCCATGAGTGACAGAACACTGAGCCAATCACAGCGCAATGCTCCTTATTTTCTGCTGGCTTGCCCCACCACCACAGAAAGCACTGTGCTAGGCTGAAACACCTGCATTTGTGCCGCCATAATCAAGAAAAAAATATATACCATGTTTGTATGCGCCTTTATTAACTCAATTACATATGTTTTTACATTATTTGCAAAACTGATATGTGACACTATTAATGCCAAAATAACATGCAAAACAGGCAAGCCCCCCCAAAATATGTGCAAAAAATGTGTGGCTCAAAACAGATGGAGCAGAGCTGAATGACGGGTCACCACCAGAACCTTCATAGGATCATCTTAAATCTCTGAGCTGTTTCGAAAACCATCGTTATTAATGTTGCACATGAAAACACTCAATCTAACGCCTGCCTCAGAGCAGTCGTAGAACAGCAAGAACTAAGTGCTCCCTTATAGGTTTTCTTTCTTCACTGCTGCATCAATGTATACAAAACATCTCTGCTAAAAATAGAATCACATAGTTTATCCGTCTCTGTGTTACTGCTGATAACTTCAGAACTAAGTTCACTACAAATACAAAGTTGCCAATGTCTTTGTAATTGATACGAACAAGCAATGTGCGAAAATATGATTCAAATGAGCAGAGATGACTGCATTAATATATTAACAGTCTGCTATGCATATTTCAATCATGTTGAAATACATTTTATGTTCAATCAACTGAGTTCTGTAATTTGTCTCAATATATTTCATGATGTGTAGCCTGGCATATGCGCAATGATGTGCCACATCTGTGATTTAGTGAATTGTTATTGGGTAAGCATTAGAATAAGCACCTCAATATTTAGCGGTAATACCAGCCGCCCACTGGGCACAGACATCAGTTCAATGTCTGGTTTTGATTTACATTTGGTTGAGTTGTCAACTAACGTGTAATCAACAAAAAAATGTACTATGTCATTGGACTTAGGTCAAAAGTTTTGGGGTAAAATACGAAATTCTCTTACTTGCAGGGAGATCCTTGAAGATTGATGTCGAAGTGGACTTCTATCCATGTCCAGAGGACATCGGGAAAATGCCTTCAAAACCGGCCACTAGGGGCAAAGGTGAGCGCTATTACCATCAAGTAGGCTTGGGTTTTGCTAGGATGTTGTGGATCGGATGGTGGATGGGCGTACACCCATGACTCCGGATCACTGGTTTTACTTTTTTGGTTTTAACCCTATCCCTATCACAATCTTTAACTCTTACCTTAACCATTTGGAATGAGTGCCTGAACTTAACCCTTAACTTTTACATTTGGATAAATGGAAGATACAAAGCTGCAGGATCAACAAAAACTTCGAAATTTGACGTTTAGAGAATGTGGATGAATGTATAATTCTGCAGTGACTGTGAGAGCTTGTTGCTGGATGAGTTTTTGCAAATCCAATTAGTTTTCTATGTAGTTTCAAAGTCATCATATTGATTTTTGGGGGTTGAAATGACATCATTCAACCAGTTGTGGCCCAGTGTGTGATCCGTTGTCAGTATTGTGAAATAATTATAATATTAAGGTAAGATTTGCATGGAAAAAGCTGTTCTGAGAGCAGAGCTCGATTTCTTTCCTTAGAGACCGTTCTCTGTGTGGTGTTTTGGGAAACGCATGTTACATCTTCGGCTGTTTTTTAATTTTTTTAATTTAACCTTTATGTAACTAGGCAAGTCAGTTAATAACAAATTCTTATTTACAAAGGCAAAAGGCCTCCTGCGGGGACAGGGGCTGTGATAAAACACACATAACGACATGAGAGACACCACAACACTGCATAAAGAGAGACCTAAGACGACGACATAGCATGGCAGCAACACATGACAGCGCAGCACAGTAGCAACACATCATGGTAGTAGCACAAAACATGGTACAGCATTATTGGGCACAGACAACAACACAAAGGGCAAGAAGGTAGAGACAACCACACATCACGCGAAGAAGCCACACGGTCAGTAAGAGTGTCAACGAAAGATGCATCATTAAAACAGTCCTAAGCCTAAATTCCATCGCTATCGGAAACCGGGTCCTGGGCCTCGTTTCCCAGTTGTGACGTAACTTAACCTGATGATCGTACCAGATGCATCATTATTTATGAGCCAAGTTTTTATGTGTTTCCCAAACAAGCACATAGAGAGAACGTTTGCTAAGTGTGTCGTTAGACTGTCCATATTGATAGGATCGAAAGAAAAGCAGCGCTCTCAGATCAGCTTTCTCCATTTAAATATTACCTTTACATTATAATTGTTACACAATACTGACGACATATCAGCTCCTAGAGAGATATTACCACATATGGCTGCAAATAGACTATTGAGGCGGATTATTATGCTTAAATTTGATTTATCCAATAATAATGCACTTAATCACAGACAGGGCACATAATAGCGCACGTCACACAAACATATTGAGGAAAAAATGACAGACCGTAGCCTAGTAGCACATTACAACTCAATTAATTGAACATGAACTGTATGTAAATATGTTTGAAATGGCCTATATAGGCCCATGTATTCTATATATCTAATAATGCAGTCATCTCTGTTTTCATTTGAAGCATAATTTTATCCTTCACTTGTTTGTAACAATTGCAAATAGACCTACTTTGGCAACTTTGTATTTGAAGTCAACTTCGTTCTGAAGATATCGGCGGTCACAGTCACAGCCTAAACATCTTCATTCTATGTTTAGCAGATATCTTCTGTGAATAAAGTGATGCAGAAGGGCACAACATAATCTGCTGCACTTTGGCTGCTCTACACGTGGTCTGGATCATTCGTAGATGGGCGAATATTTTTAGAAGCCATGTTACAAACGAAGGCTCTGGGAGACACCCCCGCTACTATAAAGATGCACCATAAGAAGGTTTTAACGATTATCTTAACACTACTAAGGCTCTGGGAAACGAGGCCTTGAGCTGTCAGTTGATGTAGAGAGGACCGGGTATAGCTTGAACTGTCAGTTCATTTGGAAGTGTTATAACAGCCGATGTGTTGTCATTTTGGATGGTTTAGCCTACTGCACCCCGACCTGTTTCGTCCGTTGCATGGTTTATTTCTCCGGGGTCACGGGGTCAAACAACTTACTGCACTAATTGAAGGTGAACGGTGGGTGTTGAAGTCTTTAACCCTTTCATAATCAACAAAATTATATCCGGCTAGATAGCGGAAACTAAGAAGTAACCTATCTTATTTCACAGATTAGCTAAAAGGGCTGTCATGTAAAACCCTCATGATGATCATCTGAAATGGACAACCCTAATTGGGTAGATTAGTGACGATATTTTACATTTTACATTAACATAAATTAGTTTAACGTTATGCTTTTAGAATCGTCAACAGGGCTCGAGTATTTTATTATTATAGGCCCAATTCTTCCCTGAGGCTCTGAGACGGTGCTTGACTTAGGCAGCACCTCGTCGAGCTGATTACCGACACCTCACATTTTCTACTGCTTGAGGTCCTGTTCCTCTTATATAATATTAGCTCAAACGTATTGTAGAGCTCCTGCACCTAAATGTAAACAATACCGGATTCACACTATTTGTCCTGGAATATTGGACATTATGCACAAATGTTGCATTGCGCCATTTTAGGGCTATGTGGCCAGCGCAGGGCGCACTCTAAAAATCCAGGCATTTTAAGTACTAACGTTTGCACATTGCATAATATTGTTCATAATCTTATATCAAAGTTTGTTTGATGTATCATTATAATATTGTTATATGGTTAACCATATTCATCACAATGCTCTGTTATATCGGCCATCGGTTCGTTAATAAACTCGATAACAAAACCATTCCTTGCAAATATTCGCTTTTATTCACCCAACCTCAAACTCTTTCCCGTTTTACGTTTTTAATGGTTGACAAGTATTTTAATTTAATATGTCGCCCAATAGGACTGTAACCTATGTGATACGTTCATCTTTGTACGAGAAAGGAACACAATAATTGACTGTTTTTGTGGTGTTGTTGTTCACATTTGTGTTTAAATATTTAAAAAATGTATGCATTGTGAATTTAAGTTCCACATTGATAGGCCTTCAGCCATCACATCTTGAATTAAAGTGATCTTCTTTAACTTCTCCTATATTTTCTAAAGAATTTAACGATTAATTAACATGTTTAACCCTTGTTGTCCTTTAATTATTATTTACTCTGAATTGATGTATTATTAACGATTAATTCTCAGCTGGTGATTGATCGGCAGTTTATTTATCCAGATCCCAAGGAACGCAAGGAGCATTTAGACTATAGGATCATTTCATCATCAAATTATAGACTAATATGCAACCACAATTTTGTAATTTTGTAGGTCTATGAAATTATAATTTTACCGCAACTCCAACACTATTGTTTATATTTTGATATTAGTTTTAGAAAAATTATTTTATAATTAATTTAATTTGTTATTCAGCGCTTTTAATTAGAGGATCCTCAGATCTGTAGGCAGAAACATACAACTATACATAGCCTACATTAATTATAATAATCAAATAAATGTTATGCTTGTTTGAAAATGAATGGTTTACAAAGCGACTTTTTATTTTCTGTACATGGGGTTTCTTGGCCCAAGGAAACCTCGTTTGATTAGAGTCAAGGGGTCTCAAACTAAAAACGTTCCTAATTATAAAAGTGATTTATAAGTAAGTTTATTCATGGGATGTTTTGTGTACTGTTGTTTTATCTCTGATATTAAACGTTTGCACAAATGCTTTTTTGCTGGCCCACATAACAAGATATTACTGCTTCGTTCAACATTAACCCACCATATATACGACATATTTCATACGTGTTTGTCCCGTATCTTTTGTTCTAGAGGCACACTCAGGTTTTCTGAAGAATCCTGTAATGTAATGATTATGCTATAGTCTAATAGAAAATATGATTAAGTCTACCATAAAAACCTTGTAATAACTCAAGAATAACATTTCTATTATGTTTGTCGAATCTTCTCCATTTGGAAAGATAGGATAAGCCAACCACTTTTCCTTATGTTTTGAGTGTGTTAACGTTATTCATTAGATAGGCTATTTAGATGGTTTTGCTAAACAGTTTTAAACATTTGGCCTCCAACTTGCTACCCGACTCTACCATCAACATGCGCGCTTTAGGATGAAAAGAATAGAGGCAAATAAAACTTATCAAAGCCTTGTTTTCAGTGTCTTCTAGTACGCAGTGCACAGCTATAGATACAACGTTTCAATAACTTGGTAAGGATACATATTATCTTCTATATTCTCCCCTCAAACAAATAATCTTGCTTCTGACCAGGCCACCTGTCATGGTCTTTGAGCTCGCTCTGATTTTCAGCTGTTCATGAAGCTCTAACATAACTTTATTAAATCTGCTAAATTTTAAATTAAATAACGCCGTGCAGTAGGTTATGATACGTTCTGAATGATATTTATCAAATAAATGTAGTACTATTTTTTCCATAAATCCCTGACGATGTTGATTTAGTGCTGGATGGTCAGTTACGAGAGTCCAGTTTCGGATTCCTCTTCCAGGAGTTGTTCTTTCTCTCATCTGCAATTGGTTGACACATTTTGGCTCTCTCTCTTTCTAGGCTTCTCATTGGACGCGCGAGGTTTGACAGTGAGCGAGAGGGTTGCACTTAACGCTTCGGAAAAAAAGTTATCCAGAAGTGAGTATCAATCAGAGAGCGGGGAGAAGGACAAAAAGAGAAGAAGGAAGAGGCAGAAAAGCAGGACGGAGAGACAAAAGCGATAGATAACATTACTTTCGAGCAATCAAACGCGCCGTAGAGATGGCATATCATATCGTTAGAGGTTTGAAACATCATTTATAGTCATAGTTTTTGGATTACTTTCGTCATTGTCGACTCTTTGCACTGTTGTAAACATTGACGTGCGCATTTTCCTTGTGCTCACTGCTTGGACGGAGTTTTTGTTTTCCCTCTTGTGGATTTGCCTTGGGAGAAATGAGTGACAGGAGGCGATCTGCCGCTGCTCTGAGCTCGAGAGCGCACGCCTTTTCGGTGGAAGCCCTGATCGGGTCAAACAAGAAGAGAAAGCTCCGCGCCTGGGAGGAAAAGGAGCTGGAGTTGTCTATGGAGAGCCTCGCCACCAACGGACAATTAGGAGACAGCGACGACCCTGCACATTGTCTAGATATCGACCCCGGTCAGTGCGTAACCACCATTACTTCATATTTTGGGGTTGTTGAATATTGTTATGCTTCCATCACAAAACTACGGATTATATCTCATGGAAAAGAGGAATACAGAAAAGGCAACCATTTCATCACCATCTCAAAGATTACGAGTCATTCTTTTTCCTCAGATAACTAATGTGGAATAATATAGTAGCCTACTACTGTAGGCTAATAGTGCCCGTAAATAATATATGTTTGTAGTTTAACATAACTATATACCGTTGGCCTAATAGTGGTGTATTAACATTGTGTAAATGATCAAAGAAGTTAACCACAAAGTATTGATTTTGTATAAGAACCATTGCTTTAACAAATTAATCGTCATGTCAGTAGAAGCACGCAGAAAACGTAGTAGCCTCTCGTGGAAGGTCACGGTTAATTTTCTTATTGCGCAACTATATTCATTCATAACGTAAATGGTTACCTTAAAAGTTGTTTTACCATTGTTTTACAAATGACTACATATTGGTACAACATACAGGTCGCATGTGAGGCCAGTGCCCCCTCTCTATTAGGCCTAGCTGGGTAAAATCTATTTCACGTGTGCCTTCCCACTGAGCACAGACGTCAATTCAACGTCTATTACACGTTGTTTCCATGTCATTTCATTGAAATGACATGCAAACAACGTCGATTCAACCAGTGTGTGACCAGAGGGTCTCTAGTGATACAATACAATTGGCCATACAGGTGACGCCAGTGGAGACATGA
Source organism: Oncorhynchus masou masou (assembly GCF_036934945.1). Taxonomy (NCBI): domain Eukaryota; kingdom Metazoa; phylum Chordata; class Actinopteri; order Salmoniformes; family Salmonidae; genus Oncorhynchus; species Oncorhynchus masou. The sequence goes on along the minus strand of NC_088240.1, from coordinate 21,197,864 downwards.
TCAATTTTAATTAATATTTACATATTAAGATGGTCTTGAATTGAGAGAGATATTTGAGATTTGAGATATTTGAGATGAGATGAGATAGGCCTACATTAGCAGCAAGGTTACACGAATTAGTGTAGGTTCTGTGGTTCAATGGAAATCATGCATTTTTGCATACAAGATATCGTAGAAATAAGCCAAATCTGGGGTTTTTATACAAAAAAAAAATGGTGAGTCCAAATCTAATAATATAATGTGTGTGAAGAGAGTGTGTGTGTTGTTTGCACATGGTTAGCCTGTGTGTATTTTCTATTCCAATTTCGTGCAGCATATACAGACCTAGTCTGACGCCATAATTGTTCATATTTGGGAAACAATAGGCCAATGAAACGTACGTTTAAACAATTTGTATTATTATGTTGTATTGGTTTATTTGTCCAATAATATAAACTATTTCGCTATATGAAATGAAGGACAAGCAAAACCCCGTTTGACCTATAGGCCTACTCAAAATGTGTTCTGTGGATTACTTTCAGTCTAAGGAAAACATCAACACAGATTTCAGTCAATTCTGGAGCCATAATATTATTTTGTGTATTCGCTATAGGAAAAACGGCGATTATGTAGAGACTCGGGCCTCAATCTCCAAGTAGCACTCACCTATATGAGCACTGGTGGGTATACAGAATAGCCTAAAACAGAATTGGGACATCAATGTATATTTAATTCAAATTGATGATTATGAATTTTGTATGCCTAAATCCCAAAATTGAAATGCCCAGGCTAATTTTAATGGCCTGCTATGAATCACGTAGGCTTTTTATTACTGTCAAAACATTTCATATCCACAAATCGCAATTCTCAAAATCTTTTCAAAATCTTTTATCGTTTTTTTATTTGTTGGAAATGTTGTAATAAGCAAAAGAAAGTAGCATAGCCTATCAGGATTTTCAATAGGTCGAAGTTATTGCAGGCCTAGGCCTACAGTGCGCATGTCACATTATATTCAAGTTAGGATAGGCTTATCTATAATTTTAAATGCTAGAATATTCTAAATTATTAACGAAGACAGCAAAATCTGTATGAAAAACTTTTATATGTCACAAATGTATCATATTTTCTACGTTTTGTGGGATTTGAGCAGGTTTGAATTGAAGAACACTGCATTGATCTTATCGGAGAGACTGATGTAAAAAGCAGACAACAATGACACAATCTTGAGGCTTCGAGCTTGAGTATCCTTGCTTTATTAACTACATGACGATGGAGATATTCCATACCCTGGCCTATTCTAACCTCCTCTGGCCTCAGATATGAATCGTAGGCCTAATATAAATTGATAGATATCCTCTTAGCTCATTATTGCCTACATTGAATGTCTGGCTCATTATAGCCTACATTGAATTTCAACAGACACGTAAACCAACAATCCCCATTACAACTGGATTCACAATAAGTCTTGTAGCCTATAGACAAAAGGCGAAGTCCCTCCTGCTTTTTCTCAAATATGTAGGCCTGCATTAATGATCTAAAATGGTCTAAAACGTTTTGCATTACAGGCTATATGCCCATATATATATATATATATATATATATATATATATATATATATATATATATATATATATATATATATATATATATATATTATTTGGATCATTAAAATCACTGTAGACTAATTTAGCGTTGCGTACATGGCTTTATGATCTACATATTTATTTTTAATTTTAAAATACATTGTTGAGGCCTGGTCAAGCTGCATGGTCGAGAAGCCTTCAGCAAAATGACCCCCGCGCACAGAGGTTGCTGACTGAAATACGCCAGCCGCCAAGCGTTGGGCATTTGGTGGATGCCTCACAAATGAGGAGAACCGAACTAAATTAGTTCACAGCTGAGATGCAGGGTATCGGTACTACCATTGACAATTGGACAGCGAGCCAGTCAGTCAAATACAGGTTATATATCCTCCACGGTTTCACATGAGCTGGAGTCGCCGTTAATTGAAAAGTCACGTTGTCTCGACGAACTCCATGTCGTTATGAGCCAGATTCCTGGCAGCGTTGCAGGCAGTGTGTGAGAGTATCCAGCCTTGACTAGCCTCCAATTGACGCATAGACCAGCCATCATTGAAAACAGCTCGTCTCTGTGGTCAGTTTGTGCGGTTTAGGCTTTTTACTTAATGATTTTGCCTCCATGTGAAGCTTTCAAACCGACATGGTCATATAACATTCTTATTGAAAGACACGTCTTGGAAGAATATATAAAAATAGTGAGAACACACAATAGCGTAAACTGAATTAATCCCAATGTGTTTTCCCAGAGAAGCAACATGTATGACAAACATGACCTTAGTTTCAGATTTGATTTTGTACCTTTATTTAACCAGGCAAGTCAGTTAAGAACAAATTCTTATTTTCAATGACGGCCTGGGAACAGTGGGTTAACTGCCTGTTCAGGGGCAGAATGACAGATTCTGTCGGATCGGCAGATCGCAACCTTCCGGTTACTAGCCCAATGCTCTAACCACTAGGCTACCCTGCCGCCCCAGATAAGCACATGTAGGCCTGTCTGCAGAATCTCCCCTCCAAAGCAAGGACTATTATCAATATTAAATGACTTGCCTGAAATTTAAATATCAGCACTGTCAGGTGTGTGGAAGAGAGAACATACAAAACCTGTAATAATAAGACAGAGTACTGTCATTGTGGATTTACAAATACATATATATAACATATTGCAGATTGCCTTTAATCTCACTCTTAAAGAAAGCCTATTACTGGCCTATTACTAAATGGTTTGTATAGCATATATGTCTCACACAGGGAATCTGTAATTATATTATGGATAATAATTTAGACTTGTATTTGTATTTTTACAGTCTATGGGGTGACACTGGATCTTAAGAGACAGGCATAGGCTACTGTCACTGAACTGTTGAATCTTTATTTTAAACCATATATTTGTGATTTTGTGTTTATTCTGTCCGTACTTCATTTAACTCCGTGGTTTAAATATGTTTTCATATTCTGTATAACAATATATTATATACTGTATGATATATAAATTGTCACTTGGTACTGATTATCCCAGAACCATTTTCTACATTAGAGACTCAAATGTAAAAATTCTGCCTCTGAGAAGAAAAGCCAAAATGTAAGACAACAGATGTGTGCGATATTAAAATGGTTAAATCTTTATTTTATTGCCTCTCCCTAACATGGGTCTGAATTAAATTCAGGCAGAAACAGGTGGTTCTGCTTCTTGTGGATTGGGTTACTCTTCAATTTCATGGTTGGTAGATTGCTACTTACCCACTCTGTTACAACTGTATTAAATGCATCTTCTATTCATAAACCTGTTTCCATAGGAAGGACTTTACCTCGTAAGGCAAGTGTGTAATGATCACCAATGACCAGATCAGTCATACTCTTTGAATAGTCCATTGTTCCAATTCAATAGTCACACACACATTTGTTAGTTTCGTAACATGCTTTTTTCCAAATTAGATCATTACATAGTGAATGAGTTTGTGTGTGAGAATAAGAAGCTAAAGTCCATAATATTCTTTGTGTTATAAAAGTGTTATAATTCACATTCAAACTATCTAGACTTCTTGTTGTGACAAACCGAAGACATCATTATTGTTATTTTTTTCAAACTTGGTAGACGTACAGGGAAAATCAATGTTCTCCGTCTAATGAGGTTCAACACAAGTTGATTTCTCTGTGCATAACCACAAGTTAGTTTATAGGGTTTTGAAAAAGTGAGTGCTGTTCTCCATAGTTTAGTAGAGTCTGGTGCAGTCTTTATTGGACAACTGTCTATGATTGTAGTTGGTCTGCATTAATCATGCAGTTGAGGTTAGCGCCAGATTTCTGACTCTGCTTCTACCTTTCTCTCTATTAACTGCAGCGAGGTGCTACTTCCTTAAATATATGTATTTGTTCCTCTCTTCCTCTCACTACATCTCTTTCATTGTCTCCCCATTTCTCTCTCGATATGTTTCTTTTTATCCAGCAATATCCTGTGTAATGTGGGATAGATGTGTGTCGTTTCTCTCACTTGTGTTGCTCAGCTGTACTGACTGGTTATAGTGGGTGAGACAGAGCAGGCTGTCAGTGAGTAGGGGGACAGTGGGATAACTGTGGTGGACAGGGACTGGTCTGGTGACATATGAGGGACAACGTGGTGACTCATTGAGGACTGGTAGACGTACACAGCGCAGCTTGATGACAGCAAAGGCCTGAGATGACAGCAGCAACCAGGCTGTCATGGTTGCTCTGAGCAGGCACAGATATCTGGTTTGGCCTCTCCCGCTGTGTGGCTGATGGCTGTGGGGCTGTATGGGCCAAATCAACAGCCACTCAGTCAGCCTTGTTCTTCGGCTCACACATGGTGTGAGAGAGAGGATCATCACCGCCAATACGCTGAAAGGATCTCTCAAGTGGATGACGAAAAGTCTTTCCCTTAAACGTCTCACTCCTTTTCTCTGCACCTCTCTCTCGCTCTCTTTATTCCCCTCTCTCTCTCTTTCTCTCTCTCATATTACTCTCTCACCCCCTCTCTCACGAATCCCTCTCTCTCTCTCTCTCTCTCTCTCTCTCTCTCTCTCTCTCTCTCTCTCTCTCACCCCCCTCCCTCTAATCCCCCCTCTCTCTCCTCCTTCTCTCTCTCTCTCTCACCCCCCCCCCCTCTCTCTCACCCCCCCTCTCTCTCTCACCCCCCTCTCTCGCTCCCATCCCCCCTCTCTCTATCTCTCTCTCTCCCTCCCTCCCTCCCTCCCTCTCTCTCATCCCTTTCTCTCAGTATCTTTCTTTCTCTTAGTATCTGTCCTGCCTGCAGTGTCTTCATGTCTCCACTCAATGCTCTTGTCTCTTGTTTTGGGGCTGGTGATCACTTGGTGGTTAGTCCTGGGCCACACTCCAGTCTTTAGCAGTCCTGCATCTGCATAACCCTGCTTACCTGGTGTGTCCTTCCAAAGAAATCTACTCATGTCAGGGCTCTCAATAAATAATACAATATTACATCCCTGGGACTAAACACCTCCCTCTGCAACTGGATCCTGGACTTTCTGACCAGGTTTTCCACAGGTGGTAAGGGTAGGTAACAACACATCCGCCACGCTGATTGTCAACACAGGGGCCCCTCAGGGGTGCGTGCTCAGTCCCCTCCTGTACTCCCTGTTCACTCATGACTGCACGGCCAGACACGACTCCAACATCATCATCATTCAATTTGCCGATGACACAACAGTGGTTGGCCTGATCACAGACAACGACGAGATCGCCTATGGGGAGGAGGTCAGAGACCTGGCCGTGTGGTGCCAGGACAACAACTCTCCCTCAACATGATAAAGACAAAGGAGATGATTGTGGACTACAGGAAAATAAGGACCAAGCATGCCCCCATTCTCATCGATGGGGCTACAATGGAGCAGGTTGAGAGCTTCAAGTTCCTTGGTGTCCACATCACCAACAAACTAACATGGTCCAAGCACACTAAGACAGTCGTGAAGAGGGCACACCAAAACCTATTCCCCCTCAGGAGACCGAAAAGATTTGGCATGGGCCCTCAGATCCTCAAAAGGTTCTATAGCTGCCCCATCGAGAGCATCCTGGTTGCATCACTGCCTGGTATGGCAACTGCTCCGCCTCCGACCACAAGGCACTACAGAGGGTAGTGTGAACGGCCCAGTACATCACTGGGGACAAGCTTCCTGCCATCCAGGACTTCTATACCAGGCGGTGTCAGAGGAAGGGCCTAAAAATTGTCAAAGACTCTAGCCTCCCTAGTCATAGACGGTTCTCTCTGCAACCGCACGGCAAGCGGTACCGGAACGCCAAGTCTAGATCCAAGAGGCTTCTAAACAGCTTCTACCCCCAAGCCGTAAGACTCCTGAACATCTAGTCAAATGACTACCCAGACTATCTACTCTTTAATTACTTGTTACTTTTATCTCTTATTCTTATCCTTATTTTTTAAAACTGCATTGTTGGTTAGGGGTTCGTAAGTAAGCATTTCACTGTAAGGTCTACCCACACCTGTTGTATTCAGCGCATGTGACTAATCAAATGCGGTTTGATTTGATTTGATATTGGCACAAAAAAAGGAGACAGTACATTAATAAAAAATAGAATGCATAACTTTACAGTAGACTGTAGACAGTAGACAAAAAATGGTTTTCCTATGGGGACAGCCAAAGAGCCATTTTGGAACCCTTTTGGATTCCATGACCTTTATATGGAAACTAAGATCTGGAACAGTTAATCTGGGAAATTTTGTCAATTCATGTTGTTTATGTAGGCTACACTTATTTTGCCATTTTCATTGATGTTATTGTGTTGCCTCTATTAGAGATTTCATGGGAAAAAATGTAAGAACTTTGTTATAACTTTTGTCGTGGATCCTTTTCATATGGCGTAGTAATATATGACATAAGACTATATACATCGTAATATGAATTAAAGTGTGCAGTTCGTGAGTATGTTTATTTGAATAATACGTCTTAAATTCATATGGGCATGAGTCTGTTAGTCATACTTTATATTTTTATGCTCTCATTGACTGTGGCGTGGCATTCAATTGGGTTCATTTTTCATATTTTTTTATTTTGTTCGTGGGCGTTTTTTTTCATGTAAAAATACCCATTTCGTTTGATACATGCTTTACCCTTGTGCTTTTTTGTATACCCCTGGATACTTTATGACATTTCAAACGTAAGTGGAATAGTTTTAGTCAGATTTCAATCTTCTCCAGTTTTGGTGCTTTCTTTGAGTTCATGCTGCAGGTGATTTGGCCTCAACGGGCAATACCAGAGACCATAAAAAACAGGTCAATACTCAACGACAATTTTCCAAAAGCCCCGGCTCTACTTCTGGCTGCATTTTCATAATCTTGATAATCTCCACAGATTCGGAGGCGAGCCCCGGATCAGACGGTGAGGGTTTGGCGGAGAGGACGTCGTGCTCCTTCGGCTCCCCCGCGGACCTGGCCCCGGCGGCCTGCGAGCCGTCTCCCGCTGCCTCCATGGAGGAGATTCAGGTGGAGCTGCAGTGCGCAGACCTCTGGAAGCGCTTCCATGAAATTGGCACGGAGATGATCATCACTAAAGCGGGGAGGTAAAGCAACTGCTGCATATTTATGATTTATTAAGGGACTCATCTGATATTATATTTCCTTCTAGTAATAGGCTGCGCTGAACACATGTTCTGTGTTGGCCTACTATAGGATAGACTAGGCATATGACCTAGTTTTCTATAGGTTTTACGACTCGGTGCATTGCCTCTGATGACGCAAAATTGTTTATGAAGTTCTGTGCAAAATTGATTATAATTGCTACATTTTCCACGCACGCACACGCACACGCACACAGACACACGCACACCGAGCCTAGTTTTGCGCAGAAGATGCCCGTCCTCTATGGGAATTAACCCTGTTTTTGAGGAGTGCTAATGTGTTGCACATGGGGGAAAGGGCTCCGGACGTGCGAGGGCCGCTCCAATCACAGGCCATACATGAAGTGTGAGGGTATTCCATGACTGATGTCAGAGAATAGCCGGAGCAGAAAGGAACTGTTTCCAATTCATCTCTTTGAAACATGTTTTCGGTTTTCTTGCCCTTTTGGGTAGCAATTACAACCTAAACCGAGCGTATAACTAAACCTACACTGTTCTCAGGAAGACCTTTCCCCAGTGCGCTCTCACCGGGAAGGCCATGTATTTCCCATCCATTTTGAATTTTATGATCAAGCAATATGAGAAGGGAACTTATTGCTTGATTTATTTATTTTGCCGTCAAGGAAATGTATGAATTCCACTTATTCACAAAGTAAGCCTAAAAATAAAGCGGTCTAGGGTATTACTATTCCCTCCATGAAACAAAGGAAAACATTGGGAAAGAATGTTCCTCTGTAGGTCTATAGTTTGTAATACATTAACCTATTTACATATTTGTTTATTAGGGTATTTGCAGATATTAGGGTATTTGCAGATAGAGGGTGAAGAGGTTTATTTAACCTAGGCATAACTGACTTTAGTTTCAAAGGCCACTTGATTTTACAGTTCAGTTTTCTTTAAACTACCACTGCAAACTTCAGCTAACCTTAGCCACCACAAGCCACCAATCAATGGAAGTGATGGATAATCTGAGTATGTTTAATTTAGAAAAATATCCAAATCACCTGAAATCAATTCAACTCAACTCCATGTTTTGTTTGCTGTTTCTTAAAGGTGATTCGGCCATAAAAAAACATGCTCACATGCCCCCATCACTTCCATTGATTGTTAGCTTGTGGTGGCTAAAGTTAGCTGAAGTTTGTAGTGGTTTAACGATAACTGAACCATGGATTACAGTTTCTCTTATTTTCAGGGTGAGGAACCATCTAACATCAAGCTCTAAAATAATGACCTATAATAATGACCTCTTTCTTTCTACATGTCTTTGTTTTGTATGTCGTGTTTTGTATTATTTGTTTTGCACCCAGAACTCTGGGTCTTGTTGTTCCTGTACGCTCTTTTGTGTTTAGATAAGAATTGTATACCTGTCTATACACCATTCTTGTGTGTGTTTAATAAAAAATATTTGAAACAAAATACATATAGATTTCATTTTTTTTATGGATCAACTTATGTGTTAGGCTACCATTTAATGTCAATTAAGGAGAAATAGAGGCCCAGTGAAAACATCAGCATCAAACCTTTAGATTTGTCCCCATCTAGTCTAGGCTAGTATAGGCTAATATAGACCTACTACTTTTAACAACAGAAGATAGTACGATATTAATTTTAACAACAAAAATATTATTATATTAATCACATTTATTAAACACATGATAATTCCTCTGACTATGTAACATGCATCAGAGGAGAGCGAGGGCAGAGCGGAATGTTCTATGGCCTAACATATGGATGCGCATATTTCCCTTCTCATATGAAAATGCTTTCCATTTTGTTAAACTAGATATTCACTGATTATTTTTGTCGAACTTAATTTATTTGAAGCTGGCCAATTAGTCTACATGTTTTTATGGAGAAATGTCAAGGACCACGTTGTTTGCGTGTTGAATTTTCTTTTGGTAGGCATAGGCCAATATCAAATTGCATATTATTCTAAAGTTCTACTGTGAAGTTGTAAAGTTGTATTTTCCGGTTTGCTCTTATGTTAATTCATAATATATGTACGCTAATTTGACAGCTAACCCGTAAATCAGATTTACCTAAACAATATATGATCAACGTTGTTTTTATGATATTCATGAATCAGATTTACGTTGTTAATCGCCCCATGAATAGAATCAGTCCCTGTTTCAATGCAGTAGGCCTAGAGTTTACAGGACTGGCGGCGTGTATTTCATGGCTCTGTTAATAATAAGCCTATAAATTCAGAGGAGGAAGGAAGTAAGAAAACAGCCCTCTTTTCTCATTACGAGGGAAAAGATGTATGGCGTTTAAATGAAATAAAAATGCAGCTTTTGAAGTGTACAACGAGGAATTAACTTGTAAATGTCTCTGTGTATGCAGTCCTGCTTTTAATATGGCGTCTGTTTGCGTTCTAAACTTATTTTCCTGGTTTGATTTGTGTCGAATAACAACAACAAAAAACTTCTCATGATTGGGTACACATTGTCAAGGAAGAGTGAGTTTGTTGCCAGCTCGTGCATTAAGACAGTTTCAATCTTCTTTGATGATGAAATGACCTACTTTCTTAAATCAGAATAATATTTATTTAATGAAGACATGGAACTTTGATAGACATTTTAATGAATTATCATAAAGTTGTGCATCTAGGCCCTGTTATGATGGGATGAGGGGTGAAAATGACCTCATATGACTGGCAAAACATTGGTCTAACTTCAAACTTTGTCTCTCTCTTGGGTGTTGTGAATTTTCTCAGTGATTTGCCACAGTGGTGCACCAGAATGTATTTCAAGTGACATTATACCTAATGTCTGCATTATTTATACTTAATGTCTGCATGGTGCAGGGTTTCTTTTCCCCTTTTTATTGCTTATACTCATAATCCAATATTAAACTTTGCAAGCTAGTTTGCTAATATCACACATTCTCTCTCTCCCCCCCTCTCTGTCCTCTCATAGGCGGATGTTCCCTGCAATGAGAGTAAAGATCGTGGGTCTTGACCCCCATCAGCAGTATTACATAGCCATGGACATTGTTCCTGTGGACAATAAGAGATACAGGTATGCTCCTATCTTCTTAAGGTATGCTCACACTTCTTAGCGCTTCCAAACATTTCCTAACTTCCCAACTAATTTCCTAACTTCCCCATTCAGATGGGTGTGTACAATGATGTAGCCACAGTGATGTACACATACAGTGTCTTCAGAAAGTATTAATGCACCTTGACCTTTTAGTTGTTTTACAGCCTGAATTCAAAATGGATTAAATAAAAAAGTAAAGTCACACCCATCTACACACAATACCCTACAACGACAAAGTGAAAACATGTTTTTAGAAATTGTAACTCATTTATTGAAAATGAAATACAGAAATATCTAATTTACTTAACTATTCACACCCCTGAGTCAATACTTTGTAGAAGCACATTTGGCAGTGATTACAACTGTGAGTCTTTCTGGGTAAGTCTCTAAGAGCTTTCCACGCCTGGATTATACAACATTTGCCCATAATTATTTTCAAAATTCTTCAAGCTCTGTGGAATTGGTTGGTGATACTTTCTAGGCAAGCATTTTCAGGTCTTGCCATAGATTTTCAAGTAGATTTAAGTAACAACTTTAACTTGGCAACTCAGTCTTGTTGTTCACTGTCTTCTTGGTAAGCAATTCCAGTGTAGATTTGGCCTTGTGTTTTAGGTTATTGTCCTGGTGAAAAGTGAATTAGTCTCCAGTGTCTGGTGGAAAGCAGACTGAATCAGGTCTTCCTCTAGGACTTTTCCTGTGCTTAGCGCCAATCCATTTATTTTTATCCTGAAAAACTCCCCATCCTTAATGATTACAAGCATACCCATAACATGATACAGCCACCAGTATGCTTGGAAATATGGAGAGTGGTACTCAGTAATGTATTGTATTGTATTTTCCCAAAACATAACACTTTGTACTCAGGACAAAAAGTGAATTGCTTTGCCAGATTTTTTGCAGTATTACTGTACTTTAGTGCCTTGTTGTAAACAGGATGCATGTTTTGGAATATTTGAATTCTGTACATGCTTCCTTCTTTTCACTCTGTCAATTAGGTTAGTATTGTGGCGTAACTACAAGGTTGTTGATCCATCCTCAGTTTTCTCCTATCACAGCCATTAAACTCTGTAATTGTTTTAAAGTCACCATTGGCCTCATGGTGAAATCCTGGAGCAGTTTCCTTCCTCTCCGGCAACTGCGTTAGGAAGGACGCCTGTATCTTTGTGGTGACTGAGTGTATTGATATACCATCCAAAGTGTAATTAATAACTTCACCATGCTCAAAGGGATATTCAATGTCTGCTTTTTTAAATTTTACCCATCGACGAACAGGTGCCCTTCTTTGCGAGCCATTGTAAAACCTCCCTGTTCTTTGTGGTTGAATCTGTTTGAAATTCACTGCTTGACTGAGGAACCTTACAGATAATTGTATATGTGGGGTACAGAGATGAGGTAGTCATTCAAAAATCATGTTAAACACTATTATTGCACACAGAGTGAGTCCATGCAACTTAATATGTGACTTGTTAAGCATATTTTTACTCCTGAACATATTTAGATTTGCCATAACAAATGGGTTCAACATGTATTGACTCAAGACATTTAAAAAAATATTTTTTTTATTCATCTGTAAAAATTCCTCAAATGAGTATTCCACTTTTACATTATGGGGTATTGTGTGTAGGTGTAAGAGTTTTGCTTCCATCCCTCTCTTCGCCCCTACCTGGTCTCAAACCAGGGAACCTCTGCACACATCAACAACAGTCACCCACGAAGCACTGTTACCCATCGCTCCACAAAAGCTGCGGAAAGGGGAACAACTACTTTAAGGTCTCAGGTCTCAGAGCGAGTGACGTCACCGATTGAAACCCTATTAGCGCGCACCACCGCTAACTAGCTAGCCATTTCACACCGGTTACATAGACCAGTGACAAAACATCTCAATGTTATCCATTTTAAATTCAGGCTGTAACACAACAACATTTGGAAAAAGTCACGGTGTGTGAATACTTTCTGAAGGCACTGTTCATTAAATACAACACATTAATGGGACATGACACTCGCCATGTCTGAGATTGATGTTCTAATTCAGTCAAACCAAACTAGTCTCCGCCCCCATCTTGGATGAAATAGCCTACTATTGATGTATTTTAAGATGGAGAGTAGTTGGGGAAAAACCCCAAACATGCACAGATCATTTCACATGGTGATAAGAAATGCAGATATACACATAAATCTGAATGGAACCTGAAACAATGGTCTTTACTGTATGTCCATCTTGGGGATAGGTTTTTATGATGGATATCTCCAGTTAAAGTATCTGAATGAATTTCTGGCATAGAACACAATGTCTGGCACTCCAGAGAAGGACACCAGAGGAGAATGAAAAGTATTTATCATGATGTGTTTATGGTTCGAGTGAGACCATCAAATTGATAGCTTTATTCACTGTGTAAATGGCAAAGCATATTTTTATTGTAAACCTATTTGACCATGGTGGAATACTAGTTTTATATAAGTTATCTCAGTCATCTCAGGACGCAGTGTCAGAGCGACAGACAAAACAGCGGTGTCATAGTTGCAATAACGTTATAACAGCGCTACGGATGGGTTACCATGCCTTTGTTTTATTTGATCTCATATTGAACACAGAGTAGATCTTCAGTTTATATATCAATAACACGCATTAATGATATTATTGTTACAGACATTTTTACTATGTTTAAGTGTTATTTGATAAACAGAACTTGGCTTTCTTGAACGGAACACTGAAGAACCACTTTAACAATGCATTTTCAGTAGTTAAACATTATGTATTCTATTCCCAAAGTTTTTTATTTACATTTTTTAATTGAAGCACTGTAGAACCCTGGCTCTCTCACTGACTGAAGCATTTGCCTTGGAGTGAATGCTCTAGAGAACCAAAATATCATGGAAGATTTTTAGAAGCCAAGATCTTGTAAAATTAAATAGGATTTTCATCCCGGCTCGGGACTTTACCACAGGGCTTTGTAAACTGAGCTCCGAGCTGTCACTGGAATGTTTCATAGTTCTCATAGAGGGGGTCTGGAAATACAGTCGTTACTTGCTTTACTTAGGCTCTCTGCCTCTCTTTAGGAACTTCTTGTTTATTCTGGGCTCTTTAAATCTCTATATATTAAGTGTCCTTTATGTGGACAGTTAAGTCTTAAGTTTGAATCGCATTGCGCACACAGACCAGCAATGTCAAGCTCTTAAAATTGACTTTGTCCGCAATATGTGAACGCACGCGCACACGCACACACACACACACACACACACACACACACACACACACACACACACACACACACACACACGCACACACGCACACACGCACACACGCACACACGCACACACACACACACACACGAAAACACATGTTTACATACGAAGACTTGACTTGATGAACTCAACCCTGTAGGGTAATGTAACAGTAATATTTACTCTGTCAGTAAGGTAACCCAATTTCCAGTCTGGGTTTGGCAAGTGTGTGTCAGTCTGAATTTCTGTTTGTCCATAAAAGTATATATCTGTTTGATGAGTTGCATGCATACATATGTTGTGTCGGTGGTCTGTGTGTGTGTGTGTGTATAGGAAGTGTGGTGTTGGATGAGGAGGCGTGCATACCCCCCCCCCCTCATCTGTCCAAAGGGTGTCACATAAAGTCAGATCTTTATTGATTGTGCTGGAGCCAGATGGCAGATTTATGGAAGATGAAAGGGGACTAATCAAATTTCCAGTCCTGTTTGGGGCTAAGGTTTCTCTCTTCCTTAACACTTTCCCTGCTACACCGAGCTTAACCCTAAACAGCACTCCAAACAGGAAATTACACAAACGCCTGGCATTCTGTGTGTGTGTTTGGTCTGGGGTCAGGTCTGTGTGTGTGTGTGTGTGTGTGTGGAGAGAGTGTTTGTAGGTGTGTACAGGGGGGTCAAGGATGTGTGTGTGCGTATGAGAGAGAGACTAGAGGGTTGTGTAATAACAAAGAGGCCAAATTAGAGTTTTGTCCATGTTTTACCGCTGAATGATGACTTTGGCAGAGGCGTTGCAAGTAAGCACTTTCAACTGTGCACATGGCCAGAACTAAAGGCAAACAGCTGTGCCTGGGGCTACAGTGGACTGGAATCCCCCTCGTGCTACAGTCAGTCAGCCAGTCAGTGAGGGGAATGCTCTATGGTGGGCGGGGCAGCCAAATTGTACCGTAATTTACAATCCAACATAAAATGTTATGACTAAGCTTAATTGGTAATATGTCATTAAAAGCATATGTAGTGTGTGGGGATATTTGATGTCTCTATTGTGAAGAAGCCCTGCATCTGAAACACATGACACATGATGTCCAAGACTTCAATGCTTCCCAATAACATGCAAAACCTGTTGAAAAAAACTGAAAATGAAATGTGGTTTGGTGCTGATACGTCTGTCACTGTGTGTGTGTCATCCAGGTATGTGTACCACAGCTCCAAGTGGATGGTGGCGGGGAACGCGGACTCCCCCGTGCCCCCGCGGGTCTACATCCACCCAGACTCCCTGGCCTCTGGAGACACCTGGATGAGGCAGGTGGTCAGCTTCGACAAACTCAAACTCACCAACAATGAGCTGGACGACCAGGGCCATGTGAGTGAGCCGGTGAGCCGGCTTAACTTGACATACCAACTCGTGCCTCCCTCCTACACCTGTACACTGTTACACCTGTACACTTGAACACTGTTACACTTCTACACTAATATAAAGATGTATTAGTAAGTGTACTGTTTCAGTATTTCTCAAAGTGCTTCACATTATAACAGGGGAATTTATTTCACCCCACCCATGTATAGATGAGACTATTCTTAGAGAAGAAGAGAGACTGTTTTTGCTACTTCGGCCTTAATCGACTGATACTGAAACAGTCGATTGGTCGTGATGTAGTTATGGCACATGATGGATCTCCTCATGACATGAACTCAGTGCTGTTACAGGCCTGATTGGTTCGATTACCAAGTTGTTGAAACAGTCAGAAGCCGGTGCATACCCATTTCTCCATTGGGGTCCTGATTTAGGGATGCCAGTGCGGCGCTGGTAGGCTGGCACACCCTGGTCCTCAATGTGGGCCTGTTTTCCACCCGGCCAGCTGATTCTATCGCAGCTCCGTTCTTCTGACAAATGTAATAACAGATGCAGCAGTGGGTGCGTATTTTGAGGGTAGTCAATCAAGGCCCCTTTTTCCTCTCCCACAGCCTCGTTATAAGGCCTTTGTTCTCCTGGAGGCCTGGAGGCGAGAGGAAATGAACTTTGTAACTTCCTGTGTGGGAAACCTCACCGCAGATAGGCTGGTATCTGATCCATCTCTCTTCTCTTCTTCCTCCGACTACTATCAAACCTCTCCATCAACAGCGGTGGCTATTGGTTATTAATCATCTGTTTCATGTGTTGCTGATTTTTCAAGCTGATTGGCTTTTGGTTGTGATTCATAAATTAGATATAAATATGTCGCTGAAGTCACTGCATTGCTACAGAAGGCTGTCAGGGACATTACAACATGTATTGTTTTGACAAGAGATCTGTCAGATAATACCCTTGGCTGCTCTGTGTTGTTGTGAGCTCAGTGTGTGTACGTGGGACGGGGGCAGGGTTGACCTGACTCAGGCCCAGGCAGGACTCAGAACCCTTGGTCATAACTGCAGGGTCCCGTGAGCCGAGCAGGGGGGGAAGGTGATGGGGGGGCCCTGGCTAGAAATTACATTTACTGTCACTGTTATTCAGTACTGTTTTCCCAATCTCTGTTTGAAATGACCCCCTTAGTTGTCTGCGGCTCCAAGGAGGCTTTCTCACTCGGGCTGTAATCAAGAGCAGACAGAGAGCCGGAGGGAAGGCTGGGCCGCCGTAACCTGACTCCTCGGCTCTGCTCTCTGGTGTTAAATACTTACCTCACCACCTCTCTCATTAGAAGTGTGGACTCATGTTCCTCTTAATTATATAGCTCTGATATGAATTCAGACTTGCCTAGACACCTACACACACATATACACACATATATAAATACACACACACACACACACACACACACACACACACACACACACACACACACACACACACACACACACACACACACACACACACACACACACACACACACACACACACACACACACACACACACACACACACACACACACACACACACACACACACACAGAATGTAACCATTACGATCTCTCTGTGGTTTCAGATCATCCTCCACTCCATGCATAAGTACCAGCCTCGTGTCCATGTGATCAGGAAGGACTTCAGCAGTGACCTGTCTCCCACCAAGCCTGTTCCCAGCGGAGAGGGAGTGAAGACCTTCAGTTTCCCTGAGACTGTCTTCACCACTGTCACCGCCTACCAGAACCAACAGGTCTGAGACCAGACACCTTTCTCTTTGTTGCCACAATGGTATGTTGCCACTCAATGGGTCTATCTGCACCAGGCTTAGGATCAATTCATTTTCATTTCTGGAAGTGAACATCAATTCAATTTATGAATGGAAAATGACCAATTATTAATATTATTAACTCAAATTCAGATTTTCATGACATTCTTTCTTCATTCATACATTCATTAGGTCCCTCTTCAATAAAAAAAAAACGTTATGTTGACCCGCTTTTTCCCTCTCCAACATGTACATCAGTCATCGCTATGTCATGTGTTTTGATTGTAATGTTTTTCTTTCCTGCAGATAACAAGACTAAAGATCGACCGCAACCCATTTGCTAAAGGATTTCGGGATTCAGGCAGAAACAGGTATATATTTCCACAGTAACCCGAGGTCCGTGTAATGCAGCATGATTCAGCGTTCGCCATGCTGTGTGGCGCAAATCTTTCATTTTCTCCAACGTGGCCTTTAATATGGAAATAATCCCCTGGAGATACCTCCTAATCCCATATGCTGCTCCATATAAAATCAGTCACTCTCTCCCCTGCCAAGAAAACCCCATTACATCTGAGATAGAACCACATGTTTTGGGTAGGGCTCTCTCTCTTTCCCTCCTTTTCTCTGTCTGCCTCTCTCTCTGTGTGCCTCTCTCTCTGTGTGTCTGTGTGTCTGTGTGTCTGTGTGTGTGTCTGTCTGTCTGTCTGTCTGTCTGTCTGTCTGTCTGTCTGAATTATCATATATAGCGGGGGAAACACTGAACCAGACCCTCAGCACATGAAAGCTCCCCTCCCATCTGGAGCACATTTTCGGCACAGATATTTGAGACATCTTTTTTTTATTTTTCAAACAATAGAGTGCCGGGTTTATGAACTAGCATTAGAATTTCATTGCAGAAAACGACAGATTAAAAGATTATGCAGGAATAGGTTATTTATAGACAGAAAATGTATTTATCTTTACATATCCTAACTCTGCTCATGGAAGTAATTTACCCCATTACTGTTAAACTGTGCAGAGTAATGCCACATTATAGCGATCTGAAATCAATAAAAACAGGGACATATTACACAAGCTAAATTGTACAATTACCTACTGAGTTGGTTCTCTATGTATTTATATGTTAATACAGATCCATCTCAGGCATTAAATTATGATTATGTCGTCAATTGGATTTTGGCTGGTGACACATTACTTTATGAGGTAAAACAGGGCATAGCTTATTTGTTGGGTTTTGATCCTGAGCACTATGAATGAGCGCACTGATGGCCAGGGCCAGTGTGATTAGCGTAGTGCGCTAACGAGCTGGAATGGCCCGGCAGTTACTGGCCCTAAAATAACATGGTCGGGACAGGCCCTCGTTTCCCTGGGATAGGGCTCAGCAGGGCACACAGGAGTAAATCACGCAGGAAGGAGAACCGTGTTCAAGATGAAATGTCACCCAGATTTATGTTCACAGTAAAAACCTGCTCCTTTTAATGGCTCCAGTTTCCTCCGTCTGACTCCACTTCTCCTTCTCTGCCTCTCTCTTGCCAACCTCTCTCACTCATACTTACACTCCCTCCTTTCTCTATGTGCCTCTCTTGTTCTTTTGACTATCTGTTTTCCCGTCACAACTCTTCCTTCCTCTTTCTCTTGCCCCGCCCTGGTTATGTTTTATGTACCCAACCCTTCCCTCACACTGACCCTCTTTTTTTTTCTTCCACTGTTTCAGTCTCTCATTCTCTCTCTCACACAGGACTGGTCTGGAGGCGATCATGGAGACCTATGCGTTCTGGAGACCGCCTGTGAGGACACTCACGTTTGAGGACTTCACCAACATGCAGAAACAGCAAGGTGTGTAAAACTGTATTTAAACTATGTCCTAATCTCCCATCTACACTCTCTCACTGTCACTGCATACCTTTTCCTTTCCTTTCCCAACACATCAATAATCTATGTCCTTCATCAGTCTGGTCATCACTGGTCATCACTTTTGGCATGTCCGTCTGACTTGGAATGTACTGAACTTTTCACATTCTACAGGACCTTAACCATAAAATATTAAAATGCCCCCTGTGGCTTTTGGACGTCTCTGTGACGTATCAGTGAAAGTCTCATGCGTCTCTCCCCAGCGAGCACAGCCCAGTGTCTCTACTCATGGCTCGTATCACAGGCCCCCGATGCTTAAAGCAAGTTGATTTCTTCAGCACGCCTTTCTCCGAGGTCATGATGACGTTACGTCACTCAGTATTTTGTCTGTGTCGACATCTGTTTGTTATCACAAACTCCTCCAAACCGATTAGACGTTAATTAAAGTCCTCGCGCCTCTGATGAACTTTGGGCATGCCGTAAGGACTGAGCACCCCTCCCCCACCCCCCAGCTCCACCAGACGGCCTTCCAGTAGGGTAATCAACCGTTCCCCTCAGCAACACTAACGCTGCTCTAACCCCTGACGACCAGAAAGGAAAACATGACATCACTGTGATATCTTCCTCTCCTTACCAACAGAAACTTGCAGAACTGAGCTGAACAGAACAGCTGTATTATCAAAGGCATATGGCGCAGTCAGAATCAGAACTCTGGCCAAGAGAGAATCCTGAATTAGTTAGTTATGCAGTGTTTTTTTCTTCAGCTGGTTTCAAATGTAATTTTAGTGAATGCGGCCTAAATTCTCATTAATCAAGAAATATGTGAGTGATATTCCACAGCGATCGGCTGACTCCAAAATGTTGACTTATTGCATGTTAACCTGTGCCAAGATGAGTTTTTTTATTTTTACGGTCATACATGTCTAAATTACGAATGCATGATTCTTTGAGAAAAGGGGCAAGCTCAGAGCTCTGTTGACCCGACATGTAATGTACCAAACTGAAGCCACATTTATGCTCAGAAACAATTACTGTTATTTATGAGAGGGTTTAAGATCCCATAAATAGTACAATTTAAAAGAAGTAATGCAGTCATGCAATTAGTCCTTAAAATCAGATGTTGAGCAAGTCGAGGTGGTGAAGTCAGCTGCAATTTACAAGTAAGTGTGATATCGAATTCTTTAATACATGTGAATTAAGAAGCTTATGCACCAGTCTTAAACAGCACTCTCTTATTTGACCGGTTAAGATCAAACGGCAGCAGTTGCTGGAAGGAGACATTCTGGCGGCGAAAGGCTGAAATTAGAGATATTGTCAGAGTGTGATTGTTGGCCAGTGTTTGTGTTGATGTTTCACTCTGTAGCGCTGGTTCTGTCTCACTGTCTCACTGTTATGCGTTGTGTGTGTGTGTCTCTGTGTGTTTTTTAGGAGGAAGCACGGGTACCTCTCCCACCACCTCCAGCACAGGAACCCCCTCCCCTTCTGGTGCAGCCCATCTCCTGTCCCCCTCCTGCTCACCGCCTACCTTCCACCTGGCCCCCAACACCTTCAATGTGGGCTGCAGGGAGAGCCAGTTGTGCAGCATGGGGTTGTCTGAGTACCCGGCCTGCGCCCGCAGCAACATGGCGGCCCTACAGGGCTACGGGGGCCTGGCTGACAGCTCCTACGGACGCCTCCAGGCAGCAGTGGGCACTGTGGCCTCCACCCAGCAGTCTGAATCCTTCCTGCCCCAGAGGACTTCCTCCCTGATTTCTGCGGGAATGCAGGGGGGTGGCCATGGCTCTCTGTCCAGTGGCAGCAGTGGAAGTGCTGGCGGAAAGATGGATGCCTATGGAGGTCAGTTGACCTCGTTCCCGGCCTCCCAGCTGCAGTATGTGATGCAGGCGGGCTCTAGCTCCGCTTCTGGCTCTTCCTCCTCTGGCTCCTCCCCCTCATCCACCCACATGTTCAGCGGGGGCCACCACCATGTGCAACAGGGGTCCTACAACGGCTTCTCACTCCACAACCCCTACAACCTGTATGGATACAACTTCCCCACCTCCCCTCGTCTGGCTACCAGCCCCGAGAAGCCCCAGGGCGGCCTCCTGTGTTCCTCTTCCCCTGCCGGGGCATTTGCCGAGCGCCAGTACCTGTCCAACGGTGGCATGGACAGCATGCACATGATCGGCAATCCCTCCACTGGCCAGCAGGGGGCAGGCTCCTGTGATGGCCGGCAGTATGGCTCCTCCTCTCAAATGTCTATGCACATCGTGTAAAAACTAGGATCTCACTTCTGACCCATTTTCGCTGTCCCATTATTTCAACAAGTTATGTTTCTTCTACGATAAATCTGTTATCTCAGATGTGCTATTGATGTTGAGTCATTTTACGTTTAGCGTTTGTAATACTGAGGTACTGTACAAAGTTAACCTTTCAAAAAATGCCTTTTCATCTCATGATGCTTGTTGTTTTGAATTTCTCCCCAACAGGCTTTATTCAACGGGAATGAAACTGTTATTTAATTGCCACAATAGTGTTAAAAAGGCAAAGTGAAACCGTATACCTGACTCTCTCAGTAACTGTTCAGAACACTAACCCCATTATTGGGGACACACAGAGGGATCCGTGAAGGAGAGGGGCCCATATACTCTTACTGTGCAGGGATTCTCAGGAGTGAACCCATGAATTTGTTATGGTGCAATAGTAATGACAGCCTCTACAGTAACTCAGCCTTGTTGCTATGGATTATATCCAGCCCCGGACATGATGTGACAGGGGCTTCGTGAGATCCAGAAACTTCCCCTCCACTTCCACATCTCTAGTTGTAACAGGACAGTTATGCAACATTATTCTATAGCATTGTGGCAACATTGGGAGAGAACTGGGTTGTGGATATTAACAGTGCCTGATCAATATGGTTTTCCCTCTGGCCACTCAGAGGTGATGAAGGGAGGATGATGGATGGACAAAGGGTGAACATAATATAATACAGCACATACTGGAGGGATGAAGTCAAAGACCTACAGGTCAGGGTGAAGGATGAAGTCAAAGACCTACAGGTCAGGGTGAGGGATGAAGTCAAAGACCTACAGGTCAGGGTGAGGGATGAAGTCAAAGACCTACAGGTCAGGGTGAGGGATGAAGTCAAAGACCTACAGGTCAGGGTGAGGGATGAAGTCAAAGACCTACAGGTCAGGGTGAGGGATGAAGTCAAAGACCTACAGGTCAGGGTGAGGGATGAAGTCAAAGACCTACAGGTCAGGGTGAGGGATGAAGTCAAAGACCTACAGGTCAGGGTGAGGGATGAACTACGTGTGTCCGACAGGGGCCCAGTTGTTGGCCCGGCATCTCTCAGTGGACATGCTGGATGAGAGGCTCTGTTCAAGGGGACACTGAATATACAGTGAAATCACCACAATCTTATCAATTCCTTTCCTCACAGACTGGAATGGCTTCACAATTTTGAGTGGATTACCTTTTAAAAAGCATATATAAGATGGTGAATGCAAGTAAAAACCATACGCTTTAAAATTGTTGTGTGAAATGTTTTAAATATACAATAGGAGAACAGAGTAATTAAAGTATGTTTTGGTGTGTTGTAGATAAGCGTATTTAAGTGCCAAGCAATAATGCTATTATATTGGCCAATCTATCATGAAGACAAATGTGTGGAATAAAGGGAAATATCAAAAATATTCTTTAGAAAGGCATTCAAAAAAAATGTACATACAGGTGCCAAGCACAGTAATGTTCAATAAACATTTGAATTCATTTCCATGGTTTTGATTCATTTACAGCCGTCACTATAAGATGCGCGTACCATCAGAGTGGACCACTAACAAAAACACAAAGAATAGAGCATCCTCTGACGTTTTCTTATTCAAATATCACTTACTAGCAATTACAATGATATTCTACCATTTGGTATCATATTATTCAACATCCATGGGGTTTATTTAATTAGTTTAAATAACAGGAAATCTTACTGACTGTGGCTTTATCATCAGAAATCTGCAATACTCTAACTATGCATGTATGGAACAGTAAAGATGAAGAAAGATATACCGCATATTGTGTGTTTTACAAAAAGTATTCAAGAATGGTCTTATTTATTATCCCAAGGTCCTGTAAACACATCTGCCCTGGTTGGTTTGAATCAATGACTCATCACATCTATCAAACTGAAATAGGAAAAAAACAGGCAGTCCTGCAGGTTCTGCCTACCAGAGAGAAAAGGAATGTGCATGATGTAACTATTGTTGTGGACGACTGGACATAAATATGCCACCTGTTTCAGAGGAAAGCAGCTCGTAATCACTTGAGAGAGAGAGAGAGAGAGAGAGAAACCATACAGTATTTACGATGATTCTATTCTTGCTCTGCGGTGCCCCTCATTACAGATCCATGTGCAGACCAATCAGCATGTAATGGATGTCCTCCGAGGGGAACGTTCCTGCCCAATCACTTCCTATCATGCATACGGTTCCAACCATGAAATATCATATCTGAACCATGATCAGAGAATGAAGTGGATCTGGGACCATGGAGACAGGGCTCCGTATCGGAAACACCTGTTTTCCAACCATGACTACAGCAATGAGTGGATGAACCGGAGAGGAGAGCAGCAATGATTCCATCATTTGGCAAAACTCCCTATATCTGGACATTATTTCCAATAATTATTCACGTTATTTGTCTGATATCCCCCTACATCTTTTCCGCAGCATTTAAAATCAACTTCTCCTCACTGCAAAATTACCTCAGCTTTACAGAGAAAAGACACGCACGTGGTAGGAATAACACAGAGTAGAAATCTACAAAGCATATGATATAATACACAGCAGAGTCTGTTATAGCTCTGTATTACCGTATCAAAACATTGCCTTCTAGCGCCAGATTCAGAACGGCTTGAATAACAAGTCTCACATCCTTTCATCTTGGCTTCTTTCATTAGCAGCAAAATATGCAACCAATCCGATTGATTGGTTAATAGATGTATATGCCTGCCATATAGCAAAATATGAAACTGGAACAATTTAAGATTCCCAACAAACTTCTGACAGGCTGGATATTTTATGAGACACTCTGACAAAGTTGAGAGGGTTCCAGTGCCTACTGCTGGGCACTCATTTTGAGTGACAGCATGTTTACTGGAAGGTATCTGTTCCATAATCCTCTCTGCGGTCATTGATCTTTCTCTTTGAGCAGATTTCAGACATTTTACAGAATCCCAAATGTGATATCTGTCCCCAGGGAACCTTACTGGGCAGGATTCTGACTGATTCTGACCATTATTGGACCTGTGCAGAAAAAGGTATGAAAAATGTCACTTTGAATGGGGACTTGGGGGCTGTTTTCTTTTGATAGGCTGGACCGCTCGTTGTGTGTATCACCATATAAGATACGATTTCTGGTAAACTATTGCCCTCTTGTGTTTATACTCCTATTTGCCGTGGATTCCTAAGCTTTGGCCGATCATACTAACTGTCAGGAGATTCACTATCTGAATGTGATACATTACAACTGACAAGTGCATTACAACATTAAATCACCTGTGTGTCACAACCAAGATTCCAATTCCTTCAAATACCTTGCATACCTTTTTTATTTTACATCTTGAAGGTATTTTGAGAGTAACACAGGACGTATATCTGAACCCTGAGTTTTCAACTAAAGCAACACGTTGATTTATTGCCAACTGCATGCGTTTTTATTGCACATATATGCAATGTTTTGAGACCCTTTTGAAATACTTATTATTTCATTGTTTTATATAGGAATTTACATCCAGCTATCAAATTTGACTTAAGAACTATGCAATACTCAAAAGCGTATTCCTTTAGTCATTGTGTTCCTGATTTTCTGGATAGACACCTCTTGTATAGGTATGAGAAAATAATTCCTCTCTATTTCTGCTTTTTAGTCTGACATGCATGGAGGAGAGGAGGAGGAGAGAATGTGTTCTGGATCCAACTGGTGGTGATTCATGGTTTCCCCTTGCTCTGTGTGAGAAAAACAGCATTGAGCAGCTCATATGTCAGTATGAAGTATCACACGCACACACACACACACACACACACACACACACACACACACACACACACACACACACACACACACACACACACACACACACACACACACACACACACACACACACACACACACACACACACACTCTCTCTCTCTCTCTCTCTGAAATGTGGATGCATAGGTCAAAAGGAAATACTTAAAATGTTTTTTCCCCTTCTGGAGGGAAAAGAGATGTTTGAGATACCATCACCCCGGAGGCAGGTTTTTCTGATCAACCTGAGGGCCCAGATGGAAGCGGTCCGGCCGGGAGTCTCCTGTGGCGGGTGGCCTGCTGAGTACAGAGATACCCCACCGTGTCACCTCCATGGCTAAATGAGAGAGGTCCGGTCTGGAGCGGCTGCCTCCTTAGAGGGCCTGCGGATAGTGTGACTGACCTGGACGGCTGACCCGGATACCGAACCCGGAACTCCAACCAGACTGAGCTGTGTGGGAATCAGGGATGGCCTGGGTTTGAGAAGGGGCATGAATGTAGAAGGTAGAAATGTTGAAGGATTTAGGTTTGTCGGTTTCAAATTGCCTTTCAATGCTGAGCAAAACCTGGGCTTGAGAAAAAGGCCTGGTGTTAGGGGGTTTTGGGGTGGTTTGGAGGGTGGTAGTGGTTGATTAGCAGAGACACGTGGGTTGGTTGGTGGGGTGGGGAGGTAGGGTGTGCTTGGAAGGGGGGGTGGGGGTTGGGAGGGCCCAGATACAGAGAAACAGGTGTCACGGTGTCTCCAGCAGGAGAAAAGAACATTAGGGACGGCGACTCATTTTCAAAGTTAACAAAGTTAACCTTTCAAAAAATGCCTTTTCATCTCATGATGCTTGTTGTTTTGAATTTCTCCCCAACAGGCTTTATTCAACGGAATGAAACAGTTATTTAATTGCCACAATAGTGTTAAAAAGGCAAAGTGAAACCGTATACCTGACTCTGTCAGTAACTGTTCAGAACACTAACCCCAGCCTGAGCAGCTCAGACAGGATCTGAATATGATGATTGTTGGGAATAAAAACCAGAGAGAGAGAAAGAGTGATGGGGGGGTTCAGGTCTTCAACAAGACAGACAGTATCTCTTAGCAGGGATGTGAGTATAGCAGTATATAGACAGTGTTACTGCACAGTAGTAAATAACAGTGTTATAATAACAGGACATTGAGAGTTCTCATCAGATATTCACCCAGAGGCTAAACAATACTAATGGTTCTGGATGTATAAACAGCGACACAGGGGTAAAGCGATGCTCTGTGTCATAAATAAAAGGCCTTGCTTTTAAGTGGCGAAATTCCCAACTCTTTGGCACGGCGTCTCTTGTCTTGACGGGCCTTCAGAGTAGGCCTTCTGAGTCGACATTCGCTGCGCTCGTTATTTTCACAGGAAGTTTGTTTAACGGTCGATAGATGGACTCGGTGTACAACCATCATTCAAGCGATTTGAAAATGCCCAGCTAATCCCCCCAGCTAAATATTCTGGAAAATATTCTACCAACACACATGCGTACTATAAATCACCTTTATAATGCTTGTCACATAAAATGTTACTACGACTGTGGACTTAAGAGCGTGTCCGTTGTGTTAAGGCCAACATGGCTGGCTGGGGCTGATTTTGGGACTGCCATGCGGCGCCCCCACTATCAATCTATCTATGGAGGCTGCATATGCCCTGGGTGCGTGTCTGAATGCAGGTTTGTGGGTGGCAGCTGCATTCCTTTATGGCTCTCACCTGGATCTATTGGAGGAGGGCTTCGAATACATTTCATGGCGACCATTTCCAAACAACCCCTAGGCCTATGTCTAAGCAAAGGCCTGACTGATTACTTGGATAAAACAGTATTCTATTCTGGTCACGATAGCACTATTAAACAACACAGTCATAATCCCCGGTAACAGGGCTGCTGAAAGCTCTCTCTCCACCGTTATCATCATGCCTGTTCAAGGGCTTGGCCCGGGTTGCATTGCGACGTGTGACGTGTGCCGGGCAAGGAAAGCAGGAAGCTCGGTTAGCTCTCTCCTTTCCCAGATGGAATTTGGCATTGCTACACACACTCAGTAAGTGGCTGAAACCCACGTCTTTCTGAGAACCACGCTGTGACCGTGCTGACCAACTGCTTTCCCTCAGCCAAAGCCCATTTAAAGTCCCTGACATGCAGGCAGTTGAAAAGGTTGTCTGTGCATGTGTGTGGTGACTGTCAGTGCTTACCCACTGGGCACAAACTGGTTGAATCAGTGCTGTTTTAATGTAATTTGTCAAAGTATTGTGATGTGGAATCTAGGTGGAAAATACGTTGGATTTCTAACAAGTCTGTTGTTTTGACTGTGAATATTAAACCACAGCATTATGTCATCATAGTAACAAAATTTCAACATAGACAAACCTTGCATAACATATGTTGAATTTGTATCTTTAGAACAATGCGATCTTCAAGGTTATATCCACTGTCAGAAAATGAGTTGTAGGCTGGGCAGTACCTCCTACTGGAGAGTTCATGTATCCATAGCTACTCATTGGTCTCCCATCCAGGGATTTAACCAAGCCCAGCCCTGATTAACTATAACAGTTATCACTGACAATTACCAATGTGCTATTGTCAGATTGGTTTTTGAGAGATATCCATTTAACTAAATAGATTCACTGTTGCGAAGCCATTCCAAGGTGTAGGTTTAACAGAACAAATGAAATGTAGATTTAGGATATAGCGTTTGTAAAGTTATCAACAGCTGTTGTTTCAAATCAGCCAAGAATTCAACAACAAATAGGCCTAGGGGTTTAAAAAATTATAGGACTAAATCAAATCAAACTATTTCAAGTACATTTAAGTCCTATTCTTTAACTTAGATTTTTGATTGAGATGGAGATGTGAATCCAACATATCAATTATTAATTTGTCGACCAAGTGGAATTAAACCCAGACAAGTCATTGGCACAGATGGAAATATCCAAGCAGTAGATACTATAAATCTCCTTTAAATGTTGACATTTGGTTGCGTTGTCAACCAAACACAATTCAATATTACTTTTGAAATACAGTACATAGCCTAAAGTTAAAGATATCTTAGTAACATTTGACCTTCAAATGAGTAAGACATCCAGGGTCACATTTTGCGGTTACTGTAGCCTAACTATACATTTATGTTTCTGTAATCATATAAAGCTTTGCATGTTCAAGATAGTATGAATAGATCTTCGCAGGTCTGTGGAGGTCTTCACAAATGATGTAATAATCTGTACAGAATCTCGAAGTGCATTGATCACATGGTTCTGCTATTAGATGAAGCACAGTGATATTAACACAATCTGTTGTATAAATAAACAACGTATGTGACATTCTATTCCCATTTTGAACTTTGCTGTGTTTTCAAATGGTTGAAAGCGCAGTGATAGACATTTAGGTGACAACTAAAACAAAAATCTGACATTGTTTTTCCATTGGAATTTGGTTGTGCTTTTAGATAGTTGAAAGCATAGTGATAACTCATTGTAACTTCAACTAACTTTCGAGGGGTGAATATAGGTTGTAATCTCATTGATCAACGTCTCAACAAAATATTACCCAATTACAGCATCCACAGTTGAAATAACGTGGTGTGCCCAGTGGGTAGTTACGGATACGGATACACACAACATTCGGAGGTCGGTCCGGACCGGACCTCTCTCATTTAGCCATGGAGGTGACACGGTGGGGTATCTCTGTACTCAGCAGGCCACCCGCCACATGAGACCCCCGGCCGGACCGCTTCCATCTGGGCCCTCAGGTTGATATATGCCATAAGCAGTGACAGTATGACACAGGATAGGCACAGGTTTTTAAAGGAACCAAGCAACACTTGTCTTTTCAGTATAGATGACAAGTGCTGAGAGGGATGGCGAGATGGAGTGGCAGGGAAGCAGGTAGGAGAGGTGTGGCAGCCGGGGCATCAGCATAACACACCACCACAGGGCAAAGAGGAAGGGAATATTGTTAGAGCAAGGATCAAATTAATATGGGTGAAGGATAATGTTTGCTCTTTGAACTGTCATATCTTTGTCACATTGCTCTCTTCCTAAGTCATGTATGTTTCAAGCATTCCTTTCAAAGCAATGCCTTTAGAAGAACA
This sequence comes from Oncorhynchus masou masou, assembly GCF_036934945.1. Lineage (NCBI taxonomy): Eukaryota > Metazoa > Chordata > Actinopteri > Salmoniformes > Salmonidae > Oncorhynchus > Oncorhynchus masou. The sequence continues at coordinate 21,169,312 of NC_088240.1, read as the reverse complement.
TGTGAAGAACTGACTTTGTAGGTAAAGACTTGGGAGGATCGAAAAAATGGTTTAACATAGAAACAACCCAAAGTCAAAGTTCCAGTTCAGATGTCCCACAACAAATGTACCCTACACACTTGTTTTATCCACATCCCTGCCAATGCAACATCTCCCTCTCTCCTCAGGCCGAGCGGATTTCTCAGTAATCCCTAACACCTGCTTCACAAAGGAATGCCATGTTCAATTTACAAAAGCAACAAAGGAGAGACCCACTGGAAAGATCCTGAAGTGAATGGAGTTTTCTGCTCTGTGACTCACAACAAATCAATGAATAAAATGTATTTAATTTGATGAGAGGAAATTCAATGCAGTCAGAGGCTTTAACCCTCATAAGTTGATTTATTGTTAACAGATAAATAAATGGGCTCTCAATGTTGAAGACATAATTCACCCTAGGTCAGTGTTGGGGTCAATATAGTTTTAAATTCACTCAATTTAGGAAGTGAATTGAAATCAAATTAATGCATTTAAAATTTCCTAAAGAAACTAAATCTTCAATTAACTTCCTGAATTGACTAAATTGAAAACTGAATTGACCCCAACCCCTGCTTAAGTTGGTGCCAACTCAGGCCTAAATGATCTCAGCAGTGCTTCTTGTCTCCGAGAGGCTACTTCCCCCAGATTGAGACCTCATACTCAGCCCAGCCCACCACAGCCCAAATCAGCCCAGCTGTGTCAGCAGGCTGCTGAGGCTCTCTCTCTCCAAGTCAGAGCAGCTATGCCTGCCGTGCCTCCGGCCTAATCCACTCAAAGCCAATTACAAGGCTATTACTGTGATCGCCCTCCCGAAAATGACAATGGAGCTGGTTGGGGAGAACGAGAACAATCACAGCCACTCGGGCCCTCTTTCTTTCGCCTTTGGAAATCCAGTAGCCCTGATATCTCGATCTAGGAGTGACAACTGACACAATTAGTGTTTAGGGTTAGAGGCGAGAGGTGTTGACTGACGTATCCCGGGGGTGGAGAGGCAGTTCAGGGCTTTAGAGGATGTTTTGGGGGCCGTTTTGAGGTCATTGAACCAAGTGCCAGACAGACCCCCCCACACACACACTGCCTCTCACGTTTTAATTACTGTTAGCTTTCAGTTTGGAAGCTAAGCTACCTGTTTTGTATGTGGGGTAGGCCTCCAGATGTAGGATCTTAATTTGATAATTAACTGCTAAGAATTTTCCTGTGATGCAGGAAATGCAGATGAGCTTCGTGATTTATATAAAATCACTGAAAACCCGCACACACGGTTATATTAAGATTATTGCTCTTTTCATGTTGCCTACTTTTGTCTAGCTAATAGCCTAATCACCGATCAAGCAACATAATGAACAATACTCGTCAAATTAAGATCCTACATCTGCACAGATGTTGGATCTTAATTTAAGCCAGTTTGCAACAGCAGGAAAATAATCCAGGAAATGTGGATTATAACTAATATAGATTTTTGTTATGAGTTGATACATTTTTTGTAAGGGAATATCATGCCTGAAATTTCAAAGAGGAAACTACGAACTTCAGAAACATTTTTAAACTTCAAATACCCTACAAGTTTTAAATTTCAATTGCAGGAAAGTTCTGCAACAGGATGTTCAAATTAGAATCTTACATCTGTACCTTATTCTACCTAAATAATTATGCAAAGCATATTTCAACTGCCTCTGCCTGTTCATGTAGACTAAACTATTAATGTAATTACGGTGTGACGTGTTTGAAATGCCAAACAGTGGTCGGATATTTTCCCTTACCAGTCCAGTCAGAATAAGAATAAATGATCTGTATTATTATGCATGATTATTCTGTGGTCAGAGTTTATTCTCTCCTCTTGGCTGAGTCTACCGGCTCCAGTCAAGTCTTTATAAAGTTTTCCTGATTCACCTTTTCTTGACGGCCATAATAGAATATAATATAATAATAATATAAGGGGGGAAGCAGCCACCCACACTAAGTTCAGCTCGTCTTAAAGCAGCTCACTGCCATGACTGGTAAAGCCATTTTCCTCCCCAAATGCGTTCAAGTGCTGTTTAATAAAGGCTGTTGGAGCTGGAGCGCTGCCCTCAGTCCATAGTCTTCAGTTCTCAGCCTCCCTAAAAAAATAACATCATCATTTCAAAATTATTTTTTAAAATGAAATGTTAGGATTTTGTCAAGCAACTAATTACTAACATAAAACATAATTGACTATGATTTCTAGGTTAATATGGAGGAATGACTAATGATCTCCATAAAATGTTTTAAAATAATTGTGATAAAATCACCACATATAAAAACTGAAATATCACATTTACATATGTTTTCAGACCCTTTACTCAGTACTTTGTTGAAGTACCTTTGGCAGTGATTACAGCCACGAGTCTTCTTGGGTATGACATAAAAATCTTGGCACACCTGCATTTGAGTTGTTCTCTGTAGATCTTCTCAAGCTCTGTCAGGTTCGATGGGGAGTGTCCATGTGAGATCGGGTTCGATGGGGAGCGTCCATGTTCGATCAGATTCAAGACCGGGCTCTGGCTAGGCCACTCAAGGACATTCAGAGACTTGTCCCGAAGCCACTCCTGCGTTGTCTTGGCTGTGAGCTTAGGGTTGTTGTCCTGTTGGAAGGTGAACTTTCACCCCAGTCTATGGTCCGGAGTGCTCTGGAGCAGGTTTTCATCAAGGATCTCTCTGTACTTTGCTCCATTCATCTTTCCCTCGATCCCGACTAGTCTCCCAATCCCTGCTGCTTAAAAATATACCCACTCCTTGCTAAACCTGGTATTGGCCAAGTGATGAGCGGTGCCTGGTCACCTTCCCACTCCTGGGCCAGACTACACTCAATCATATGACCCACTGAAGAGATGAGTCTTCAGTAAGGACTTAAAGGTTGAGACCACTTCCTTATGTCTGAAACACATGCTTCTAGCAAGGGCAATTTTGGGGCTTCACCATGTTTCATTGAAATGTACAGCTGTGTGTCATCTGCATAGCAGTGAAAGTTAACATTATGTTTTCGAATAACATCCCAAGAGGTAAAATATATAGTGAAAACAATAGTGGTCCTAAAACGGAACCTTGAGGAACACCGACATTTACAGTTGATTTGTCAGAGGACAAACCATTCACAGAGACAAACTGATATCTTTCCGACAGATAAGATCTAAACCAAGCCAGAACTTGTCCGTGTAGACCAATTTGGATTTCCAATCTCTCCAAAAGAATGTGGTGATCGATGGTATCAAAAGCAGCACTAAGGTCTAGGAGCACGAGGACAGATGCAGAGCCTCGGTCCGATGCCATTAAAATGTCATTTACCACCTTCACAAGTGCCGTCTCAGTGCTATGATGGGGTCTAAAACCAGACTGAAGCATTTCGTATACATTGTTTGTCTTCAGGAAGGCAGTGAGTTGCTGCGCAACAGCCTTTTCTAAAATTTTTGAGAGGAATGGAAGATTCGATATAGGCCGATAGTTTTTTATATTTTCTGGGTCAAGGTTTGGCTTTTTCAAGAGAGGCTTTATTACTGCCACTTTTAGTGAGTTTGGTACACATCCGGTGGATAGAGAGCCGTTTATTATGTTCAACATAGGAGGGCCAAGCACAGGAAGCAGCTCTTTCAGTAGTTTGGTTGGAATAGGGTCCAGTATGCAGCTTGAAGGTTTAGAGGCCATGATTATTTTCATCATTGTGTCAAGAGATATAGTACTAAAACACTTGAGCGTCTCTCTTGATCCTAGGTCCTGGCAGAGTTGTGCAGACTCAGGACAACTGAGCTTTGAAGGAATATGCAGATTTAAGGAGGAGTCTGTAATTTGCTTTCTAATAATCATATTTTTTTCCTCAAAGAAGTTCATGAATTTATCACTGCTAAAGTGAAAGTCATCCTCTCTTGGGGAATGCTGCTTTTTAGTTAGTTTTGCGACAGTATCAAAAAGGAATTTCGGATTGTTCTTATTTTCCTCAATTAAGTTAGAAAAATAGGATGATCGAGCAGCAGTAGGGGCTCTTCGGTACTGCACGGTACTGTCTTTCCAAGCTAGTCGGAAGACTTCCAGTTTGGTGTGGCGCCATTTCCGTTCCAATTTTCTGGAAGCTTGCTTCAGAGCTCGGGTATTTTCTGTGTACCAGGGAGCTAGTTTCTTATGAGAAATATTTTTAGTTTTTAGGGGTGCAACTGCATCTAGGGTATTGCGCAAGGTTAAATTGAGTTCCTCAGTTAGGTGGTTAACTGATTTTTGTCCTCTGGCATCATTGGATAGACAGAGGCAATCTGGAAGGACATCAAGGAATCTTTGTGTTGTCTGTGAATTTATAGCACGACTTTTGATGTTCCTTGGTTGGGGTCTGAGCAGATTATTTGTTGCAATTGCAAACTTAATAAAATGGTGGTCCGATAGTCCAGGATTATGAGGAAAAACATTAAGATCCACAACATTTATACCATGGGACAAAACTAGGTCCAGCGTATGACTGTGACAGTGAGTGGGTCCAGAGACATGTTGGACAAAACCCACTGAGTCGACGATGGCAGCGAAAGCCTTTTGGAGTGGGTCTGTGGACTTTTCCATGTGAATATTAAAGTCACCAAAGATTAGAATATTATCTGCTATGACTACAAGGTCCGATAGGAATTCAGGGAACTCAGTGAGGAACGTTGTATATGGCCCAGGAGGCCTGTAAACAGTAGCTATAAAAAGTGATTGAGTAGGCTGCATAGATTTCATGACTAGAAGCTCAAAAGACAAAAACGTAATTATTTTTTTTGTAAATTGAAATTTGCTATCGTAAATGTTAGCAACACCTCCGCCTTTGCGACCTGAGAGTCTGAGTGTCCTTTAGCTGCCTTTTGGCAAACTTGAAGCGAGTTGTCATGTGCCTTTTACTGAGGAGTGTCTTCAGTCTGGCTTCTCTACCATAAAGGCCTGATTGGTGGAGTGCTGCAGAGATGGTTGTCCTTCTGGAAGGTTCTCCCATTTCCAGAGATGAACTCTGGAACACTGTCAGAGTGACCATCAGGTTCTTGGTCACCTCCCTGACCAAGGCCCTTCTCCCCCGATTGCTCAGTTTGGCCAGACGGCTAGCTCTAGGACGAGCCTTGGTGGTTCCAAGCGTCTTCCATTTAAGAATGATGTAGGCCACTGTATTCTTGGGGACCTTCAATGCTGCAGACATTTTTTGGTGCCCTTCCCCAGATCTGTGCCTCGACACAATCCTGTCTCAGCGCTCTATTGACAACTTCTTCGATCTCATGGCTTGGTTTTTGCTCTAACACGCACTGTCAACTGTGGGACCTTATATAGACAGGTGTGTGCCTTTCCAAATAATTTCCAATCAACTTAGTTGACCACAGGTGGACTCCAATTAAATTGTAGAAACATCTCAAGGATGATCAATGGAAACAGGATGCACCTGAGTTCAATTTCGAGTCTCATAGCGAAGGATCTGAATACTTATGTAAATAAGTTATTTCTGTTTTTTATTTTTAATACAGTGCAATAATTTCTAAAAACCTGTTTTTACTTTGTCATTATGGGGTATTGTGTGTAGATTGATGAGGAAAATTTTGAATTTAATCCATTTTAGAATAAGACTCTAACGTAACAAAATGTGGGAAAAATCAAGCTGTCCGAATACCTACCGAATGCTCTGTAGATATGAACCCAGCTAATATAACTAAAAAACAACAAAACAAATGTAAATACATACTTAGACTCCAGTCAATGTCTTTATACCAAGTGAGAGTCTTGTCTTTCAGATACAGTTAGAACTGAGTTGATAGCTCATAGTGTTACAAAATTAGAGCTTAAAGTCTGATGGCAATGGTGCCCATATCGCCTATAACGCCATACAGATGCCATATCTCAGTTTGATCATCCTGTTGTTGCAGGAATGTTCCTGCATTGCAGGAAATGCAAACTCTTAGTGTATTCAAGGTTTAAAAAGGCTTCTAAAGTTTGTAATTTACACTTAAAAATGTCATACTTTATTTGCAAAAAACAAAACATTTATCGACCCCTACAAAAAATGTCAGTCAATTATAATCCTTATAATAATTCATTTCCTGTTGCTGCAGGATTATTTTCACTATACTTGCTTAAATTAAGATCCTACACATGTATCAGTGGCTATTTTAGGTCATACAGGTACTTCAGATTAGCTCATTCACCAATTTGTCAGCCTGTGAGTATCACTGAAACACAACACCTTGAATGAATAACATAAACGTTTTCTTGACAAGTTGCTATGGATGAAATTATACAAAATAATTGTTCAAAACATGAAAAACATATAAAAACATATACTTTTAAACATAAAATCTGACTAGAAATGTGTGAAAATTTTAAAATATATGTTTATTTTGTGGAAATTAAGCCATTTACTTGTGTTACAAAAGGTTAAAAAAGAAATGTTTATGAAAATTTGGGGTATAAAGTTTGGGTTCTTTTAGGGGTTGAAATGTGTTGGTGTTTTTTAGGTTAAGAAGTCTGGAAACTGCTTTATGTGCATTCAAGAAAACACATTCATGCATGTGCGGAGGAGAGAATTAAACTGTGTGTGTGTTTGTGTGTTATTCAGTGCATTCGGAAAGTATTAAGAACCCTTGACTTTTCCACATTCTGTCATGTTACAGCCTTATTCTACAACAGATTTATATATATATATATATATATATATATATATATATATATATATATATATATATATATATATATATATATATATATATATAAATATATACATTTTTACATATGGTGTACACCAGTGGAGGCTAGTGGGATGAGCTATAGGAGGACGTGCTCATTGTAATGTCTGGAATGGAATGGAATCACACATGTGTTTTACATATGTTTGATCTGTTTAATACCGTTCCATTCATTCCATTCCAGCCATTTCAATGAGCCCATCCTCCTATAGTGCCTCCCACCAGCCTCCACTGGTGCACACACAACAGCAGGCATCCACCAACATCACATGGAGCACATTTCTTTAATTATGCAGGAAGTTGGTCTGCTACATTCTTCCTCTTATTTATGACATGTGGTGGCCATTTCTCCATCCTAACAGTCCGACAGAGGGAAGCCTCCAGATTGTTAGCTACACATTTATTCAGAGTCATAATTCTTTGTAACATTAATGTTCAATTATATTGGCTGGGGGGCACAATTAGTGAGGAATTTCAACCACCAGTAGATGGGAGGAAAACAGTGATCCACTGTGAAAAGAGAATAGTTAACTGGTAAGAAGTTAAACCTTCACAAATATATTTTGAGACATCACACTTTTTTTTTACAGTTCACAATTTACCTGGTGTTAACTTAGATAGTACATGGTCAAATGTTGAGTATACAATAATAATTAATGAATGACTACTCTTTAGTCTCTTTGGAATCCTAGACCAAGAGCCACTATTTACCGTTTGCTACAGTACCTGCCATTTTAATTGGAATAGTTTTGTCGTAGTTCAGAGAAGTCGGCAGTGCTGATTTTAATGACCTGGGGATATATAAACACCATAGAGTAGACCATACTTTCTGTGTTATGGACTGGTATAGAGCTCATCTTGCAGTTTTGGAGCATTGAGACATGCTCCCAGGATGCTTGAACGTCGCTGTGTAATCGTATATCTTTTTTTTCTTCCTACGACTAAGTTGCCAGCTTGAGTAGTATGGGTTGCTGACCAGACACGCTGAGGCCTATCTAGTTACCCCGGCGTGCAAGCGTGTGTGTGTATGTGTGTATCTGTGAAGCAGGCGGAGCGTTTGTTGAGTGGAAAATGGCCTCTAAAGCTCCTCTACTCACCTTTCGCAGTGGCAACATTTAGCACGGTGCACCCTTCTCCACCTCCTCCACCCACTCACCACCCCTCCACCCCCCTCCACCCCTCCACCCTCCCTGGTGTGGAAATAAATACAAAAACATAGAAACATCACATTTTTGACTGCACTGGGCCTTTATTAAGTTTTCACAACCTGTTTTAGGAGCGATAGAAAGATAAAATGATTTTACAGGAGTAATGCCCTTCAACAGGTGGTCAGACATGACCACGAATAGGGGGGTAGCAGGGTGGGGGATGGTGTGTGTGTGTGTGGGGGGGGTCTGGTAAGGGGGGCTCAATGTGACAAAATGCAAAGTGGAATTTGCCAGCCCCTTCAATCCAGAATTGGCCCACAGAAAGAGCATGCGAGAGGCGCGATGGCATGTCCTTGGCGGTCCGGGCGAGCTTGGGTGACAGCTGCAATGTTTATAGGCCGGCTTCGATGACAGTCAGGAGGGGATGGCTAGGCTCTTTTCAGACAGGAATTAGGTTTGTCATCAGATTCTAAAATCTGTCTGATTTATTACATTTCCACTCCTGTTTTCTCCTCTACCCCCTTGAACCCTCGCTGGGGGGGTGGTGACATTTACTGGAATTTGTTGTTGTTTGTCTACTTCTTACTTTCACCAGGATGATCAACTTCTCCCCTCAGAACACTCTGTTGTTTGTCAGGTGCAGAAATGGGAGTAAGTATGGGGTGAAGTTTTGCTTGATTGAACACTACTTGTCTTCTAGTTTTTGTCCAGTGCAATTTCCCAGACTGCTTTGAAGCCAGACTTCAAAGCAGACCTGTTTTTAGATTAACAACCTTAAAGAGCGACTGCCTTTAAAAAGCAACAAATCTCTTTGAGAACGGCCAATGTGGCATCGATATGACTCACAAACAATTATTATAGTGTCAAAATAGTCTACAAAGTGTAAATAGGATAATGTTGGTCATAAAGTCAGTCTCGTCTAAAACTGAGCTTGGAACGTCCATGCATCACAATGGTTAAATGAAGGTTGAGTTTTGACCTGACGAAGTCAATTTACCCACTGATATGGGGTGAACAGCTGCAGTGATGCGCTCCATCCAATAGTATAGACAATGAGACAGACCGGCCCAGCAGCTCCGACTGTTTACATAAGACGACAGCATGTTGCATTTTTTTTACTTGAGAAATACGGCACCAAACACCTTAGTTAGATGTAAAATTGCGCAACTAAAACATCCTCGGCAAAAACGTGAAAATTATTTACAGATTTCTTGAGTTATCTTAGATTAATTCTGGGGATTTTGAAGAAGTGAAATAGGCTTCCGCATCTACAGTGTCGCAAACACCATAACCACAATCTGGAATCGGTCAGGAAACACACCCCCAAGACTGAAATCTTGCTTTTCTAATGAGTAACAGAAAACACACGTGCCGATCGGTGTTCAGTGGCTCTTTAATCTAAAAACAAATGTCTGTTTTCCTCCTTGATCTAACCATCACGGCCACAATTAACTGAGATTACTCTCTCGAAACCTAATATTAGGTTCAATTAAACGTGATGTCACTCTTATTAAGTATTCAGAATAGTTTGGGGAGGGAAATAAGTCATTTTACTTCCCTGAGCCTTGGGGTTTATATTGAATGGTGATGTAGTAATGTACTCCAAAAGGATTGATTACCTATAGGCTGTGCCATTACATTGTTACAAATGTAAAGGTTATTTTAAAATTTAGAAGCGAGAGAGATCTCTGTTGCTAAATCAAACAAATAAAATTCCGTGATTCAGGAAACAGTAGAGGAAAATTCTACTTCAGGTAAAAAAAATAATCAGAATGAAGCAATGGTTCTGTTTCATGTCAACCTCTAACCCAGTCTATGTTTCCATGCCAACGTTTAAACCCCTGTGCAGACTGAAGGCACAGCCTGGGTTTGAACCCCATTGCATGCTGGTCCCCTGACAGTCTCTCCATCCAGGTAAGACTTCCAGGTAAGACTAAATCCAGGTAAGATAAACTCCACCTCCCTCCCTCACTACCTTCCTCCCTATTATTCAGGGGCAGAGAAAGACTAATATTTGTCAGCAGAGGTCATTGAATTAAAAGTTAAACTCTACAGGATCGGTTGGTCCCCCGCGGTACGGTTGAGCTAATGTAGGCTAATGCGCTTAGCATGAGGTTGTAAGTAAGAAGAACATTTCCCAGAACATAGAAATATCTGATATTGGCAGGAAGCTTAAATTCTTGTTAATCTAACTGCACTGTCCAATTTACAGTAGCTATTACAGAGAAAGAATACCATGCTATCGTTTTAGGAGAGTGCACAGTTATGAACTTGAAAAGTTATTCATAAACCAATTAGGCACATTTGGGCAGTCTTTGATACAAAATGTTGAACATAAATACAATGGTTCATTGGATCAGTCTAAAACTTTGCACATACACTGCTTCCATCTAGTGGCCAAAATCTAAATTGCGCATGGGCTGGAATAACACATTATGGCCTTTCTCTTGCACTTCAAAGATAGAAAAAAACTCAGTATTTTTTATTTTTATTATCTTTTACCAGATCTAATGTGTTATATTCTCCTTCATTCATATTTCTACAAACTTCAAAATGTTTCCTTTCAAATGGTATCAAGAATATGCATATTCTTGCTTCAGGTCGTGAGCTACAGACAGTTTGATTTGAGGATGACATTTTAGGCGAAAATGTGGGGGAAAAAAATGGGCAGATCCTTAAGAGGTTTTTAAGCAGCATGTCAGAGTTTCCCTTTCGAGAGCTCTACCTGGAGTGAGTAAAGAGACGTTTATGACATCTCCGGCCAATCTTTTTATTTAACTAGGCAAGTCAAGTCAGTTAAGAACAAATTCTTATTAACAATGACGGCCTACCCCCAGGCCAAACGCTCCCCTAACCCGGACGACGCTGGGCCAATTGTGCGCCACCCTATGGGACTCTCGATCATAGCCAGTTGTGACACAGCTTGGGAACAAACCAGGGTCTGTAGTGATACCTCTAGCACTGCAATACAGTGCCTTAGACCGCTGCGCCACTTGTGAGGCCCCATCCAGATGTCAGGCGTCCAGACCAACAAGCCATAAAAGTTTCTCAGTTTTAAAACACGCCACATGCAGATGACCTCAGGTAAAGGTTCTGACGGGCTCTTTGCATTGGCCCGATCCTCCTCTGGGTAAGCCAATTATTGAAGAGATTTTATGGGCTCCCGAGTGGTGCAGTGGTCTAAGGCATCTCAGTGCTAGAGGCGTCTGTAACGCTCCGGGTGTCGTGGGTGTGGAGTCAGACGCAGGAAACAGAGAGTGCAATACTGTGCTCTTTAATGCACTCACGCAACAATGGGTGCTCAAAACCAAATGCCCCAAACACGGGGGACGAAAACAGTACAGCAGAATACACGACCAGGAACAAACACGTTCCTCTACTACATAACTGAAGGTCACAATAATTCATCCCGCACAAAGAAACAGGCGGGCTGGCTGTCTAATAAAGCCCAACTAATGACTCACTAACAGGTGCGAACAATAAACATACAAGGAGGGGGAGGAAAGACAATCAGTGGCAGCTAATAGGCCGGTGACGACGACCGCCGAGCGCCACCAGACCGGGAAGGGTAGCCACCCTCGGTCGGACTCGTGACAGCATCACTACAGACCCTGATTCGATTCCAGGCTGTATGACAACTGGCTGTGATTGGGAGTCCCAAAGGGTGGCACACAATTGGCCCAGCGTCGTCTGGGTTAGGGTTTGGCTGGGGTAGGCCGTCATTGTAAATAGGAATTCATTGTTAACTGACTTGCCTGGTAAAATAAAGAAATAAACGTCTAAGGTCTCTTCTGACAACCAGTTAATAGAGAGATTACACGTTAAAGATCTTGCCTGACAGCCCATTAAAGAAGAGATTACACGTTAAAGATCTTGCTTGACAACCCATTAAAGAAGAGATTACACGTTAAAGATCTTGCCTGACAGCCCATTAAAGAAGAGATTACACGTTAAAGATCTTGCTTGACAACCCATTAAAGAAGAGATTACACGTAAGAGAATGTGTGATACCATAGGAGGATGGGGAGTGCAGCTATGCAGCCAGGCTGTTTTTACAAGAGCCAGCCCAGGCAGACCAATCCACCTGAGACCTACAGCAGCAGGACACAGAGCTGTATTCACTTCTTACCAAAAGGCCTCAATCATTAAAAGATGAACATTATAAACCAGTCCATGGTTCTTTATTTGACACATATATTGTTTTTAAGAACACTGTCCTGTAATTTTTTACAGCCTTTAAAAATGAACATTTTAATCAGTCCAGGTATTACAATTAAATCAAGACTTGAGTTGCAGTGGTTATAACCAAAGCTCTACTGTGACTGACACAAATGTGCCTTGATCGAAGTGTGTAGATGCACTTTTCTTCAGTGGTCAGGTTCTGATACAGCAGTTTTGCCACTTTTTTTTGCCCACAGTCTAAACTATTGTATGTTTAGTCAGGTAATGTACAGAAGTTTGTTCTACTGATAGGCTTATGGGAAAAGGAAAAGTGAAGGCCTGTTAGTTGCCTAATAGAACCCCAGAGTCAATGTCACCCCTTGGTTTTACTAGCAGGACAGATGTATGCAGGTTCTGCTGTATCCATAAAAGTTTACACAGCATTGCAAGCTTCACAGCGTATTTGGTATTGTTGTATTCAAAAAGAAATCAAGCCCAGTGGCATTTCCTCACATCTTAAAAGAATGACACCCAGCTATGTGACAGTTCCCCTCTCCTTATCGGCAGAATTTATACACTCTCCGGACCAGGTGCAGTACCCTATACAGTCTCTCTTTCTCTCACACACACCTCGCACACACTCACTCTCTTGGTTCCTCCTCCTGCACGACAGTTCCATTGTTTCTGTGTGTGCCATCCCACACTCAATTCTCCCATCTGTTGTTAACTGAGAGTATTTCACAAGCTGTAAATTCAGAGCAGATATATAAGGGCATGGTGGGCTTTTTACTGGTGCATTGGAATACTTGGTTTACAGTCTAGAGGTCAAGTATATTGTTATGGTAAAGCCCAAGGTCAGATGTGTACAGTATGTAAAGACCTGCGGATGTAAAAAATGGGGACACCCTGATCTGTTTCACCTGTCTTGTGCTTGTTTCCACCCCCCCCACCAGGTGTCTCCCATTTTCCCCCATTATCCCCTGTGTATTTATACCTGTGTTTTTTGGTTGTCTGTTGCCAGTTCTTCTTCTCTCGTTCAGGTCATACCAGCGTGTTTCCCGGTTTTTCCTGTTTTCTAGTTTTGCTTTCTAGTTTTGCTTTCTAGTTTTGCTTTCTAGTTTTGCTTTCTAGTTTTGTTTTCTAGTCTTCCCTGTTCTGATCTTTCTACATGTCCAGAGCCTGCCTGTCATCCTGTACCTGCCTGACTCTGACCTGGTTTACACACCCCTGCCTGCCCTCAACTTGCCCTTTGCCTGCCCCACACGTTACAATAAATATCTGAGATTCAAACTATCCGCAATCTGTGTCTGCATCTAGGTATTATCCTTAGTCGTGATAGACACATTGAAATACCAGGTGTGCTTGGGCTACTCCCTACATACAGACTTTTTGCTCCTAGCTAATAACGACCTCACAATCCTACAGCCACCGCTCTCAGTCAGTGCTCTCTTTCACAGGTCCTAGGGCGAGGACTGAAACGGGGGAAACAACACTTCTCCTACAACGCTCCTTGGTCTTGGAACGAGCTACAAAATACACTACATGACTAAAAGTATGTGGACACCTGCTCATCGAACATCTCATTCCAAAATCATGGGCATTAATATGGAGTTGGTCTCCCCCTTTGGCGCTATAACAGAATCCAATCTTCTGGGAAGGCTTTCCACTAGATGTTGGAACATTGTTGACGGGACTTGCTTCCATTCAGCCACAAGAGCATTAGTTAGGTCAGGCACTGATGTTGGGCGATTTGGCCTGGCTCGGTGTTCCAATTCATCTCAACATTGTCATGCTAAAACAGGAAAGGGCCTTCCCCAAACTGTTGCCACAAAGTTGGAAGTACAGAATCGTCTAGAATGTCATTGTATGCTGTAGCCGAACCATGAAAAGCAGCCCCAGATCATTATTCTTCCTCCACCAAACTTCACAGTCGGCTATATGCATTCGGGCAGGTAGCGTTCACCTGGCATCCGTCAGACTCAGACTCGCCTGTCGGACTGCCAGGTTGTGAAGTGTGATTCATCACTCCAGAGAACGCGTTTCCACTGCTCCTGAGCTGTTGTTGCTCCTAGATGTTTCAACTTCACAATAACAGTTGACCAAGGCAGCTCTACCAAGGCAGAAATTTGACAAACTGACTTATTGGAAAGGGGGCATCCTATGACTGTGCCACATTAAAAGTAACTAAGCTTTCAGTTAGGCCATTCTACTGCCAATGTTTTTCTATGGAGGTTGCATAGCTGTATGATTGATCTTTTTTATACCTGTCAGAAACGTGATTGGCTGAAATAGCGAATCCACTAATTTGAAGGGGTGTCCACATACTTTTGCATAGATAGTGTACTTTAAAACTGGAGAAAATTTTCAAGTTTCAAGCTCTGATAGAAAATGTTATTGACCATTGTAATTGTTTTTAATGTATTGTATTTTGTGTACACGCTGACTACTTCCTGCTGACCTCTTGCCAGGTCCCTCTCGCAAAATATGTTTATAACCTCAAGGGTCATTTCCTAGTTAAATAAAGGTAAAAATAAATACAAATAATAATACAAAATAAAATGTTGATATACTTATCTGGATCTTATGATTAAATATAGAAACAGTATTTGTGAAATCAGTGTGTACCTATTCTAGGTGTTAGTCATTGTTGACAGGAACATTGTGGCCTTAGATAACATATTTACGTTAGTGGTGTAAGCAGCATTGGGGTCATTGTGGACATGGTCACACAAACAATTGACATAAATCAGTGAGAAATGTCGTTTTATGAACTTCTACTTTCTGACGGCCAGATCTGAGGTCAGTGAATTTTCAGCCAGGACTCTTTGTAATAGCAGGTATCATGCCATGCTCATGAGTTTCCCCCCCAAACCCCAGTGTTGCAATAAACTGCCCTCTTTCCTCTCCACTTCTCCCCCGTCCCTCGTCACTGCCTCTCCTCTGCTCTGCTTCCATACTTCTCTCTCCTTCAGTGATCCGTCATGGGATGACAGTGTGCCCGTAGCTGAATTTCTGCTCCACAAATAGGTCTGCCAGGCGAGCCTCTCTTTTTTGGGCCCTACCACGATGGCCTGCTATCCTAGTCATGTGTCCCGTGTGTTGGCCTGTGAACGCACACCTTCAGCAGTCAGCATGACCCCGAGCAGCCCTGACCGACCCCGCGACAAGCTTATTTTAGACCTTGCCCCCTCCCCAACCTCTCTCTCTCTTTCTCTCTCTCTCCCCCTCCCCCTCCCCTGACAGTCACCCATCATCAATCACAGGCCTGTTGGAGGTGAAAAAAACAAACAATACCCCTAGAGGACGTGAGGGGCGATTTTCGAGTGGTGGCAACAACTTTGCAACTTTTCAAATATATTCCGGCCCCAGCAGGGGTTCGGCCCCATGAATCTGCCAGCCAATAAAAGTTTGCACTCAGCGGTGACTGTCAGTAACCCACCCTGTCTGCAGGAGAGGCATTCACACCAACAATTAGTACTTAATAAATCAGGGCCTCATTTTAACACCTTGAATCTCCACACCGAGGGGGACCTCAGGACCATGGAGATGTCTTCGAGATAGATATTACCCTCTCATCAACAGCACCATGTTAACTGACTACTATCCTAATGGGACGGTGGTTATCAAAGGGATTTTACCTTTGAGTACAGTTTGGATGCTGCAGGTCCTGAGTGCCCTGACTGAAAGGTTATTCAGGTCTGTGCTGTGGTCAAATACGATATACTTGTATATTGCATTGATAATGAAATATGTCCAAACCTGAGAGAGAGAGACATCTGTGTACCAACTAGAGTAGAGCATGTAGGACATGGAAGGTGGGTGTGTCTGACAGTGGAACACCTGTTCTGTGTGCACTGTCTAAAGAATGTGACTGTGGCCTTAGGATAAAGTCGAGCTCTCAGGGTGATAGAGCAAAGTGTGTGTGTGTGTGTGTGTGTGTGTGTGTGTGTGTGTGTGTGTGTGTGTGTGTGTGTGTGTGTGTGTGTGTGTGTGTGTGTGTGTGTGTGTGTGTGTGTGTGTGTGTGTGTGTGTGTGTGTGTGTGTGTCTAGGGTAGCA
The DNA here is from genome assembly GCF_036934945.1 of Oncorhynchus masou masou. Taxonomy (NCBI): domain Eukaryota; kingdom Metazoa; phylum Chordata; class Actinopteri; order Salmoniformes; family Salmonidae; genus Oncorhynchus; species Oncorhynchus masou. The sequence continues at coordinate 21,153,236 of NC_088240.1, read as the reverse complement.
GGTGCACCAGTATCTATAGCACACCCTAAGGGAGGCAGGTAGAGGTTAGGTTAGAGGTTGGGCCAGTAAACCATAGGTTGCTGGTTCAAATCCCTGAGCAGACGAGGTAAAAAATATGTAAATGTTCTCTTGAGCAAGGCACTTAATCCTAATTGCTCCAGGGTCACTGTCAGTAATGGCTGATCCCTGGCTCTGACCCCACTCTCAGGGGGAGTGGGATATATGAACATGTGTGAAACAGGACAAATGTAAGCACCTACCTTATTATCTCAAATGGTTGTGCCCTGGGTGGCACAAGAAAGGTGTTCTAATATAATAATGAATTTTCACGTGTTGCTCACTGTGGCTGCCTTCTATCATATCATGTTTAGTTGACAACGGTGTTGGAAGGTATTGGGTAACCTAAACAGCCCCCCTCGTCCTCACTTGGTATGCTCTGGATGGTCAAGTGGAACATTCCTGGAGACTCTATGTCAGTCAGTTGGCTCAGAGCTGTTTTAATCATCTAAACCAGTAGATAAAATGTTACCAGAGGAGGCCTCAATGTTCCCTGGCACTATGCATTCTCTAATGAAACCAAAACAAGGCCCCATTACAGGTTTAGAGGCCCATTCCAGAGTAAGAAGGCCCCTGATTGCAACATACATCTGACCATTTCATTAATAGGGTTACTGTAGTACAATATACAGATCAGTCTCTCTCTCTCTTTCTCCCTCTACCCCCTCCTCTCTCTCTCTCTCTCTCTCTCTCTCTCTCTCTCTCTCTCTCTCTCTCTCTCTTTCTCCCTCTACCCCCTCCTCTCTCTCTCTCTCTCTCTCTCTCTCTCTCTCTTTCTCCCCCTCTCCCCTCAGTCTTTCTCTCTTGCTCTACCCCCTCCCCTCTCTCTCTCTCTCTTTCTCCCTCTCTCCCCCTCAGTCTTTCTCTCTCCCTCTACCCCCTCCTCTCTCTCTCTCTCTCTCTCTCTTTCTCCCTCTCTCCCCTCAGTCTTTCTCTCTCCCTCTACCCCCTCCTCTCTCTCTCTTTCTCCCTCTCTCCCCTCAGTCTTTCTCTCTCCCTCTACCCCCTCCTCTCTCTCTCTCTCTCTCTCTTTCTCCCCTCAGTCTTTCTCTCTCCCTCTACCCCCTCCTCTCTCTCTATCTCTCTTTCTCCCTCTCTCCCCTCAGTCTGTCTCTCTCTCTCTTTCTCCCTCTCTCCCCTCAGTCTTTCTCTCTCTCTCTCTTTCTCCCTCTCTCCCCTCAGTCTTTCTCTCTCTCTCTTTCTCCCTCTCTCCCCTCAGTCTTTCTCTCTCTCTCTTTCTCCCTCTCTCCCCTTAGTCTTTCTCTCTCCCTCTACCCCCTCCTCTCTCTCTATCTCTCTTCTACCTCTCTCCCCTCAGTCTTTCTCTCTCCCTCTACCCCCTCCTCTCTCTCTCTCTCTCGCTCTCTCGCTCTCTCTCCTTTTCTCTCTCTCTGAAGTTCTGTCTTGGTGCCACATCCCTGATAGTTTACACTTCTCGTATGTCACCAGGTCGTTACATTTATTTCGAACGGTTCCAGTCTGATGACACTGTCTTTAATTAGTGCAATTCATGATTCCAAATTCCACACCAAATCTATCTATCAACGCATGAGTTTGATCAATGGTTTTATGATTATTAAGAGCAATGATATGTCTTTATTGTTTGATGATGTCCCATTGGGTCTGGATTAAGGTGTCTGATGTATAGTCCTTCTTGATGTATATGCAATATAACTCTGAATATCTTAGAAATTTCAGACATGCATTATGCAAATTCATGTACAAGTATTCAGATAACATTTGTTTTTTATTAGCAGACTAGAAACAAATAGTAAAATGGCCATACGTTATTGTAGGATTTTTTTAATGTGAGATTATTATTTTCTAAATCAGTGTAGTTCTATATATGGTGAATCAGTTGTTTGGAATTGTAATGCTAATTGATTATCTACCGTGCAACTACATTGCTCTATTCTGTTTGGTCAGATGTTAATTCATTGTTGAAAGAAGTAGTTGAGTTGATGTACTGTACGGCTGTGAATGTGGGAGAGACTATAAAGACACTCCAAACCCTAACCCTAACCCTAACCCTAACCCTAACCCTACTCCCCCTAACCCTAACCCTAACCCTAACCCTAACCCCACTCCCTCCTAACCCTAACCCTAACCCTAACCCTAACCCTAACCCTAACCCCACTCCCTCATAACCCTAACCCTAACCCTAACCCCACTCCCTCCTAACCCTAACCCTAACCCTAACCCTAACCCTAACCCCACTCCCTCCTAACCCTAACCCTAACCCTAACCCTAACCCTAACCCCTTACCTTAACCCTAACCCTAACCCTAACCCTAACCCTAACCCTAACCCTAACCAAACCCTTAACCCTAACCCTAACCCTAACCAAACCCTTAACCCTAACCTTAACCCTAACCCTAACCCTAACCCTAACCCTAACCCTAACCCTAACCCTAACCAAACCCTTAACCCTAACCCTAACCCTAACCAAACCCTTAACCCTAACCCTAACCCTAACCAAACCCTTAACCCTAACCAAACCCTTAACCCTAACCCTAACCCTAACCCTTAACCCTAACCCTAACCCTAACCTTAACCCTAACCCTAACCAAACCCTTAACCCTAACAATAACCCTAACCCTAACCAAACCCTTAACTTTAAACTTAACCTAATTTTAACCAATTCTGAAAGTAAATATTGGTTTTCTGGTCAGGAGTGTCCATATGGCCTTTTCCTATGAATGTGGTTAGTTTGTGATTAAATCTGAAAAAAAAGAGTAAACATTCTCCATCCAGTGTTTGGCTACCTACATAGCCATCCATCCACCATCTAAAGAACACTCACATTCAATATGTATAAAACTTACAAATGTACATACTGCACTTGTAGATTTAAGTCACAGAAGATCAAGGTTAATTGAGCAGCGTGCTAGAGTAACAGTGTGCAGCAGTGTGGGTTAGTGGGTTGGATGAGTAGAAGACTCGATGGAGGTTTCATTTCACCTACCCGTCAAACAAAAATAACTTGGTATGCTCTTCTCAGAATACCTGATATGAACCTATGATTAATGGTGCGTGCTGTAATTAGATCTACATTCATGGAGGCATGTGGTATTTTCAATTTAATTGTGATGCAGACATTCATTATGCAAACAGCAGATGTGATCTGACACTTCCAGTGAGTTGAAACATAGTTAGTAATGAGAAAGCATTGTCAGAGGAAAGAATCCAACCCAAAATATTCCTCACCATTTTTTCCAGTTATGTACATGACATTCACAAAACCCCTATGACATTTCACAACAAACTCCCTCTGCCCTACTGCTCGTCCCCTAACCCACCCCACTCTATCCCACCCACCCACCCCACACACACACCCCAACTTTTTGTCTTTGAATCTCTTCAGTTTCAGCCAACCACAAATTACAGCAGCGGGGGCTTTTCACATTAAAGGTCCGGGTGAGTGGAAATCTAAAAGCAGGACCCAGAGCCTCTCCAGGCATGTGGTTGGGCAGCCGCTGCATGAACGTGTTCCAGATATCGTCACATCACATGAAGATTCCATACCGCACACATCAATCTCTCAGCATGCTGATTTACAGCCACCCTTGCCACAGGGGGTGGACCCGGCTGGAGTGTGTGTGTGTGTGTGTTTGTGTGTGTTCGTGCTGGATGGCATATGGGCGGGGGGTATGGTATGTGTGTATACAGCAGTACATACTGGGGAGGGAGGGGGTAGACTTGAAGTTAGAATCTGTTTGGCTGGTGAGATCATCTGCAAGAAGACCCGATAAGTACGTGTTGATAACATATTGTCATTGTCTGTGTCAGAAATGGTTGGTTGGTTCTTTACAGCTTAGAAGTATATATGTCTGTGACGTGATTCTGCTGCCCTCAAGGACTGTCAACCTTTTGAAAAAAGAAAAAAGAAAATGTCCACTAATATATGAATTGTGTTTTCTCTCTTCTCACAGTCTAACACGTTGTTCCGTCTGAGTCGTTCCAAGCAGAGGAATGTGAAAGAGGTAGAGAAGGAGAAAGTTTGGAGCCGAGTAAAAGTGATACCAGAGTTCAGCCCGTTTTATCCAAAGATAATATAAATAATATATCCCATTTAGCAGACGCTTTTTGTCCAAAGCGACTTACAAGTCGGCTGGGGCCACTACTTTTACATATGGGTGGTCCCAGCGGGAATCGAACCCACGACGCTTGGCGTTGCAAGCACCATGCTCTACCGACTGAGCCACACTACAGTCTTAAATATCCACCACTAGAGATTATATATTTTAAAAATAAATAAAGTCAATTGTGTGTTTTTCTTGGCTGTCCACATTGTTTATAAAAACCAAAAAGAGCAGTCCGTTCACACTTTAGGTGATAACTAGACTGGGTCTTTGTGAAGTCCAAGGGCTGGCCAACGAGTCATGCTTTACTTTGGAGGCTAAAAGTGAGCTCAACTTTGTGTGCAAAGTTGTCAGAATTTGTGCCTTGTTTGCAGAGTATAATCCATTTGTGTGCTTGTCCGTGTGTGTGAATGTATATGAGCATATGTGCCAGTACTTGAATGTGTGCATAGAAATGTATATTAGACATTATAAGAGTGTATGTTAATCTTTTTCATACATTTTGGGGGGATGTTGACAAGTTTGCCAAAGCCAACATTACAGGCCGCAGGTTTATGAGTTGTGAGCCAATTTTCCTGTTTCTGTAGATTGAATAGCTGAATAGCATCTGGGGCTCACCTTGGGCCTTGGAGCCAGAACAATCTGGGGTGAACTCTGACCTCTGTGACAGCCAGGATGCTTCTCGCCTTTCCTGTGTTGCTGCACGGTTCTGTTAGCTGTTTTTAGTGAAAGTCTCTGATAAGAACTGACAGGTCAATAAAAGCAGAAATATTATCGTCTCTTTCATTAACCACTGCTCCAGCAGCTGCCAAAATATCTCCCAATGCTCTCGCTGGTTCCAGTCCAGGCATTCACCATCTTTCCGGAAAGGTGCTAATTTTACGGCATTGGAAGGTTTAAACCCGCAGATATGCTAAACATTTTTAGATGCCAATTCTGTGCCCAATCAGCAACAACACTGTATTGTTATTTTCCAGCCGTTTCCTGCCCACGGGCGGCTATTCCAGCTGCTGAAATGGCGAGGGCGAGTGCGAGAGCGAGAGAGAGAGAGAGAGAGAGAATGACCAGTCCCACAAATATCACCCTATCATTGTATGACGACCGTGTACGCCGGCCCCCTCAACACCGCATCTCTCAACACCTTAATACATTATGCCAAGGTGTTTACGGACAGCCTTCACAGTGTGTTATACTGGTGCAGTTTATCATAGCCACACCTTTACAACTATGTTTTAGTTTGCCGCTACTGCTTGGATGCATTTAGTGCAGCTGGGACTTGTTGTTATAGCTGCTGTTTACACTAAGACTTGTCTGTTACATGACAACTGATTTAGAGATAAGTGTTTGATGTTCTATTTCAGCAAAGACCCCTCTGTCACATTAATCAGAGTCGCCGCCCCTTCCATTCTACGTATCCTGTCAATCCCAACGCCTCTGCCTCCCGCAGATGATTTATTGGAAAAAAAGGCACTATATTTGTAGCGCAACCTTTCCCCGGGGGGTCTGAAACCCCCAGCTGAAGTCAGTTAATTATTTGTCCCACTCAATCTAATACATTTCCCCTGTGCCAAGTCCGTTCAGTAGGCTCACAGTGAGCTGGCCATCCTGCCCTCCAACCCCCCGCCCCCCAACATGCCCTCTCTTACTGTCGGTCACTGTGGAAAATCAGATGGCCCATCCATCTGCCCATGTTATCCTAGCAACCAAAGTAATGTTGCTCTGGTAAAGGTCTCCCTATATGAACTTGTCAATCAAACTGAATGGATTTGACTTGTTTTGCTCACAAGATCTCATTCGTGTTTTTTTCTTCTCATTGTGGCAGTATTGCTGCCGTGTCAAGTCAACAGTATTTATCGGTTTACAACTGTTCCTTACTAAATTTAGACCCATGATTAAAATGTGTGCCCTTGGCTCTTACAACAACAGGGCTGTAATACAGAACTTCACAACTAAAGGCACAAACACCAAAAAAAGCCCAGGGGTCAGATGCCAGCAGAAACAAGGATCTGAGCCCTCTGAGTTTCTCTGAATCCTTTCCCAAAATCAGATTACCATTCTGTACCAGTAAGTCCATGCTAAGTACCACGTGGCGTAGTAATGAAAGGATCAAGCTGTTACCGGTTCTTAGCATGTAAGGTGTAAGAGTTGCACGCCATGCCGGGTAACCACATCTGTTTGGAGATAATGTGTGATTTAAGCGTTGCGAGTTGAGGGTGAAACTCCAGGAAAACTCGATAAACCACACAAAGCCAGCGTAACAACAGAAAGCCTCCGTAACCCTGAGTAATGCCCAAATTAAGTGTGAGAAACAGGGAGAAAAGAATGACATTGTAATATCTTTAATGACATGGTTTACACTAGGATAAGTATCAAGTTTCATTGGAAATATTGCTGCCTATGAAATGCATGCAGAATTTGTCACATTTTGCACGCTGACTTACACATCAGTATGAAGCTGGAAATAGTAATGCTTGAATTTCAAGTTGTTGTATCATTGTAATGACCTTCCCCACCTTTCAAGACATCTGTGAACTTTGCTGTTTACTCTATTTGATTGTTATTCTTATCGTCTGGTATTTCCAAGAAAACTATTCAATTAAATTGATATTTCGTTTTTTGGTAGTTCTCCATTTATTTAAAAACGACATACTTTGGGTGAATTTTGGATTGTCAAGTACTGACATTATTATTTTTTGTCCCTGTCCATACTTTCATCTAGTGGTGTGTACAGTATTGATAAATGTTTCATGTACTTAAACACCAATATACGTTAAATATATTTTGAGAGCTAATGTCAGATGTCACAAAATGCTTATGTAAGCTCCTTAAAGGTCTTACATAAATTGTCCTCAGCAACAGGTTTACAAAGGTACCATTTGAACATGAATATGTGCTTTAGAACACAGGGAACCATCAGTCACTGGTTGGTACTGGTGGTGAGGGGAAGATTGACATTCTAATAACAATAATAAAATAAGTTGCAACTTTGAAATTTACTATGACATCAAATGTTATTTTTTGTTTTGCGCTGTTACACCCCCGGCTTAGAGTCGTAGAATAATAACAGATGGCTAAATCAAGATGAGGTCGAAGGCTTTGTGGGAAGGCTCTGGTGACCAATCACAGCGTTGGAAACAGGTCTGGTCGTTAGTTAGTCCAGAAGGGAACTGCAAACCCGTAACATCATGACCTTGCTCTTGGGTTAAACAACCAGGCAGTGCATGAAGGACTGTATGGGAATATCATGGAAAAGTTGTCAGTGTTTCCTTCCAGCTATAGCAGCCTGGCCTCAAAGACTAGACATAAAATACATTACCAGTCAAAAGTTTGGACACACCTACTCATTCAAAGGTTTTTCTTTATTCAGACTGTTTTCTACATTGTAGAATAATAATGAAGAGTGTAGTAACCAAAAAAAGTGTTTTAGATTTTAGATTCTTCAAAGTAGCCACCCTTTGCATTGATGACAGCTTTGCACACTCTTGGCATTTTCTCAGCCAGCTTCACCTGGAATGCTTTTCCAACAGTCTTGAAGGAGTTCCCACATATGCTGAGCACTTATTGGCTGCTTTTCCTTCACTCTGCGGTCCAACTCATCCCAAACCATCTCAATTGGGTTGAGGTTGGGTGATTTTGGAGGCCAGGTCATCAGATGCAGAGCTTGATTGCTCTCCTTCTTGGTCAAATAGCCCTTACACAGCCTGGAGGTGTGTTGGGTCATTGTCCTGTTGAAAAACAAATGCTAGTCCCACTAAGTGCAAACCAGATGAGATGGCATATCACTGCAGAATGCTGTGGTAGCCATGCTGGTTAAGTGTACCTTGAATTCTAAATAAATCACCAATAGTGTCACCAAGAAAGCACCCCCACACCTCCTCCTCCATGCTTCATGGTGGAAACCACACATGGGAAGATAATCTGTTCACTTACCCTGCATATCACAAAGACACGGCGGTTAGAACCAAAAATCTCACATTTGGACTCATCAGACCAAAGGACAGATTTCCACCGGTCCATTGCTCATGTTTCTTGGAACCAACAAGTCTCTTTTCCTTATTGGTGTCCTTTAGTAGTGGTTTCTTTGCAGTAATTAGACTATGAAGGCCTGATTCCCGCAGTCTCCTCTGAACAGTTGATGTTGAGATGTGTCTGTTACTTGAACTCTGTGAAGCATTTATTTGTGCTGCAATTTCTGAGGCATCTGGTCTCCAGTGCGTCTCCTCGGGCCGGCATACATGGCACCAGCCTTACGCATGGTGTCCCCGGTTCGCCAGCACAGCCCAGTGCGGCCAATTCCACCTCGCCACACTGGTCGGGCTACGGGGAGCATTCAACCAGGTAAGGTTGGGTAGGCTCGGTGCTCAAGAGCTCCAGTGCGCCTGCACGGTCCGGTCTATCCAGTGCCACCTCCACATACCAGCCCTCCGGTGGCAGCCCCCCGCAGCAGGCTGTCTCTCCGTCTCATCCCTACAGGTGCTCCCGCCTGTCCAACACTGCCAGAGCCTTCCTCCTGCCCAGCGCTGCCAGAGTCTCCCGTCTGTCTTGAGCTGCTAGAGTCTCCCGTCTGTCCTGAACTGCTAGAGTCTCACGTCTGTCCTGAGCGGCTAGAGTCTCCCGTCTGTCCTGAGCTGCTAGAGTCTCCCGTCTGTCCTGAGCTGCTAGAGTCTCCCGTCTGTCCTGAGCTGCTCGAGTCTCCCGTCTGTCCTGAGCTGCTAGAGTCTCCCGTCTGTCCTGAGCCGCTAGAGTCTCCCATCTGTCCTGAGCCGCCAGAGCCGCCAGTCTGTCCTGAGCTGTCAGAGCCGCCAGGAGCTGCCAGAGCCGTCAGTCAGCCAGGACCTGCCAGAGCCGTCGGTCAGCCAGGACCTGCCAGAGCCGTCGGCCAGCCAGGAGCTGCCAGAACCGTCAGCCAGCCAGGAGCTGCCAGAGCCGTCCAGAGCCGTCGGCCAGCCAGGAGCTGCCAGAGCCGTCAGCCAGCCAGGAGCTGCCAGAGCCATCGGCCAGCCAGGAGCTGCCAGAACCGTCGGCCAGCCAGGAGCTGCCAGAGCCGTCAGCCAGCCAGGAGCTGCCAGAGCGGTCAGCCAGCCAGGAGCTGCCAGAGCCGTCAGCCAGCCAGGAGCTGCCAGAGCCGTCAGTCAGTCCGGAGCTGACCTTCGGTCCGGAGCTGTCCCTCAGTCCTGAGCTACCCCTCAGTCCTGAGCTGCCCCTCAGTCCGGAGCTGCACCTCAGTTCGGAGCTGCCCCTCAGTCCTTTAGTAGAGTTGCCAGTCCTAGGTTGGCGGCGAGGGTCGCCGTTCCTAGGTGGCCACAAAAGCGGACTAAGACTATGGTGGAGTGGGGACAACGTCCAGCACCCGGGCCGCCGCTGTGAAAGAGGCCCACCCGGACCCTCCCATTTCGATTAGGTTTTTGCGGCCGGAGTCCGCACCTTTGTGTGTGTGTGGGGGGGGGGGGTACTGTCACGCCCTGACCTTAGTATTCTTTGTTTTCTTCATTATTTTGCTTAGGTCAGGGTGTGGCATGGGTGATAATGTGTGTTTTTGTCTCATCTAGGGTGTTTGTACTATCTAGGTTTTTTTTGTAGATTTATGGGGTTGTGTCCATCTAGGTGTTTATGTCGGTTGCCTAGATTGGTGGTTGCCTAGATTGGTTCTCAATTAGAGGCAGGTGTTTATCGTTGTCTCTGATTGGGAACCATATTTAGGCAGCCATATTCTTTAGGTATTTTGTGGGTGATTGTTTCCTGTGTCAGTGTTTGTGCCACACGGGACTGTTTTGTTTCCATTTCACTTGGTTATTTTGTATTTGTGTCATGTTCAGTCTTTTCTATTAAAACATGGACACTTACCGCGCCCATGCAGAAATGAAATTACCATTAAAAAAATATTTAAAAAATTCAGTCAGTTTAAGCTAGAGATATCTATTTATTTGCATCTCAGCACACTGCATACGCATATGTTGCACTTATGCATCTGCGGTGAAAGGTGTTCGAGCTCAAGCAGTGTTTGTCAGACCGTGAGACATCCCGAAAATCGGTCTTCTCACAAAATTGTCAATAACCTCCAAAAGATTTGGCTATTATGATTTGGAAAGTTGAGACTCTCATGAACATGTTGTTTTTTTTGCCCACAGGCCCCACAAGAATCGTCTGAAGGACCAGTTGAAAAAATAAATGGAAGAACAGTGCTTTCGGAAACTATTCTGACCCCTTGACTTTTTCCACATTTTGTGACGTTAGAGCCTTATTCTAAAATGCATTAACTTAATTTCTTTCCTCATCAATCTACTCACAATACCCCGTATTTAAAAAAAACATCACATTTACATAAGCATTTACTCAGTACTTTTATTGAAGCACCTTTGACAGCAATTACAGCTTCTTGGGTAGGATGCTACAAGCTTGGCACACCTGTATTTGGGGAGTTTCTCCCATTCTTCTCTGCAGATCCTCTCAAGCTCTGTCAGGTTGGATGGGGAGCGTCGTTGCACAGCTATTTTCAGATTTCTCTAGAGATGTTTGATCGGGTTGAATTCCGGTCTCTGGCTGGGCCAATCAAGGATATTCAGAGACTTGTCCCGAAGCGTTGTCTTGGCTGTGTGCTTAGGGTCGTGTCCTGAACCTTCATCCCAGTGTGAGGTCCCGAGGAAACACAAGCATTTCGCAACACCCGCCATAACATCTGCTAAACACGTGTATGTGACCAATACGATTTGATTTGGAGCATGTTTTCCTCAAGGATATCTCTTTTTCATTTATTTTTATTTTTTGTGTGAATTTTTACCCCCTTTTTCTCCCCAATTTCATGATATCCAATTGTTAGTAGCTACTATCTGGTCTCATCGCTACAACTCCCGTACGGGCTCGGGAGAGACGAAGGTTGAAAGTCATGCGTCCTCCGATACACAACCCAACCAAGCCGCACTGCTTCTTAACACAGCGCTCATCCAACCCGGAAGCCAGCCGCACCAATGTGTCGGAGGAAACACAGTGCACCTGGCAACCTTGGTTAGCGTGCACTGCGCCCGGCCCGCCACAGGAGTCGCTGGTGCGCGATGAGACAAGGATATCCCTACCGGCCAAACCCTTCCTAACCCAGACGACGCTAGGCCAATTGTGCGTCGCCCCACGGACCTCCCGGTCGTGGCCGGTTACGACAGAGCCTGGGTGCGAACCCAGAGTCTTTGTTGGCACAGCTGGCGCTGCAGTGCAGTGCCCTTAACCACTACGCTACCCGGGAGGCCTCCTCAAGGATATCTCTGTACTTTGCTCCGTTCATCCCCACAGCTTGATGCTGCCTCCACCATGCTTCACCTTCACCTGGTGCCAGGTTTCCTCCAGTTGTGAAGCTTGGCATTCAGGCCAAATAGTTCAATCTAGGTTTCATCAGACCAGAGAATTTTGTTTCTCATGGTCTGAGAGACTTCAGGTGGCTTTTGGCAAACTCCAAGTGGGCTGTCGTGTGAATTTTCCAGAGGAGTGGCTTCCGTCTGGCCACTCTACCATAAAGACCTGACTGATGGCGTGCTGCAGAGATGGCTGTCCTTCTGGAAGGTTCTCCCATCTCCACAGAGAAACTCTAGATTTGGTACTCTTCCCCAGATCTGTGCCTCGACACAATCCTGTCTCAGAGCTCCTTTTATCTCATTGCTTGGTTTTTGCTCTGATATGCACTGTCAAATATGTGACCTTGTATAGACAGGTGGGGGCCTTTCCAAATCATGTCCAATCAATTGAATTTACCACAGGTGGACTCCAATCAAGTTGTAGAAACATCTCAAGAATGATCAATGGAAACAGGATGCACCTGAGCTCAATTTCGAGTCTCATAGCAAATGGTTTGAATACGTATGTAAATAAGGTATTTCTGTTTTTAATTTTTTATAAATTTGCAAACATTTCTAAAAGCCTGTTTTCACTTCATCATCATTGGGTACTGTGTGTAAATTGATGAGGAAAAAAATATAATTATCCATTTTAGAATAATGTAAAAAAACAACAACAATACATTGTTTCCTGATCTTTCTGACATCTCTCAGATTTAGATCTACTTTAGAATCAACTTCCTTTTGTTTTTTTGAGGGGCTATATGTTGTTCCATGTAATGAATCTGTTATTCAATGCCTTTTTATGGGCTAATAACAGCAAGGCCAAATAAACATTTTCATCCAATCATTTTAAAAACATTTTTTTGTGACACTTCAAGGGGTCTTAAAATTCAAAATCAAATATCAAATTGATCCTTGTTATGACCTTCTTAAAACAATTAAATCTAGTTTAGTAAAATCTGTTATTCAATGCATTTGTATGGGTTAATAGCAGTAAGGCCAAATAAACATTTTCATCCAAAAATAATTCAAATATTTTTGGGGGATAGCTTCCCCTAATCCTAACCAAATCAAATCAAATTTTATTTGTCACATACACATGGTTAGCAGATGTCAATGCGAGTGTAGCGAAATGCTTGTGCTTCTAGTTCCGACAATGCAGTAATAACCAACAAGTAATCTAACTAACAATTCCTAAACTACTGTCTTATACAAAGTGTAAGGGGATAAAGAATATGTACATAAGGATATATAAATGAGTGATGGTACAGAGCAGCATAGGCAAGATACAGTAGATGGTATTGAGTACAGTATATACATATGAGATGAGTATGTAAACAAAGTGGCATAGTTAAAGTGGCTAGTGATACATGTATTACATAAGGATGCAGTCGATGATATAGAGTACAGTATATACGTATGCATATGACAAGAATAATGTAGGGTAAGTAACATTATATAAGGTAGCATTGTTTAAAGTGGCTAGTGATATATTTACATCATTTCCCATCAATTCCCATTATTAAAGTGGCTGGAGTTGAGTCAGTGTCAGTGTGTTGGCAGCAGCCACTCAATGTTAGTGGTGGCTGTTTAACAGTCTGATGGCCTTGAGATAGAAGCTGTTTTTCAGTCTCTCGGTCCCAGCTTTGATGCACCTGTACTGACCTCGCCTTCTGGATGATAGTGGGGTGAACAGGCAGTGGCTCGGGTGGCTGATGTCCTTGATGATCTTTATGACCTTCCTGTAACATCGGGTGGTGTAGGTGTCCTGGAGGGCAGGTAGTTTGCCCCCGGTGATGCGTTGTGCAGACCTCACTACCCTCTGGAGAGCCTTACGGTTGAGGGCGGAGCAGTTGCCGTACCAGGCGGTGATACAGCCCGCCAGGATGCTCTTGATTGTGCATCTGTAGAAGTTTATGAGTGCTTTTGGTGACAAGCCGAATTTCTTCAGCCTCCTGAGGTTGAAGAGGCACTGCTGCGCCTTCTTCACGATGCTGTCTGTGTGAGTGGACCAATTCAGTTTGTCTGTGATGTGTATGCCGAGGAACTTAAAACTTGCTACTCTCTCCACTACTGTTCCATCGATGTGGATAGGGGGGTGTTCCCTCTGCTGTTGCCTGACCTTAACCTTATTTCCTAACCCTAAACTTAAACCTAACCTTAACCCCTAACCCTAACATTAACCCTAACCGTAACCCCTAACCCTAACCCCTAGCCGAGCTAGCTTTAGCAACTTAGCCACCTGGCTAACATTAGCCACAGCAAATTGGAATTTGTAACATGTCATATGTATTGCAAATTCGTAACATATTGTATGAATTTGCAATTCATAACATGTCATACAAACTGTCCCCATGGACATCCATAAATTAAGACATATCATATGAAATGTAATATATCATAGTAAATGGAGGGAGACAGATTTACATTTACATGACCCCTGAGTCCAGGTTTGCTATAGACAGCATGCCTGGTGGAGATACGGCCACCTTCCTTCTCCTTTTGACTTCATTAGTCAGCGTAGGTCAGATGCCAATCTAGATCTACAATCTTGTGTTCTATAAAATTCATAATTAAAAGCAATAAGAAACAGGTGGGTCTGTATGTGTCACGTCTGGAATGCTGAAGGAACCAAGGCGGACTGAGGCTCAGTGGAGGCTTAGTGATGCCCTGGCACGGTGGAGAGGACCTCCGCGGGGTTGTCCTTTAAGTCTGCCTCCCTCAGCCATTGAGGAAGAAGTTGCTTTAAGTCTCTACATGTGAACCTGTCACTCCAGCTATTGGTTGGCAAGGGGTAGGGGGGTAGTGGATTTAGGCCATTAGTTTCGGGCCGCACTCGCAGACACACACTCACATGTGTGTGTGGAGTTACCGAGGTCTTTCTGCTAATTATAGGTTGAAATGTGACAGAGAAAAATGAGAGGGAAATGGGACAGCTGCAAGGGCCTGGACCACGGGGGAAGAACCAGGGGAGAAAGAGGGGTTTGATTTCTCCCTAAGTCCTCAAACCCCTCTTCCGACAGGAAAACAAAATTCAATCGTCTTGGTGTCCTTCTCGCTCTCTTATCCCCTCTCAATCCCCCTTCTTCCCCCCTCTCAGTCAGAGGTCAAAGGTGCATTTGGGATCGCCTTCAGCTTCACAGGACATCCCGTCTTTTCCCTGAACTAATGCCATTTTCTAGTGGGACTTAGCCAATAAGCCACGGGGTAGAAGGGAGCACTGAGACCTCCCCTGTGTGAATGTGAGCACAACTTAAAGCTTTAGTTGTCACGACTCCTACCGAAGGTGGCTCCACTTCCCGTTCGGGTGGCGCTCGGCGGTCGTCGTCGCCGGCCTACTAGCTGCCACTGATTCTTTCCTCCCCCTCCTTGTCCGTTTATTGGTTACACCTGATATGTATTTTGGTGATTAGTTGGGCTTTATTAGCCAGCCGGCCCGCCTGCTCTTTGTGCGGGATTGTTTGTGTGACGTTTGTGTGACATTTGTGCATGTTTGAGGTGAACGTGTTTTTTCCCTGTTCGTTGGTTTTGCTGGACTATTTTAGTCCCCGTGTTTGGGGCATTTGTTTTGTGTGCGCCCAGTGTTTCGTGGGGTGGCTTATGTTTGCCGTTTGTGCATTAAAGAGCACTACCCTGAACTCTCTGTTTCCTGCGCCCGATTTCGCACCCACTACACCCAGATCGTTACAGAATCCCGCACCATATAATGGAGTCAGCAGGAGCAGCGGCCAACCCTCTCCCATCGAAGGAGGAAGGGGTTCTCCACCACACCACTGTCCTCCATCGGATCGGATCCGCTATGGACCAAATGATGGAGAGAATGGACCGATGGGAGAGGAGTGGTCTCCTCTCTCCACCTTCGACCACCCCAGCTCAAGACCCCCTTTCTCCTCTCTCCCCATCCCCCGGCTCCAGCGCTCTCCGTCTTGCGGTCCCGAGGGATTATGATGTAGCGGCAGTGGGGTGCCAGGGGTTCTTACTCCAACTGGAACTGTACCTGGCGACCGTGAGACCCACTCCCTCGGGAGCGGAGAGGGTGAGTGTCCTCGTCTCCTGCCTGACGGGTCGTGCCCTAGAGTGGGCAAACGCGGTCTGGAATGGCCCAGACTCAGCGAAGGAGAACTACCCAGAGTTCACTCGCCGCTTTTGTGCCGTGTTTGACCACCCTCCAGAGGGCCAAGCGGCGGGAGAGTGACTGTTTCATCTTAGGCAGGAGAGGAGGAGCGCCCAGGATTATGCGCTGGAGTTCTGGACCTTGGCCGCGGGATCTGGGTGGAACGACAGTGCCCTTATTGACTACTGCCGGTGTAGTCTCCGGGAGGACGTCCGCAGGGAGCTAGCGTGTCGGGACACTGCCCTCTCCTTAGATGAACTAATTGACATGTCCATCCGGCTGGACAATCTGCTGGCTTCCCGCGGGCGTTAGGAGAGGGTCCTGTGCATTCCACCACCCAGCACCCCCGCTCCCATTCCGATGGAGTTGGGAGGTGCGGTGCCGAGGGGTACCGGAGGAGGAAGCTCCCCCTGCACCAGCTGTGGTCGGAGAGGACACACGGCCGATCGGTGCTGGGGGGTCCGTCTGGGAGTCGAGATGGCAGGCGAAACGCTTCTCGGTCACCCCAGTTGAGTCAGCACCAAACTCACCCAGAACCCCCTGTTGGTCACATGTTTGTCTTGATTTTTTCCCTTGAATTTTTCCCCTCTTCCCAGCTTAAAGCGCTAGTCGATTCAGGTGCAGCTGGGAACTTTATGGATCGTGGACTCACCATCAAGTTGGGTGTTCCGCTTGTGCCGATAGATTCCCTTTCCCGTGCACTCCCTAGATAGCTGGCCATTAGGGTCAGGGTTGGTCAGGGAGGCCACGGTTCCACTGGACATGGTGACACAGGGAAATCATAGGGAGCGTATAAGTCTCTATATTATTGATTCGCCTGCGTTTCCAGTGGTGCTAGGGATTCCCTGGCTGGCTCTGCACAATCCTAAGATTTCGCGGGTGGTCAGGGGAGTGTTCTGGAAGGTGTCTGGGAGTTTCCATCGGTGCCACGTAGGTGGAGAGACCAGACCAGGGTTCCACGGTGCGCATCCCCCCCGAATATGCCGATTTGGCAATCGCTTTCAGTAAAAAGAAAGCGACTAAATTATCACCTCATCGACAGGGATGGGATTGTACGATAGATCTCCAGGTAAACGCTGCGCTTCCCAAGAGTCACGTGTACCCATTGTCCCAGGAGGAGACGTTGGCTATGGAGACATATGTCACGGAGTCTCTGGGACAGGGATATATTCGGCCCTCCATCTCACCCGTCTCCTCGAGTTTCTTTTTTGTGAAGAAAAAGGAGGGAGGTTTGCGTCCGTGTATTGATTATAGAGGTCTAAATGCCATCACAGTGGGGTTTAGTTACCCACTACCACTCATCGCTACAGCGGTGGAATTATTTCACGGAGCACAGTTCTTCACAAAACTGGATGTCAGGAGCACGTATAGTCTGGTGCGTATTCGGGATGGAGACGAGTGGAAAACCTGCGTTTAGTACCACATCGGGCCACTATGAGTACCTCGTCATGCCGTATGGGTTAAAGAATGCTCCAGCCGTGTTTAAATCCTCTGTAGACGAGATTCTCAGGGACCTGCACAGGCAGAACGTGGTTGATTATATCGATGACATTCTGATCTACTCAGCGACCCGCGCCGCGCATGTTTCTCTGGTACGCAATGTGCTTGGTAGACTGCAGGAGCATAACCTATACGTCAAGGCTGAGAAGTGTGTGTTCTCCAAATGAGCCGTCTCCTTCCTGGGTTATCGCATTTCCACCTCGGGGGTGGTGATGGAATGTGGCCGCATTAAGGCCGTGCATAATTGGCCAACACCGACCACGATAAAGAAGGTGCAGCGTTTTTAGGTTTTGCCAACTACTACCAGAGGTTTATCCGTGGTTTTGGCCAGGTAGCGGCTCCCATTACCTCACTGCTGAAGGGGGGCCCGGTGCGTTTGTGGTGGTCAACAGAAGCGGACAGAGCTTTCAACAGGTTGAAGGCGCTGTTCACGGATGCACCCGTGTTGGCGCACCCGGACCCCTTTCTAGCATTCTTAAAGGAGGTGGACGCGTCCGAGGCTGGGGTGCCGTGCTATCACAGAGCTTGGGTACGCCACCAAAACTCCGCCCCTGCGCTATCTTTTCGAGGAAGCTCAGTCCAGCGGAGCGTAACTATGATGTGGGGGACCGGGAGTTGTTAGCGGTGGTGAGGGCTCTAAAGGTGTGGAGACACTAGCTTGATGGGGCTAAGCACCCCTTTCTCATCTGGACTGACCACCAGAATCTGGAGTATATTCGGGCAGCTAGGAGACTGAACCCACGTTGTCATATAGACCGGGCTCCCAGAACGTGAAGGCTGACATACTGTCCTGCCTTTACGACACGGAGGATCGGTCCACCAAGCCTACTCCCATCCTTCCTGCCTCGAGGCTGATGGCACCAGTCATATGGGAGGTGGACTCGGACATCGAGCGGGCGTTACGGGCGGAGCCCGCACCTCCTCGGTGTCCGGCTGGGCGGAAGTACGTGCCGCTTGGTGTCCGGGACCAACTGATTCGGTGGGCTCACGTCCTACCTTCCTTGGTGCACCCTGGGGTGGCAAGGACAGTGGGGATCCTCCGGGAGAGGTATTGGTGGCCCACCTTGGCTAGGGACGTTAGGGTTTATGTCTCTTCCTGTTTGGTATGCGCCCAGAGTAAGGCTCCTAGGCACCTTCCTAGAGGGAAGTTACAACCCCTCCCCGTTCCACAACGGCCATGGTCTCACCTATCCGTAGATTTCCTGACCGATCTTCCCCCGTCTCAGGGGAACACTACGGTTTTGGTGATTGTGGATCGGTTCTCTAGGTCCTGCTGTCTCCTCCCGTTGCCCGGTCTCCCTACAGCTCTACAGACTGCGGAGGCATTATTCACCCACGTCTTCCGGCACTACGGGGTGCCGGAGGACATCGTCTCTGATCGGGACCCCCAGTTCACGTCCCGGGTATGGAGGGCGTTCAAGGAGCGTCTGGGGGTCTCGGTCAGCCTGACCTTCGGTTATCACCCCGAGAGTAATGGGCAGGTGGAGAGAGTGAACCAGGAGGTGGGTAGGTTTCTGCGGTCGTATTGCCAGGACCGGCCAGGGGAGTGGGCGAGATACATCCCCTGGGCTGAGATGGCCCAGAACTTACTACGCCACTCCTCTACTAACGTGTCCCCATTTCAGTGCATGTTGGGGTACCAGCCGGTCCTGGCACCATGGCATCTGAGCCAGACCGAGGCTCCTGCGGTGGAGGAATGGGTGCAGCGCTCCAAGGAGACCTGGAGGGCCGTCCAGGAATCCCTCCAACAAGCCAGTGGACGGCAGAAAAGGAGTGCTGACCGCCACCGCAGTGAGGCCCCCGTGTTTGAACAGGGGGACAGGGTCTGGCTCTCGACCCAAAACCTACCCCTCCGCTTGCCCTGCCGAAAGCTGGGGCCGCAGTGTGTAGGGTCCTTTAAAGTCCTGAGGAGAATAAACGAGGTGTGTTATCGATTACAACTCCCTTCCTATTATCGTATTAACTCCTAGTTTCATCTGTCTCTCCTCAGACCGGTGGTAGCTGGTTCCCTGCAGGACGGTGAGGTGCCGGAGGTCCCTCCTCCCCCTCTGGACATCGAGGGGTCGCCGGCGTACACGATATGGGTCATTCTGGAAAATCGTGACGCCGGGTGAGGGGCCTGCAGTACCTCGTTGACTGGGAGGGGTACGGTCCGGAGGAGAGGTGCTGGGTACCGGTGGGGGACATTTTGAATCCGTCGATGTTGAGGGATTTCCATCACCTCCATCCGGATCGCCCTGCGCCTCGCCCTCCAGTCGACCTCGAGGCCGGTGTCGGCACGCTGCTGGAGCCGCACGTCAGGGGGGGGGGTACTGTCACGAGCACTGAGCACTGAGACCTCCTCTGTGTGAATGTGAGCACAACTTAAAGCTTTAGTTGTCACGACTCCTACCAAAGGTGGCTCCCCTTCCCGTTCGGGTGGCGCTCGGCCGTCGTCGTCGCCGGCCTACTAACTGCCACGGATTCTTTCCTCCCCCTCCTTGTCTGTTTATTGGTTACACCTGTTATGCATTTTGGTGATTAGTTGGGCTTTATTAGCCAGCCGGCCCGCCTGCTCTTTGTGGGGGATTGTTTGTGTGACATTTGTGCACGTTTGAGGTGAACGTGTTTTTTCCCTGTTCGTGGGTTTTGCTGGACTGTTTTAGTCCCCGTGTTTGGGGCATTTGTTTTGTGTGCGCCCAGTGTTTCGTGGGGTGGCTTATGTTCGCCGTTTGTGCATTATTAAAGAGCTCTACCCTGAACTCTCTGTTTCCTGTGCCTGACTTCGCACCCACTACACCCAGATCGTTGCAGTGGGACTGTTAAACACACGCAAAAATACAGTACATCAGTAACAATGTTCACTGTTGTTGATGGCGAGGGAAGACATCATTATATTTTTACCATGATATTCATATTGCAGTAAGTAGTGAGACACATTTCAGTTAACTAGTATGTCTTAAGTTAATCAGTGTTGAGACATTGAACTCAACGCTGACCTGAATGAGATGATGACTTTTCCAGACCTGCATCAAACAAGTTGTCACCAAGGGCAGTAAAAAATATTTCTGCTGGGCATATCCCTCCCTCTCCATTGGCTGTGATCATTAGTTCCAAGACACACACAAACACACACACACGCACGCGCACGCACGCACGCACGCACGCACGCACACACACACACACACACACACACACACACACACACACACACACACACACACACACACACACACACACACACACACACAAGCTTAATAAACTAAAAACACTGTTGTCGGACTCAGGAGGATAAACTGTCAGTGGTGTACAAATCTTTAAAAGTCCTCATAATGCTCTGGAGTATTGCAGCACATTACGCATTCACCCTTCATAATGTGCTAAGGTGCAGAATGTTTCTCAATGTTGGTGTAGTATTGTAGGATCATTACCTTGTTTTTTAATTTCAATTTTTAAAATGTTTTATTCAACCCTTATTTAACTAGGAAAGAGAGTTAAGAACAAATTCTTATTTAAAATGACGGCCAACCAAAGGGCAAAGGGCCTCCTGCAGGGACGGGATCTGGGATTAAAAATTAAAATATAGGACAAAACACACATCACAACAAGAGAGACACCACAACACTACATACAGAGAGACCTAAGACAACAACATAGCATGGTAGCATCTCCACATGACAACAACATGGAAGCAACACAACATGGCAGCAGCACAACATGGTAGCAGCACAAAACATGGTACAAACATTATTGGGCACAAACAACAGCACAAAGGCAAGAAAGTAGAGACAAAAATACATCACGCAAAGCTGCGACAATTGTCATTAAGAGTGATAAAACTGTCAAGTTTGGGTGTTTTTTGCAACTCGTCACAGTCGCTAGCTGCAGAACTGAAAGGACGAGTGACCCAGGGATGTGTTTGCTTTGGGGACCTTTAACAGAATGTGACTGGCAGAACGGGTGTTGTATGTGGAGGATGAGGTTCTGCAGTAGATATCTCAGATAGGGGGAGTGAGGCCTAAGAGGGTTTTGTAAATAAGCATCAACCAGTGGGTCTTGTGACGGGTATACAGAGATGACCAGTTTACAGAGGAATATAGAGTGCAGTGATGTGTCCTATGAGGAGCATTTGTGGCAAATCTGTTGGCTGAACGGTAAAGAACATATAGCATGGGTCTGACATGGGTTCTGTGAGAATATCATGAGTTAGTCTTCCTTCTTACAGAGGAAGCACAGTAGCCATGCCATGATATTTTCCCTCTCCAGGCTGATTGACAGGTGTCCAACAATCCATGTGGCTTTGCGCCGGTGATAAGTGCAGGCCGCATGGGGCCCTACGCAATCGAAATTGATCTTGTCGAGCTCATCAATAACATTCACTGCTCTCTGACCATGACAGGTGCACCGAACCTCTGGCCCCCTGAGCCTAAATCCAGCCCATTTGATTGGTCTCTCTTTATGCCCCTCAAGGGCCAAGGAATGAGACGCTGAACTGAATGGTTCAAATGTAAGGGCTATTTAGTTGGGGTAGATATTAGCAGCAGAACTATACACCCACTGGTCTTTCAGGCCCAGGGGCCAGGGAGCCGGTCATCAGTGGACAGGGGGCCAGGAGGCCGGGGGGAGTTGGGAGTTAGGGCTGCTCAGTCCCCACCAATGACAAGCTGTTATGTTGGGAGTTGTAGAAATTACATTTCATAACATTCCAGTATTGCTGGTTCAAACCTTTAAATGCTACTACGGTCACACGCACTCAGAGCCAAATGTATCATAATCATAAACTGCAAACTTGCCGTGACAGTGACTTTCAGATCCAGCTTTGGAGAAAGCAGACTCACAACTCCCCTCTAGTGGCTGCTGATGCTGCAGCATGTTCAAAGTTCTGGATGGATACAGGCGATTTCTCTGTATACTACCAGCAGCAGCAAAGGCCATTTTACGCCATAGTAATTTTAGTCAACGTTATCCTATATAATGATACATTATTTCTCTAAGTTATAATTTATGTATTAAAATCCACAAAGCAAGCAGTTTACTTGACTATCAGAAAACAAGAACATCCTCTTTTTTCTTTAGTTAATTTATCATACAGGTAGCTGATGGTAAGTAAACCACTAAATGGTTCAGCAGTCCTACAGTATATTCTCTTTCTCCCCTTTTAGTGGAATGAGGAAATGGTCAGAGCCCTGGATTTCCTTCTCTTTTGAAAGGCAATGTTCCTGCTTTCCTCATTTTTGCTGAGGAAATTAATTATTGTCTGAACTCAGATGACATAATATGGACACATGCAAAAGGAGGCCATCTGCGAAACAAAGAATCATTTTTATGCATGAAAGGCTCTCCAAATAAAAGTGCTCTGTACGCTCCCAGTGTGTGCGCGTTTGATACGACACCAGCAGAAAGCCTTTGTTCTCTACCAGTTCCCTCACATGTGTCCAACTCAATAAAACAGACTGGAGAACAACACTCTCTCTCCCCATGTCTCTCTGTCTTTCTGTCTCTGTCTCTCTGTCTCACCGCCCAGTCTCCCAACAACATGCTGCACAGGCAGCCTTTCTCTCTCTATCTCGCTCTCCCTCTCGCTCTCTGATTGTCAGTCACAACTCAGCAGTCTGTATTGCTGCTCATGCATATCCTTTCCCTTTTATTGCAGTGGCTGTGAGCAATCAGCACACACAGACACACACCATTGACCTGTGACCAGTGAAGGGGGACCACAGGCATGGTGCAGTACATGCAGTCCAGTCATTTGATGTGGTGTGATATTTTAGCTTGTTGTGGGAATGTAGGCTTCAAAGGGTTTACTTGGAAGTTGTCACCAAGGCCAACGTACTAAAGTTGAGATGGTACTCTTAGAGTTTATGTTGGAGAGGCAGGTGTTGCTGCTCTCATGCTGCAGACAACATGTTGTGACGGCCCTGAATACAAAGGGTTACTGAGATGGTCTAGTAGTTCCTTGAGTGACTTGTCCTTTGTTATGAGCAAATGTTTTAAGTGTTTTTATACACTCTCTATTCACCTACAGAGTGAGTGCAAGCATTTCAGTGTTAGTCTACACGTGTTGTTTATGAAGCATGTGACAAATAATATGGTATTTGATCCCTCACTCCTCAATCTTTCTCTATCCCTCTGTTACTCTTTCTCTCTGTATTTCTCAGTTTCTCTCTGTCAGTCTGATGTTGTGAGGTTCACAGCGGTTGCTAAGGCATGACTGTGTTGTTGGTTAACAGTCTCACGTGCGTGCTGCTGGTGTGTCTCATTGCTACAACTCATGTGCTCCTGGGACCTCAGTGAATATGCTTTGAAGATGTAGTGAAGAAGCCAGAGTCCATCCTTCAAAAGAGGGGTTAAAGCACACAGAGCAAGAGCCCTAAACACATTAAACAAGTCATCACAGAGGACAGGACTGGGAGCGATGTGGAGAGGTCTGGATCTCAGAAGGGGAGACAGCCAGTGATCCCTCTCCAAACTCTCTAGAGCTACTGCTGGTCCAGACTACAACCAACTCTCTGGGTCAAAGGTAAGCCTCAGCCCTGCCCAGCCGAAGAGTTGTGGAATCCTTTAGCTAGGGGTTGTTGGTTCCTGCCCAATCACAGAGCTACTTTATAGCCCAGTGTCTGTGAAGGCACTGCCTCTCTGTCCTCTGGCCATCGTTTGCGACCTCCAACTCCATAGTTTTCCAGGCCTTGTTTTAATATGAAAAAAGTTGGATTCTGCCTCCTACTTTTCTCTCCCTCTCTTTTCTCTTTCAACCCCACTGCACCGTCAGTGTTTCTGCACCTCATTGCTGAAGACATGTTATTCAATTTAGCCTGGAAATGCCATTATAACCCCCAACAGAGTGGGTATTCACCATAAAGAGGAACTGGATACCTCTACAGAAGTGTGGGTGTATGTGTGTCTGTGTGTGTGTGTGTGCACGTTTGAGCGCTTGCGAGTGTGCAAGTGTTTGGGTAAGTGTGTGTGAGGCGTCATGCATGTGTATGTGCTGCAACAGTACAGTCTAGGGTCTGAGGATTCCTGAAGAGCCAGTGGGGATCTAGATTTCAATCAGTAACGAAACACCGTAGAAAACAGCCTGTTGATTTCTCACTGAAACACAGAAAACACCATAATAATGTCCATCTTAATACCACTTCAACAAGGCCTCATTTTAGGTGTGTAACACTAAATGGAATACTGTTTGTCAAATTGAAGGTAACACAAAATGTTAAAGCATACTCTCTGGTTTTACCGTCTTATGGTTTTGGTTGAATGGTTGAATGTTTCTTTCACTCCACCCAGTCCATCCCTGTATTACTGTTGTGTTTTGTTACACTGTTTCAACTCCTGAAAGGCTAAATGATTGTGTTGTTGTGCCTGGTCTCTGAGAGGCTTTGGAGTTATATCATGTTGTGTTGAAGAGCTGTGTTCTGTTGTGTTGAAAGGTTGTCTTGTAATATGTTGTGTTGAACACCTGTGTTGAAAACTTGAGTCTGTGCCACTGTACTCTGCTCTGTGAGAGGATATTAAAGGGGTAGTTCACCCAAATTACAAAATTACACATTTGATTCCTTACCCTGTAAGCCTTCTATGGACAAGGTATGCCAGTAATCCATGCATTGGTATAGCTTCCCTGGCACTGTTTCCACATACTAAGTTCTTAGCATTTGTGGCACAAATCCTATTCAAGTCAAGTCATGTCTAAATCATCTAAAAGTACTTAAAATTGATTGTGAAGCTCAACAAAGTCACTTATACACTATATATACAAAAGTATGTGGACAACCCTTCAAATTAGTGAATTCAGCTATTTCAGCCACACCCACTGCTGAGAGGTGTTTAAAATTGACCACACAGCCATTAACCCTCTATAGACAAACATTTGCAGTAGAATGACCTTACTAAAGTGCTCAGTGACTTGTGGCCCGTCATAACCACCTTTCCAACAAGTCAGTTCGTCAAACGTATGAACCTACTAGAGCTGCCACGGCCAACTGTAAGTGCTGTTATTGTGAAGTGGAAACGTCTAGGAGCAGGGTAGCCTAGTGGTTAGAGCGTTGGACTAGTAACCGGAAGGTCGCAAGTTCAAACGCCCGAGCTGACAAGGTACAAATCTGTCGTAAAATAAAATAAATAAACAATGGGTCAGCAGTGAAGTGGTAGGCCACACAAGCTCAAAGAACGGGACCGTCGAGTGCGGAAGTGCGTAGAGCGTACAAATTGTCTGTCCTCGTCCGCAACACTCACTGAAATTTGTTTCCATGGCTGAGCAGCAGCACACAAGACTAAGATCACCATGCACAATCCCAAGCATCGGCTGGAGTGGTGTAAAGATCACCACCATTGGATTCTGGAGCAGTGGAAACGTGTGAGTGATGAATCACGTTTCACCATCTGGCAGTCCAATGGACGAATCTGGGTTTGGTAGATGCCAGGAGAACGCTACCTGCCTGAATGCATACTGCCGACTGTAAAGTTTGGTGGTGGAGGAATAATGGTCTGGGGCTGTCTTTCATGGTTTGGGCTGGCCCCTTAGTTCCAGTGAAGGGAAATCTTAATGCTACATCATACAATTACATTCTAGACGATTCTGTGCTTCCAACATTGTGGCAACAGTTTGGGGAAGGCCCTTTCCTGTTTCAGCATGACAATGCCCCCATGCACAAAGTGAGGTCCATACGGAAATGGCTTTTCGAGATCGGTGTAGAAGACCTTGAATGGCGTACACAAAGCACTGACCTCAACCCCATCAAACACCTTTTTTTAATGATTTGGAACGCCGACTGCAAGCCATGTCTAATTGGCCAACATGAGTGCCCGACCTCACTAATGCTCTTGTGGCTAAATGGAAACAAGTCCCCACAGCAATGTTTCAACATCTAGTGGAAAGCCTTCCCTAGAAGAGTGGAGACTGTTATAGCAGCAAAGGGGGGACCAATTCCGTGTTAACGCTCATGATTTTGGAATGAGATGTTCGACAAGCAGGTGTCGACATACTTTTGGTAATATAGTGATTTGAACATGATGCGTAAAAAATGCTTAATATCGGTCCCATGAATTTAATGGGAATTGTGCCACATATGCTAAAATGTTAGCATGTGGAAACAGTGTCAGGGAAACTTAACAAAAGCATGGATTGATGTCATACCTTGTCCATAGACTGCTTGTAGGGTAAGGAAACCAAAATGACATTTTGTCATTTGGGTGAACTATCCCTTTAACACTGTTATTCCGAAACTCAGCTGAAGGCCGCTGGTCCTGTTCACGGTCATCAGGCCTCCCCGGCATCCCTCCGCACTTAAGGCCATGCTGATCACATAAACAGCAGCATTAACTCCTAACACCTGTGGGAAAGAACAAAATAGCCCTATCTCACAGCAGTGAAATACAAGGGGAGATAAGTGACTTTGTGCTGACCAGTGGCATTCCCTATCTTACATGTGTGTGTGTGTGTGTGTGTGTGTGTGTGTGTGTGTGTGTGTGTGTGTGTGTGTGTGTGTGTCTTGTGTGTGTGTGTGTGTGTGTGTGTGTGTGTGTGTGTGTGTGTGTGTGTGTGTGTGTATGTGTGTGTGTGTGTGTGTGTGTGTAGCTCTTTTCTGCTTCTTTTTTATCCTAAAAAACTCCTTAGTCCTTGCCCATGACAAGCAAACCCATAACGTGATGCACCCACCACCATGGTCTGGTTATTAATAACTGCAAAGGGACCTAATGGATCATATCAGAAAACAGATCAGTGGTTTAGCATTGCGTGATGTAATCTGCCACGGTACAATATAATAACAGGTATGGGAGGATCCCTTCAATGACAGCGGAGTTGCATAATTAGGAAAGGAAAGAAGCAGTGATGTCAGGGGTGTAGCACTCCTTCATTTGTTTGCCTGTCAACTCTAACTCTAACCATAACCCTAGCCACAACTTCACAAGCCCTGGCCCTGGCAATAACCTTCAAATTGATAGTACCTTTTCTTAGCCTATAGACTATTTGTCCCCACGTTACAGTTTCATCTTCTCTCTCTCCCTCCATTTCTTTACTTCTCTCTTCATTTCTCTGCCGTTCCCTCCCTCCCTCCCGCCCTCTCTCTCTGCATTTGTTTGGTGGGTGAGATGTGAGTCTGGCTTTCCAGGCTGTGGCCTCTCCAGGTCATTAAGGAGCTCTCTGCTGAGAAGGTAACAGCTATGTATACTTACTGTGTTATATTACGCGTGCAAAAGGCCTTCATCCAAAAACCACTCGCTCTCACCCAAGCCTTTCCCTCCAGCAGCATCTGGCTGATTGCAGTCGAGCCTGCCTGTGTGTGTGTGTGTGTGTGTGTGTGTGTGTGTGTGTGTGTGTGTGTGTGTGTGTGTGTGTGTGTGTGTGTGTGTGTGTGTGTGTGTGTGTGTGTGTGTGTGTGTGTGTGTGTGTGTGTGTGTGTGTTAGTGTTTTGAGTGCTGTTGTCCTGGGTGTGATGACTGATTCATAAAGCAGCATAGCTGTCTGAACTTAAGGCCTTTGGCTGGAGATGATGAGACCATGTTCACCTTCTCTGTCTACTCATTATGAGGCAGGACAAGGAAAGTGTGCTAATGCTGTTGAGTTGGTTTTATGGTAGTTAAAGTTTACAGCGTGTTTTGCTAACAGTGCTCGATTCATTTCCAAGAAACAGCTTATTTATTTTGTCTTGGGTGGTGGTGGAGAGGTTTGGTTTAGGACAAAAGTAATTTCAGTGAGAAAGAAGCTCACTCACTCATGCTGCTGCACTCTCTACTGCCCTCATATGGTTGCGGGACTTGGTTGGTGTGCGTTTGCACGTGTGTGTGTTTCTGTGTTTCTGTGTATGTGAGTGGAAGTGAGACACTCAGTAGATGTGAAATACGAAATGTGACTGCCCAGTCACCAGGAGTCTGATCCGAACTCCATCTGCTCCCCTCTTTACGCCCCCTCCCCCGTCTTCTTTCACCACTCCCTCTCTTGAGCCCTCCATCTTCCCCCCCTCTCTCCACCCCCTCTCTACTTTCTCCCCCGTTCTCTCCCTCCTCGCTACTCTTCTCCCTCCCTCAGGTCTGGTGCATTTAGTTTTCTGTAAAATGCACACTTTCTGTCCTGATTGGCTTGGCTCACCAGCAGACCTTGCTGTCTTGCACAGCCAAATCAGAAAGAAAGATTGAAAAAAGATAATGGTGGGGGGGGGGGTCTTGACAGGGTCCTAATTACTCCTCTTTCTGTCATCAGAGGAAGACAGAAGACAGGAATCTTACTCATCATACATACACACACGCATACACACCCATACAAATGCAAAACATGCACGCAAGCACGCACACGCATGCACACACACACACACACACACACACACACACACACACACACACACACACACACACACACACACACACACACACACACACACACACACACACACACACACACACACAATCAAACCTGAGAAGTTTGAAAGCTGGCCAGGCTGTGAGCGGGGCAAGACCAGATAATGCCGGGGGAGATTTGAGACGGCTTATCTGAGGATAGATAGATGGACAGGGTGCAGCTGTGCTGAAATGATTTATATGGGCACAAACCCACACTCTCCTGCATACAAACACACACACACACACACACACACACACACACACACACACACACACACACACACACACACACACACACACACACACACACACACACACACACACACACACACTGATACACACATGTACACACATGCATGCAGGCAAGCATGCACAGACGGCCAGATAAACTGATAAACATACTGGCAGATAAACAGGCACAGTAACTTGCAAAGTCAATCAAACACACACACCCACACATTCAAACTCACTCACATGATAACCTTACCATTTCGCAATTGTATTGGTGTAAATTATCTGTGGGTGTGTGAATCTGAGCTAGCGCAGGCAGGCAGTTGCTTTTGGTTTGTCACAGTGTAGCTATTTACTCACACAGTGTGTTGTTATTTACTTAGTGTCTCTTACTTGGCTGAGAAGAGAGTCTGTGGCCACAGATGAAACTTCCAGAATACCGTGAGGCTGTGAGGACACAGGGATATGTCACTGTGGCCCAACAACAGCTTCACACCAGGTCCACACTCTAACAGCAGCTCCCTCTACAACACTGCAAAACGCCTGACTGTAAACTCACTAGTCATCACTAACACCTCAACTCTATCAACAGGATGTCACGCCCTGACCGTAGAGATCCTTTTATTCTCTATGTTTGTTTGGTCAGGGTGTGACTCGGGTGGGAAAGTCTATGCTTTCTGGTTCTTTGTTTTTGGCCGGGTATGATTCTCAATCAGGGACAGCTGTCTATCTTTGTCTCTGATTGGGAATCATACTTAGGCAGCCTTTTTTCCTTTTCTCATTTGTGGGTTGTTGTCTTCGTTTAATGCATGTATAGCTTTACGGAGCTTCACATTCGTTTTGGTTGTTTATTGTTTTGTTGGCGACATTTCAAAATAAAGAAAAATGTACGCTTACCACGCTCCACCTTGGTCCGGTTATTTTCAAGATGACGCTCGTGACACAGGAGCTGTTCTGAATTACATATCAACTTTGTTTTCTTTTTATATGATGAGTTATATAATGCTATTGTCACTTAACTTTTTCGTAATGACTTCTGACCGTAATAACCACAGTTTGATACAGAAAAACATGTACTGTAAAAACCTTATAGCTAAAATGATCTACGGGTCACATGGCTGACATGAGTGTGCATGCTGTTTTTCATGTCTCAGTTAAAGGTGAAGTGGTGCTGGTTATATATATAGCCTGTTTCCTGGGCCCAACAGGGCACGGCGGGCTGCAGTTGGAACGGTTTGGGTTACTGGGGGCTTAAAATGTAGGTTAATAGAAAGGGTACGGGGCCACATCGAGAGGCTCAGGTGGAGCACTTTTCTATTTTCACCCTGTCCTTCCCTGGGCGAAGGGGTTGCTCTGATGTTGTTAACAGATGCATGCGCGTTATTGCTTTGTGGGGAATTGGACATTCTCCATATACTACCCTATAAATATCCCAGTGACATGTATTATACTCGCTAGGGTTCAGGTGCTAAAACACTTGGATTCTAGTCAATTTTTCTTGTTGCTGTTGAAGAAGAATTCCATTTTATTTCTCTGTGGCGAATCGTTTAGGTAACTGGATTAATATGAGCAGACAATATAGAAAGCCAATTGATCTTCGGGCTTGAAGAAGTGAGGGTGAAGTTACTGACAGTTGGAGTATGGAACACTGTAATGTATTGAGATGGATTGGGTCAGGTGTGTGTTTTTAAACAACTGTGATATTTCGATGAAGATTCTTTGCCACGTCTCAAGACGTCTGAGTCAGACTTGCAAGCGAAGGTGATTGGATACGGTTTCCTACACCACCTCTAATGAGCATAAATGTGAACCTTTGCATATATCTTGAGAAGTGCAAAATAGTGGTAGCAGTCATATGGAGTACATATACAGTTACATTGCACCATGCAGCACCATATTTCCCTAAGGCTCATTATGTAGTGTGTGTGATTGGTTGGTTTCTTCGTTGCAGGGTGTATTTCTGTCTCCCTTGTGGGCTAGGTTCCACAGTAGTACCCTAAAAGCCATCCGTTACAGTGAGCTGACGGCTAATCAGGTGGTCTGATAGTTTGACATTGTAACCTTACCATTAATATAACCCTGAAAATGAGAACCAGCATGCATTTACTGTACATGTAATGCCCTTCTCTGATATTACACACCACATAGATTATGAAATAGGATGTATCTTCAGACACTGGTGACAGATACTCTATACTGGGCGTGTAGTGTATGGGACCTCGCCTGTGTAATTCTCTTAGTGTGTGTGTGTGTGTGTGTGTGTGTGTGTGTGTGTGTGTGTGTGTGTGTGTGTGTGTGTGTGTGTGTGTGTGTGTGTGTGTGTGTGTGTGTGTGTGTGTGTGTGTGTGTGTATGTATGTACGTGTGTGTGTGTGTGTGTATGTACGTGTGTGTGTGTGTGTGTGTACGTGTGTGTGTGTGTGTGTGTGTGTGTGTGTGTGTGTGTGTGTGTACGTGTGTGTGTGTGTGTGTGTGTGTGTGTGTGTATGTATGTACGTGTGTGTGTGTGTGTATGTACGTGTGTGTGTGTATACGTTCCACTCCTAGTTACAGTGATGAATGTAGCCATACTGGATACTCCTGAAGTGGTGAAGCGGCTGTCAGTGGCTTCACGCTGTGTGATGGTGCTGTGTAAACATCAGGTCTGTCTGTCTGCCTGTGTGTTTGTCTGTCTGTCTGTCTGTCCGTGGCTGTCCACTGGCCTAACCTGTTTTATACAGACTCATAAAAGAGCAAGCTCCCTCTCCACCCCGCGCCTGCTGCAGATGGTCTGAATTACCTCACTGTATCTCCGAGGGTTCCCCTGAGGATCCCAACAGGCTGTTCTCTCCCCTCAGATAGCACTCCTTTCTTTATGTTTTATTTTGAGGCTTAAAAAATGTAAAAAGAAGCTCAGCAGCAGCTTGCCATAACAGGACATGTTTAGAAAATTCCTATTGACGGATCTGTGTTTTGTGAGAAAGGAAGGGAGGGGCTAGAGGGATAGAAATGCTGAAGTAAGTGAAATCTCGCCTTTTCCTGAAGTCATCATCCTACCCCCAAGTAAAACCATCAAAATGCCCCAATTTATAAAAGTTGTCCGATGACAGAGATGTCCTCCTTGTAAAAAAGTTGAGTATTGGAGGTGCTCTCAGTACGTGTGGACCACCTGTTCAGAAGAGCCAACCCACCTGAAATCACAACCTTTGTTTTGGCTCACAGACCCAGACCTCACATTAGGGTTCTCTGTGCGACGACTGGGACTGAACGCGCCACAAGAATGTTCTAGCCCACTAAGTTAAAGCATAGGCATTACCTCAAGGACCTGTAATCAGAGGTTAATATACTTTGTCATAAACACAAGGATAGATTACAGATACTGAACATTGTAAACATGTTGAATGAGTCGTTCTTGAAAGCAAAGTTAGTAGGTTAATCATCTATTATTTGTGAACTTGGGTTGAGGGTTTTACAGGGTTGTGTGTCCTACCCTGTGTGTTTTAGTGGTCTGGGTCAGGGTTGAGAGTAGAGGGGACTGACTTTACAGGCCCCCAAGCCCCTGCTGGTTCGGTCAGACAACTCTTTGTCCCTGGGCCCCTGTGAACCGGGCCTGCGGCCGAGGCTTTACACAACCACAAGGACCCCTCCGCATGTGGTTTCGGAGGGAGGGATGGACAGAGGGAGAGTTTTAAAGGAGGGGCAGGAGGTGGGGGCAGAATACGGGGAGATGTAGGAGCAAAGCCATCTACATTTGATATGGAGCTTGTCATCCAAAATGTAATAGACACAACTTCACAGCTATGTAGCTATGATGTACTCTCCCAATGTGAGCTCTATACCAAACCCTGTGGCTGAAATGAAACCATGCAGCAAACTGAGACACTGCTCCCCCACTCATACCCATATAGAAATATATAGAGCTGAGGCTTTATAAATAGATATGATATGTGATTTATTCCCTTTGTCTGCAGCCTGAATAGGTTCAAATCCATGGACATTATGATTATTTGGATTACACTAGATGTTATTTCACAAGCTGAGTTTGTGATCTCTGTGTGTGTGTGTGTGTGTGTGTGTGTAGTTAAGTAATAGTAAATAGTAAGCGTAGGGGTCATCCGGTGGTTAACTAGATGTCACCTCAAATGTACTTGCATCTGAAAGTCCAAGGACACGTCTGTTTTCCTCTCTGGACAGAGGGCCCTGGCAGATAAGCCCTGTCGTATGTCATCTGTCAAACACTTAGAAAGACCTGAGGAGCTGGCCGGTCAGGCACCTCATGTTGCGTCCCTGGTGACCATAACTGCCCTCCATCTACAAAACATCAGAAGAAAGCAGGCCTTGGTATTGGTCGCAGTCGCAACACTGCACATCAAAAGATCCTAACCGTCAGATTGGATGTCATCGGCTTTCGTTTACGGGTGATTCTGCCACTTCTGGCACTTTGGCCCTGCAAGCTTTCAGAAATTGAAATGCGTTGAAGAACCATTTACCAGTATTATAATTGTCTTTGATTTGTCTAGAAATAATATATGATAAAGGCTGCGATCGTACTATTCAGGAATTTATATATTTTTCTCATTTTTCTCAGACAGCCATAGACAAATGTAACTTACATAACGTCATTAAACATCAATTTTAGGTATATCATAAATATTCTTCATAAATATCATAAAATTAATTTATAACAAATTTCTTATACATTTGTACATAAACTTGCGTTGAATATTATTTTAAGTGTATTTTAAGATTTTCCTAAAATTAATAATTCAACACAACACTTGAATGTATGAACTTGCCTTTGTGACAGCTGAAAACATTTATTTATACTAATTTACCAGAAAAATATTGGTGTGGTGGAAATGACAAGGTGTGGTGGAAATTACATACATAGATGTAAAAAAAAACATATGAAAACAATATTTTATTGCAAACATTTTGAACAACAACCATTGTTAAATTAATTAATTTAAGACAAAGTAAGATTCCAAAAGTAGCCAATGGGCAGAGCTCAAGGAAATAGGCCAGTGTTTTTGAGAGATGAGGCCAGATTTTTTATTTTTACCTTTATTTAACTAGGCAAGTCAGTTAAGAACAAATTCTTATTTTCAATGACAGCCTAGGAACAGTGGGTTAAACTGCCTGTTCAGGGGCAGAATGACAGATTTGTATTGTGTCAGCTCGGGGGTTTGAACTTGCAACCTTCCGGTTACTCCAACGCTCTAACCACTAGGCTACCCTGCTGCCCAGAGGCCTCATCCGCTGCAGAGGGGTCATCCGCTGCAGAGGGGTCATCCGCATAGAAGAGCTCAAAGAGCAAAGTGAAACTGTATCATTTGTTGTATGTCCAACACTGGTGTGGAGGGTCACCTGCTTGTAAGAATCACCAAAGTGAACTGCCTGGATTTCACTAGTGTGTCCCCCCTGTCCCCAGTGAAAGTTGCACCCCTGAGTTCTCTGCAAAGTCAATATGCACAATGATCTCGCAGATTCTCTTTTAATTCTCTCAGTTTGGAGTATTGGTGTCAAATGTTGTACACGTGTTTCCCCAACTTCTCTTTCAATCCTTTGGAGAAGTCCTCCAGTAGAATATGCAGTGTTCAACGCACCTTTTCTTTAACTGTCAAATGTAGTGAACTTATCCATGTTTCCCTCTTTGTTTTTCCTTTTCTCTCTTCAGCTTTGTTTTTCCACTCAAACCACCATGTCTGCTCACCAGCATCAAAGCTCTTTGGCTTGTCAACGGGAGCACTCTCTATACATGCACTCTTTCTTCAGGTTCTCACAGCACAAAGACTCAATAAGGTTCTCAATGTTGCTGCAGCTGATCACTTTGATACTGTAGTTTGTCTGACCATGAACTGGAGGTTAGCGTGGGTTTTGTAGAGGCATGTGTCCCTATCCTGGACTATTGGCTTGACAACCCTAAAAGGACGTATTTTGCAGAATTCATAGTAGGACATTTTAATCTCTGAATATTCCCTCTTAAAATTTGGATAAATGTTCTGAATTGTGCCATTCAAGAAGTGCTTCTGCTTTTTGTTGTTGTGTGTCTGTCACATTCTGACCTTAGTTCTTTTGTTATGTCTTTGTTTAGTATGGTCAGGGCGTGAGTTGGGTGGATTGTCTATGTTCCTTTTTCTATGATTTATGATTTTTTCTATGATTTCTATGATTTCTGTGTTTGGCCTAGTATGTTTCTCAATCAGAGGCAGCTGTCAATTGTTGTCCCTGATTGAGAATCATACTTAGGTAGCCTGGTTTCACTTTTGAGTTGTGGTGATTGTTTTCCGTGTTAGTGTTTGTGCCACATGGGACTGTTTCGTTTGTTTCGTTCTTTCACGTTGTTATTTTGTAGTTTAGTGTTCTTGCTAATAAAGTAACGTTATGGACACTTACCACGCTGCAAATTGGTCCGATCTCTCTTATTCCTCATCAGAAGAAGAGGACGAGCGTTAGTGTCCTTTTTCCCTGTTGTTGCTCTACTGTTGACATCACGTTCATAGAATCTAGTGATTTTCTCTTCTGTGGAGTGGGGTCCACGTCCCGTAGATTGCTTTGTATGTTTCTATTTTTAGTTTGGTCAGGGTGTGATGTGGGTGGGTATTCTATGTTTTGTTCTATGTTTGTATTTCTATGTGTTTGGCCGGGTATGGTTCCCAATCAGAGGCAGCTGTCAATCGTTGTCTCTGATTGAGAACCATACTTAGGCAGCCTGGTTTCGCCCTTGAGTTGTGGGTAGTTGTTTTGTGTCTGCACCAGACAGAACGGTTTCGGTTTCATTTTGTTCTCTTGTTGTTTTTGTCATTCAGTGTTCTGTTCTATTAAATAATCATGAACACCTGCTGCGCTTTGGTCCTCACCTTCTTCCACCTACGACGAGCGTTACACTTTTACTGCTTTTGGAGAAAAATGACAGACTGCTTAGTATGCTTTGGCTAGTATTACAGCTAGCATATAGTTTACACGAATTACATAAAATATATTTAAAAAATCACAATTCTACCACAAATTAAAGAAATTATAGCCTGTTTGGAAATTACTGACAATAAAAATATTCTCTACATAAGTAATATTTACCTCAATTTTTCTTCAACTTCTGGACATCAATTCTGGAACAACTGGCTGCTGCAGCCATGTGCTTCAGTGTCACAATAAGTGTCCATGGTAACTAAGTTAACATTCTCTTGACAAAACTTTATTAATGAGGAATTTGCCCTCAGTGGTGGAAATTACACCATTACCAAAGGACAGGTATATTTTGTGTAAATAACAATATAAAGGGCATACTCACAATAAATAGTGATATAGATTTAATTTAATTGACTCTAGAAGATAACATTACATAATGTGTAATTATTCATGTTTTCTCATAGAAAAACATAGTAGAAACTCAAAAGTCTGGGTCGGGGACAAGGGAAAAACGGTGAAATTGAGGTATAAAATGCATCTGAAAAGTAGCTAAAATACTTGATAGAGAGGTGTTAAAAACAATCTGGGATGATCGTAGTGTGATTAACATATAAAACATTTAAAGACCCAAAATTGACCTTGAGGACAGTTTCCGTAGTTGCAGAATCACCCTTATTCCAATTTTCAAGGATCATTACATTTCAGGTGGTTACAGATCTGATTTGTAGAGGACTTAGTCTGTTCTGGTTACCTGTCCAGGTCTACTGGTAGGACTGTGCTGTTCTACACCTCTCAGGTCCTGATACAGAGCTGGATGGGAAGGTGGACAAGTCTCCACCACAGACAACAGCAGCTCATCCAAATAAAAAGAGAGAAAGGGAGGAGTAGGATGCGACAGAGAGAAAGAGAGAGAGAGACAGAGAGAGAGACAGAGAGAAAGAGAGAAGGGGGGTAGAAGCACGAAAGAGAGAGCGAGAGTGAGAGAGAGAGAGAAGGAGGGGGGTAGAGAGAGAGGTAGTGACCAGGGGAGAGAGAGGAAACAACATTTAAAGGGGAAAAGGAACCAGATAATAATTGTAAATGTCTACCTAGGGGATTCAACGTAACGATTTGAGCAGATACAACATTCTCAGCCCCCCCCCCCCCACACACACACATTACCCTTCACCCACCCCGATTCCCTCTTTGCCTCCCTCCGTGGGGGGCGATGATGTCAGACCCTGTATTTCACAGCCAAACGCAGGCGATGACACAGGCAATTTGGCCTGTGAGTCCTCTCCAGCCATGGACATGGTGTTACGATTACATGCTCCAGTGCAGATTGTACATGCCAGGGACAGGGGGGAAACCTTTTAAAATAACTTTTATAGAGTACAGCTCTATCCTTCTTTCTCCTCATAAAAAACTACACTGATAGATATCCCGAGGTACATGCGCGGCTCGCATTGACTGCTGGGAAAGCGTCCACCTCCGCCCCCACAGCAACAGAACCGTTGCGTGGACATCCGCTCAAGATAGCCTCCCATCAGAGAACGGCTGGAGAGAAAAGAAAGAGGGAGAGAAAGAAGAGAGATAAGCAAGTTTGTAGCATATTTCAGTGTTTATCACGGATTGCCTACCAGAGCTGAGAGAGAGGGCTGCTTTTACTGCCAGCTTGAGTTTCATGATCTCAGCAGGTGAAAACAGGAGTAGGGTCATAATCAGATAGGGACCAGAGAGCCAGAACCAAGGCAGGGGAGCAGAACCACAAAGAAGGCCAAGCCAGGGCCTAACGCTGAAGGGCTGGAGCATGGAGGAATTCAGTGCCCTCTCATAAAGAGCCAAGCGTTCAAGGAAACACAGCAGAAATATATATAATAATATATAATATAATATATAATATCTCAATATGACCTCAGAGTATGACCCCATGTAACAACAACAGTCTGAAATAGGAAAGGTGTTTGGTGCGGGGACTCACTGGTCGCCCATGTGACTTTCAGATGTCCTTGGCTGTCGGCAGCTTGTAAAGACTGTAAGTGAACTGTTTGATTGGCCAGTCATCATGTTTTGCTTTCCCCCTCTCTGGTCCAGATTGGCTGATAACGACAGCCTATTTATTACCTGTACCAATCAAATCCCTTTAGTTCTAATCAATTATATATGGGGTAGTGGGCTAAGGGGGTGTCTTTGGATGAGGCCTTAGCCTGGTGTAAAGTCTCAGCGCTGTTGGGGAAGTGACACATCGTCGACTTCAATCTCTTCCTAGGTGGACGGCCCAGTTCCCAGGTTGGGGAAGTGACATATCGTCCACTTCAATCTCTTCCTAGGTGGACGGCCCAGTTCACAGGTTGGGGAAGTGACACATCGTCCACTTCAATCTCTTCCTAGGTGGACGGCCCAGTTCCCAGGTTAGGGAAGTGACACATCGTCCACTTCAATCTCTTCCTAGGTGGACGGCCCAGTTCCCAGGTTGGGGAAGTGACACATCGTCCACTTCAATCTCTTCCTAGGTGGACGGCCCAGTTCCCAGGTTGGGGAAGTGACACATCGTCCACTTCAATCTCTTCCTAGGTGGACGGCCCAGTTCCCAGGTTGGGGAAGTGACACATCGTCCACTTCAATCTCTTCCTAGGTGGACGGCCCAGTTCACAGGTTGGGGAAGTGACACATCGTCCACTTCAATCTCTTCCTAGTTGGACGGCCCAGTTCACAGGTTGGGGAAGTGACACATCGTCCACTTCAATCTCTTCCTAGGTGGACGGCCCAGTTCACAGGTTGGGGAAGTGACACATCGTCCACTTCAATCTCTTCCTAGGTGGACGGCCCAGTTCCCAGGTTGGGGAAGTGACACATCGTCCACTTCAATCTCTTCCTAGGTGGACGGCCCAGTTCCCAGGTTGGGGAAGTGACACATCGTCCACTTCAATCTCTTCCTAGGTGGACGGCCCAGTTCACAGGTTGGGGAAGTGACACATCGTCCACTTCAATCTCTTCCTAGTTGGACGGCCCAGTTCACAGGTTGGGGAAGTGACACATCGTCCACTTCAATCTCTTCCTAGGTGGACGGCCCAGTTCACAGGTTGGGGAAGTGACACATCGTCCACTTCAATCTCTTCCTAGGTGGACGGCCCAGTTCCCAGGTTGGGGAAGTGACACATCGTCCACTTCAATCTCTTCCTAGGTGGACGGCCCAGTTCACAGGTTGGGGAAGTGACATATTGTCCACTTCAATCTCTTCCTAGGGGGACAGCCCAGTTTACAGGTTGGGGAAGTGACACATCGTCCACTTCAATCTCTTCCTAGGTGGACGGCCCAGTTCACAGGTTGGGGAAGTGACATATTGTCCACTTCAATCTCTTCCTAGGTGGACGGCCCGGTTCACAGGTTGGGCGGTCATACTTCATTCACAGGAATTTGGCAATGACAGCTAGTCAATAAACATGGATACTCACTCAGCAAGTCTCTCCTCTAACCCCACAATGCTCACTGATGCTCCTTCATGCCCTGCTCCCAATGCCCCCTGAACCTGTGGTATTAGTTTGGTAGAGGGTTTAGCAAAAAGCCACGGTGGGTCATCCACATTGTTGAGTGATCTTAGATTAAACTACATTTGCAACATGTTTGTTTTCTAAACAGTTTTATGGTTGGGAAAATTTGACTGTCAGTAAAATGTTTTTTGTGTGATTTAATTTAGACACGATTAGTGAGTTATAAAACCACTGTACAAAGGAACAATACAGTAATATTGACACCAATGATTTGGGCTCTTGAGGAAAAATCGAAACGATTTATTGTGGTTAGCTATCCCAGTGGGAGCAGACCATGTGTGACAGGTATGAATCCCTTTTCTCAGGATGTTGTGATCAATCTTGAATGATTGATCCTTTCCCCGGCGATAAAGTTGGGGTTAATCTGTTGTCTTCAGTGTCCTGCTCTCCTTTCTCTCTTCCTCTAACTCATCACTCTGGGATTGTGGATTAATAGGCTGATATACACCAACTCCCTGGGCAGATGGGCCTTTCACCACCTCCTCCTGCTGCTACCACCCTCTCTGTCTTTCTCTCCCTCCTGCCACCCTCTCTGTCTTTCTCTCCCTCCTGCCACCCTCTCTGTCTTTCTCTCCCTCCTGCCACCCTCTGTCTTTCTCTCCCTCCTGCCACCCTCTCTGTCTCTCTCTCCCTCCTGCCACCCTCTCTGTCTTTCTCTCCCTCCTGCCACCCTCTCTGTCTTTCTCTCCCTCCTGCCACCCTCTCTGTCTTTCTCTCCCTCCTGCCACCCTCTCTGTCTTTCTCTCCCTCCTGCCACCCTCTCTGTCTTTCTCTCCCTCCTGCCACCCTCTCTGTCTTTCTCTCCCTCCTGCCACCCTCTCTGTCTTTCTCTCCCTCCTGCCACCCTCTCTGTCTTTCTCTCCCTCCTGCCACCAACTCTCTTAACCATTTTACAGTTTTTCCTGATTGCTTAAGCACATTCATTTAGTGTAAACAGAAATCACTTTTTCAAAACAATTAACACGCAGCCACAAACTGAAACACGTTGGCCAAAATGACATATTTCATTTGCAAAATGCATTAAGACTCTTAAAACATGAAATACATGACACAAAATCAACTACCTCCATCAAAACATAGAAATGTCTATCAATCTTTACACAATGGCCCAATAAATGCTAACTAAACTATCAATATACCCTAACATGGTTAACCCTCTCTTATACTGTATTTCTGTGCCATTTATTGAAACTATAATTTGTTTACACAATTGTGTAAAAAAGTTTTGCACACATGCAGAAGAGGTTCACATTCATGTAATTTGTATCAGCTGTGACCAAATATTTTAATTTTGTTTGTCGTGATTTACTCAACTGAGTTTTGAGTGTTTTGTAGAGAGTTGTGTTTACTGTTTTGCAAAAATGTGCTTAGTATTTCCACTGTGTGTGAAAGTGTAATGACGTGCGCTGAGAGTCGGGAAGCAAGTTCAGGGAGTGAGTGTTTTAATAAATAAATTAAACATAATACAAAACAAGAAACACGAACAACGCACAGACAGGAAACAGAAACAATGACGCCTGGGGAAGGAACCAAAGGGAGTGATATATATATTGGGCAGGAAGTGATGGAGTCCAGTAGTGTGACTATGGTGACAGGTGTGCTCTATAACAAGCAGCCCGGTGACCTAGAGGCCGAGAGGGAGCACACGTGACAGAAAGCAATGGGAAATTACTTACAGTTTAGCAAAAAATAATACTGTTATGACAGAGATAAAGTTGACCCCAGTTCCATTAAATGTGTCTTAGCAATTGAGAAAAACTGTAACTGTGAGAACAGCAAACACCAGAGGTCCAGAGCTCATGGATCCCCTTTGGGATGAAAACAAGAGGAGAGATAAAGAAGGGTTTGGTGGACTCAAGAGAGTGAGGATGCAAGGTGAAACTGTGTGTGGGCATGCCTGCATGTGTTTGCTCAGGTGGATATGTGTTAGATGGTTGTAGGTATGTGTTAGATGGTTGTAGGTATGTGTTAGATGGTTGTAGGTATGTGTTAGATGGTTGTAAATATGTGTTAGATGGTTGTAGGTATGTGTTAGATGGTTGTAGGTATGTGTTAGATGGTTGTAAATATGTGTTAGATGGTTGTAGATATGTGTTAGATGGTTGTAGATATGTGTTAGATGGTTGTAGGTATGTGTTAGATGGTTGTAGATATGTGTTAGATGGTTGTAGATATGTGTTAGATGGTTGTAGGTATGTGTTAGATGGTTGCAGATATGTGTTAGATGGTTGTAGGTATGTGTTAGATGTTTGTAGATATGTGTTAGATGGTTGTAGATATGTGTTAGATGGTTGTAGGGGTGTGGTTGTGTCAGTGAGTGTGGGTTGTGTTCTCAAAATGTACTTAAAATACCATCATCAAGAGATTAAGGACTGTGGACAGACTCCTCCCTCACAGAGGGAATACAGAGGAATGGGGTGGAGGAGAGAAAGAGAGAGAGTGGGTCAGGTCAGGGATGAACAGCTAATTACTCAACAGTTCATCTATTTCCTTGACTGTCTCACACGTCCTGCAACACATTTACACACTCTCAGCTTTTTGTGCAACATTCACAGAGCGTTACATTACATTAAATCCACTGCATTCCATGTGCACAGCACATCCTCGTTCCGAACCATAGACTAACCGTACATCTCTCTGTCTGGGAAGATCATGTCTATGCTTGCATCTTCTTGTTAAGGTCCTAGACAGCTTGGTCTCCTGACAGACCAGGCTGTTGGCCTGTGTTGTGGTTTCTGAAGTGTTTATCATGTATATCTCTAACCTGTGCTGCTGTGAGCACGGTGATGATGTGATATATGATCGGTCTCTTCCCTGTCCATACCAGTCATATACGAGGCAGTTTAATCTCTCTCTGCAGAGGGGAGCATGGAACTGAAACTGTATGTCTGTCTATATGTTTTTCAGCCCGCGCTGCATTGCCCTGCACTCACAGGCCGATCAACAGAAAAGGCTTGATATCAACTCGAGAATCACCACTAGGTTTGTGTTCAGTAGTTTTACGAAATACTGTGGCATTGTAGATGCCAACTCGGCCTTTGTCTGTGTGATGGGATTCGAAGAAAAGGTGAAGGTCCCTAAATGCATGGGTTCTTTATAATCTGTTTTTGCATTACTAAAGCCCTTTAAACCCATAATGTTTCTTAAGGACACAACGCCATAGTTGACCCAGCAGTGAAACCTACCACTTATCATTTGACAGATGGATTGGGGAGCTTGGCTCAGTAACAGGATCAGAAAAGTGACCCTGATCACCCAAACACGTCCTCCCCCCTGCAGTGCATCCGCTGGCCGGGAAATCCTGCTCTCACTGTCTCGGCTGTCCTCCACTCTCCCTCCCGTTGTTTAGTCGTAAATTGATGGTAATATCTTTAGCATGCCCAGGGGCCAGGGGCCGCCGTTCTGCTAGTGTGACTGTTCTCTATGAAGACATTATATTGCCCTAAGTAAATCAAACGGGTACCATAAGTGCCATTCAACAATGTCCAATGCAGATTATTTTTTTTGAAACCCTGTGATTTAAAAAAAACGCCTTCCTCTTGTTGGATTTGAGAAAGAAATATCAGCTATTTAAAACTCATTTAAAGGGCCTTTGGGGGTTAACCCATTGTCTGTATCCTCCCTCAATCTATCTGCCACAGCTCCCCTGTGCAGCCAAGAGACAGGGTACTTCTACCCCAGCAGGACAGGAGATATACTGCACCTTGTTCTTCCTTTGACATATAGACCAGCCTTATGGGCCCTGGAGCCAGCCAGCATCCCTCTGGGGACTCTGGCAGTGGATGAAAAACTTTTAGGGCTTTCTTACATCAGGACGAAGGTAAACCTGATAGACAGGCCGACGGACAGGGTAAAGAAAAAGTTGTTGTGTTGTCATATGAGATTTTATGTCTCCAAACAGCAAATATGATTATGTATATTATACTGTATATCTTGGTTAAAACTTCCGTTATTTGTGTGTCGTGTAATGTTATTTGCTACCCAGACTGTGATACATTTGTGTCTCAGTATCCCACTTCTATCTTGGAAAACATTGTATCTATAGTACAATATGTTTATAGATATAAATAAAAATATATTTTTATATATAAATATGTTTTATTTTCACATACATCAAATAGGTGCAGTGAAATGTGTTGTTTTACAGGTTCAGCCATAATATTACAGTGCCGCTGCAGCAAATTAGGATTAAGTGCCTTGCTCAAGGGCACATCAACAGGATTGTCACCTTGTCGGCTCGGATAATGGACCCAGGAACCATTCGGTTACAGGCCACCCCAGAACCCCAGAAGAGAAGAGGTCAGCATTGTCTCTGTGTAACTTCATTCATTTAGACTACAAAATGTAATTACAAAATTACAAAAATAACCAGCTTTTATGAAGAGCAGGGGACAGAATATGTATTTTTATTTATTTTTTACCTTTATTTAACCAGGTAGGCTAGTTGAGAACAAGTTCTCATTTACAACTGCAACCTTGCCAAGATAAAGCAAAGCAGTGTGACATAAACAACAACACAGAGTTACACATTGAATAAACAAACATACAGTCAATAACACAATAGAAAAAAGTCTATGTGCAGTGTGTGCAAATGAGGTAAGATAAGGGAGGTAAGGCAATAAATAGGCCATAGTGGCGAAATAATTACAATATAGCAGTTAAACACTGGGGGTGACCAGTGAAATATACCTGCTGTAGCGCGTGCTACTATGCTGCTATGGTGACCAGTGAAATATACCTGCTGGAGCGCGTGCTACTATGCTGCTATGGTGACCAGTGAAATATACCTGCTGTAGCGCGTGCTACTATGCTGCTATGGTGACCAGTGAAATATACCTGCTGTAGCGCGTGCTACTATGCTGCTATGGTGACCAGTGAAATATACCTGCTGGAGCGCGTGCTACTATGCTGCTATGGTGACCAGTGAAATATACCTGCTGGAGCGCGTGCTACTATGCTGCTATGGTGACCAGTGAAATATACCTGCTGGAGCGCGTGCTACA
Source organism: Oncorhynchus masou masou (assembly GCF_036934945.1). Classification (NCBI taxonomy): domain Eukaryota; kingdom Metazoa; phylum Chordata; class Actinopteri; order Salmoniformes; family Salmonidae; genus Oncorhynchus; species Oncorhynchus masou. The sequence continues at coordinate 21,109,201 of NC_088240.1, read as the reverse complement.
TGCTGCTATGGTGACCAGTGAAATATACCTGCTGGAACGCGTGCTACTATGCTGCTATGGTGACAAGTGAAATATACCTGCTGGAGCGCGTGCTACTATGCTGCTATGGTGACCAGTGAAATATACATGCTCGGAACGCATGCTACTATGCTGCTATGGTGACCAGTGAAATATACCTGCTGTAGCGCGCGCTACTATGCTGCTATGGTGACCAGTGAAATATACATGCTGGAACGTGTGCTACTATGCTGCTATGGTGACCAGTGAAATATACCTGCTGGAGCGCGTGCTACTATGCTGCTATGGTGACCAGTGAAATATACCTGCTGGAGCGCGTGCTACTATGCTGCTATGGTGACCAGTGAAATATACCTGCTGGAGCGCGTGCTACTATGCTGCTATGGTGACCAGTGAAATATACCTGCTGGAGCGCGTGCTACTATGCTGCTATGGTGACCAGTGAAATATACCTGCTGGAGCGCATGCTACTATGCTGCTATGCTGCTATGGTGACCAGTGAAATATACCTGCTGGAGCGCGTGCTACTATGCTGCTTTGGTGACCAGTGAAATATACCTGCTGGAGCACGTGCTACTATGCTGCTATGGTGACCAGTGAAATATACCTGCTGGAGCGCGTGCTACTATGCTGCTATGGTGACCAGTGAAATATACCTGCTGGAGCGCCTGCTACTATGCTGCTATGGTGACCAGTGAAATATACCTGCTGGAGCGCGTGCTACTATGCTGCTATGGTGACCAGTGAAATATACCTGTTGGAACTCATGCTACTATGCTGCTATGGTGACCAGTGAAATATACCTGCTGTAGCGCGTGCTACTATGCTGCTATGGTGACCAGTGAAATATACCTACTGTAGCGCGTGCTACTATGCTGCTATGGTGACCAGTGAAATATACCTGTTGGAACTCGTGCTACTATGCTGCTATGGTGAACAGTGAAATATACCTGCTGGAGCGCGTGCTACATGCTGCTATGGTGACCAGTGAAATATACCTGCTGGAACGCGTGCTACTATGCTGCTATGGTGACAAGTGAAATATACCTGCTGGAGCGCGTGCTACTATGCTGCTATGGTGACAAGTGAAATATACCTGCTGGAGCGCGTGCTGCTATGCTGCTATGGTGACCAGTGAAATATACATGCTCGAACGCATGCTACTATGCTGCTATGGTGACCAGTGAAATATACCTGCTGTAGCGCGTGCTACTATGCTGCTATGGTGACCAGTGAAATATACCTGCTGTAGCGCGTGCTACTATGCTGCTATGGTGACCAGTGAAATATACCTGTGGAGCGCGTGCTACTATGCTGCTATGGTGACCAGTGAAATATACCTGCTGTAGCGCGTGCTACTATGCTGCTATGGTGAACAGTGAAATATACCTGCTGGAGCGCGTGCTACTATGCTGCTATGGTGACCAGTGAAATATACCTGCTGTAGCGTGCTACTATGCTGCTATGGTGACCAGTGAAATATACCTGTGGAGCGCGTGCTACTATGCTGCTATGGTGACCAGTGAAATATACCTGCTGTAGCGCGTGCTACTATGCTGCTATGGTGACCAGTGAAATATACCTGCTGGAGCGCGTGCTACTATGCTGCTATGGTGACCAGTGAAATATACCTGCTGGAGCGCGTGCTACTATGCTGCTATGGTGACCAGTGAAATATACCTGCTGGAGCGCGTGCTACTATGCTGCTATGGTGACCAGTGAAATATACCTGCTGGAGCGCGTGCTACTATGCTGCTATGGTGAACAGTGAAATATAACTGCTGGAGCGCGTGCTACATGCTGCTATGGTGACCAGTGAAATATACCTGCTGGAACGCGTGCTACTATGCTGCTATGGTGACAAGTGAAATATACCTGCTGGAGCGCGTGCTACTATGCTGCTATGGTGACCAGTGAAATATACATGCTCGAACGCATGCTACTATGCTGTTATGATGACCAGTGAAATATACCTGCTGTAGCGCGTGCTACTATGCTGCTATGGTGACCAGTGAAATATACATGCTGGAACGCGTGCTACTATGCTGCTATGGTGACCAGTGAAATATCCTTTGTGGAGCGCGTGCTACTATGCTGCTATGGTGACCAGTGAAATATACCTGCTGGAGCGCGTGCTACTATGCTGCTATGGTGACCAGTGAAATATACCTGCTGGAGCGCGTGCTACTATGCTGCTATGGTGACCAGTGAAATATACCTGCTGGAGCGCGTGCTACTATGCTGCTATGGTGACCAGTGAAATATACATGCTGGAGCGCGTGCTACTATGCTGCTATGGTGACCAGTGAAATATACCTGCTGGAGCGCGTGCTACTATGCTGCTATGGTGACCAGTGAAATATACCTGCTGGAGCGCGTGCTACTATGCTGCTATGGTGACCAGTGAAATATACCTGCTGGAGCGCGTGCTACTATGCTGCTATGGTGACCAGTGAAATATACCTGCTGGAGCGCGTGCTACTATGCTGCTATGGTGACCAGTGAAATATACATGCTGGAGCGCGTGCTACTATGCTGCTATGGTGACCAGTGAAATATACCTGCTGGAGCGCGTGCTACTATGCTGCTATGGTGACCAGTGAAATATACCTGCTGGAGCGCCTGCTACTATGCTGCTATGGTGACCAGTGAAATATAACTGCTGGAGCGCGTGCTACTATGCTGCTATGGTGACCAGTGAAATATACCTGTTGGAACTCATGCTACTATGCTGCTATGGTGACCAGTGAAATATACCTGCTGTAGCGCGTGCTACTATGCTGCTATGGTGACCAGTGAAATATACCTGCTGTAGCGCGTGCTACTATGCTGCTATGGTGACCAGTGAAATATACCTGTTGGAACTCGTGCTACTATGCTGCTATGGTGAACAGTGAAATATACCTGCTGGAGCGCGTGCTACATGCTGCTATGGTGACCAGTGAAATATACCTGCTGGAACGCGTGCTACTATGCTGCAATGGTGACCAGTGAAATATACCTGCTGGAGCGCCTGCTACTATGCTGCTATGGTGACCAGTGAAATATACCTGCTGGAGCGCGTGCTACTATGCTGCTATGGTGACAAGTGAAATATACCTGCTGGAGCGCGTGCTGCTATGCTGCTATGGTGACCAGTGAAATATACATGCTCGAACGCATGCTACTATGCTGCTATGGTGACCAGTGAAATATACCTGCTGTAGCGCGTGCTACTATGCTGCTATGGTGACCAGTGAAATATACCTGCTGTAGCGTGCTACTATGCTGCTATGGTGACCAGTGAAATATACCTGTGGAGCGCGTGCTACTATGCTGCTATGGTGACCAGTGAAATATACCTGCTGTAGCGCGTGCTACTATGCTGCTATGGTGAACAGTGAAATATACCTGCTGGAGCGCGTGCTACTATGCTGCTATGGTGACCAGTGAAATATACCTGCTGTAGCGCGTGCTACTATGCTGCTATGGTGACCAGTGAAATATACCTGTGGAGCGCGTGCTACTATGCTGCTATGGTGACCAGTGAAATATACCTGCTGTAGCGCGTGCTACTATGCTGCTATGGTGACCAGTGAAATATACCTGCTGGAGCGCGTGCTACTATGCTGCTATGGTGACCAGTGAAATATACCTGCTGGAGCGCGTGCTACTATGCTGCTATAGTGACCAGTGAAATATACCTGCTGGAGCGCGCGTGCTACTTTGCTGCTATGGTGACCAGTGAAATATACCTGCTGGAGCACGTGCTACTATGCTGCTATGGTGAACAGTGAAATATACCTAATGGAGCGCGTGCTACATGCTGCTATGGTGACCAGTGAAATATACCTGCTGGAACGCGTGCTACTATGCTGCTATGGTGACAAGTGAAATATACCTGCTGGAGCGCGTGCTACTATGCTGCTATGGTGACCAGTGAAATATACATGCTCGAACGCATGCTACTATGCTGCTATGGTGACCAGTGAAATATACCTGCTGTAGCGCGTGCTACTATGCTGCTATGGTGACCAGTGAAATATACATGCTGGAACGCGTGCTACTATGCTGCTATGGTGACCAGTGAAATATCCTTTGTGGAGCGCGTGCTACTATGCTGCTATGGTGACCAGTGAAATATACCTGCTGGAGCGCGTGCTACTATGCTGCTATTGTGACCAGTGAAATATACCTGCTGGAGCGCGTGCTACTATGCTGCTATGGTGACCAGTGAAATATACCTGCTGGAGCGCGTGCTACTATGCTGCTATGGTGACCAGTGAAATATACCTGCTGTAGCGCGTGCTACTATGCTTCTATGGTGACCAGTGAAATATACCTGTTGGAACTCGTGCTACTATGCTGCTATGGTGAACAGTGAAATATACCTGCTGGAGCGCGTGCTACATGCTGCTATGGTGACCAGTGAAATATACCTGCTGGAACGCGTGCTACTATGCTGCTATGGTGACAAGTGAAATATACCTGCTGGAGCGCGTGCTACTATGCTGCTATGGTGACAAGTGAAATATACCTGCTGGAGCGCGTGCTGCTATGCTGCTATGGTGACCAGTGAAATATACATGCTCGAAAGCATTCTACTATGCTGCTATGGTGACCAGTGAAATATACCTGCTGTAGCGCGTGCTACTATGCTGCTATGGTGACCAGTGAAATATACCTGCTGTAGCGTGCTACTATGCTGCTATGGTGACCAGTGAAATATACCTGTGGAGCGCGTGCTACTATGCTGCTATGGTGACCAGTGAAATATACCTGCTGTAGCGCGTGCTACTATGCTGCTATGGTGAACAGTGAAATATACCTGCTGGAGCGCGTGCTACTATGCTGCTATGGTGACCAGTGAAATATACATGCTGGAGCGCGTGCTACTATGCTGCTATGGTGACCAGTGAAATATACCTGCTGGAGCGCGTGCTACTATGCTGCTATGGTGACCAGTGAAATATACCTGCTGGAGCGCGTGCTACTATGCTGCTATGGTGACCAGTGAAATATACCTGCTGGAGCGCGTGCTACTATGCTGCTATGGTGACCAGTGAAATATACCTGCTGGAGCGCGTGCTACTATGCTGCTATGGTGACCAGTGAAATATACATGCTGGAGCGCGTGCTACTATGCTGCTATGGTGACCAGTGAAATATACCTGCTGGAGCGCGTGCTACTATGCTGCTATGGTGACCAGTGAAATATACCTGCTGGAGCGCCTGCTACTATGCTGCTATGGTGACCAGTGAAATATAACTGCTGGAGCGCGTGCTACTATGCTGCTATGGTGACCAGTGAAATATACCTGTTGGAACTCATGCTACTATGCTGCTATGGTGACCAGTGAAATATACCTGCTGTAGCGCGTGCTACTATGCTGCTATGGTGACCAGTGAAATATACCTGCTGTAGCGCGTGCTACTATGCTGCTATGGTGACCAGTGAAATATACCTGTTGGAACTCGTGCTACTATGCTGCTATGGTGAACAGTGAAATATACCTGCTGGAGCGCGTGCTACATGCTGCTATGGTGACCAGTGAAATATACCTGCTGGAACGCGTGCTACTATGCTGCTATGGTGACCAGTGAAATATACCTGCTGGAGCGCCTGCTACTATGCTGCTATGGTGACCAGTGAAATATACCTGCTGGAGCGCGTGCTACTATGCTGCTATGGTGACAAGTGAAATATACCTGCTGGAGCGCGTGCTGCTATGCTGCTATGGTGACCAGTGAAATATACATGCTCGAACGCATGCTACTATGCTGCTATGGTGACCAGTGAAATATACCTGCTGTAGCGCGTGCTACTATGCTGCTATGGTGACCAGTGAAATATACCTGCTGTAGCGCGTGCTACTATGCTGCTATGGTGACCAGTGAAATATACCTGTGGAGCGCGTGCTACTATGCTGCTATGGTGACCAGTGAAATATACCTGCTGTAGCGCGTGCTACTATGCTGCTATGGTGAACAGTGAAATATACCTGCTGGAGCGCGTGCTACTATGCTGCTATGGTGACCAGTGAAATATACCTGCTGGAGCGCGTGCTACTATGCTGCTATGGTGACCAGTGAAATATACCTGCTGGAGCGCGTGCTACTATGCTGCTATGGTGACCAGTGAAATATACCTGCTGGAGCGCGTGCTACTTTGCTGCTATGGTGACCAGTGAAATATACCTGCTGGAGCACGTGCTACTATGCTGCTATGGTGAACAGTGAAATATACCTAATGGAGCGCGTGCTACATGCTGCTATGGTGACCAGTGAAATATACCTGCTGGAACGCGTGCTACTATGCTGCTATGGTGACAAGTGAAATATACCTGCTGGAGCGCGTGCTACTATGCTGCTATGGTGACCAGTGAAATATACATGCTCGAACGCATGCTACTATGCTGCTATGGTGACCAGTGAAATATACCTGCTGTAGCGCGTGCTACTATGCTGCTATGGTGACCAGTGAAATATACATGCTGGAACGCGTGCTACTATGCTGCTATGGTGACCAGTGAAATATCCTTTGTGGAGCGCGTGCTACTATGCTGCTATGGTGACCAGTGAAATATACCTGCTGGAGCGCGTGCTACTATGCTGCTATGGTGACCAGTGAAATATACCTGCTGGAGCGCGTGCTACTATGCTGCTATGGTGACCAGTGAAATATACCTGCTGGAGCGCGTGCTACTATGCTGCTATGGTGACCAGTGAAATATACCTGCTGTAGCGCGTGCTACTATGCTGCTATGGTGACCAGTGAAATATACCTGTTGGAACTCGTGCTACTATGCTGCTATGGTGAACAGTGAAATATACCTGCTGGAGCGCGTGCTACATGCTGCTATGGTGACCAGTGAAATATACCTGCTGGAACGCGTGCTACTATGCTGCTATGGTGACAAGTGAAATATACCTGCTGGAGCGCGTGCTACTATGCTGCTATGGTGACAAGTGAAATATACCTGCTGGAGCGCGTGCTGCTATGCTGCTATGGTGACCAGTGAAATATACATGCTCGAACGCATGCTACTATGCTGCTATGGTGACCAGTGAAATATACCTGCTGTAGCGTGCTACTATGCTGCTATGGTGACCAGTGAAATATACCTGCTGTAGCGCGTGCTACTATGCTGCTATGGTGACCAGTGAAATATACCTGTGGAGCGCGTGCTACTATGCTGCTATGGTGACCAGTGAAATATACCTGCTGTAGCGCGTGCTACTATGCTGCTATGGTGAACAGTGAAATATACCTGCTGGAGCGCGTGCTACTATGCTGCTATGGTGACCAGTGAAATATACATGCTGGAGCGCGTGCTACTATGCTGCTATGGTGACCAGTGAAATATACCTGCTGGAGCGCGTGCTACTATGCTGCTATGGTGACCAGTGAAATATACCTGCTGGAGCGCGTGCTACTATGCTGCTATGGTGACCAGTGAAATATACCTGCTGGAGCGCGTGCTACTATGCTGCTATGGTGACCAGTGAAATATACCTGCTGGAGCGCGTGCTACTATGCTGCTATGGTGACCAGTGAAATATACATGCTGGAGCGCGTGCTACTATGCTGCTATGGTGACCAGTGAAATATACCTGCTGGAGCGCGTGCTACTATGCTGCTATGGTGACCAGTGAAATATACCTGCTGGAGCGCCTGCTACTATGCTGCTATGGTGACCAGTGAAATATAACTGCTGGAGCGCGTGCTACTATGCTGCTATGGTGACCAGTGAAATATACCTGTTGGAACTCATGCTACTATGCTGCTATGGTGACCAGTGAAATATACCTGCTGTAGCGCGTGCTACTATGCTGCTATGGTGACCAGTGAAATATACCTGCTGTAGCGCGTGCTACTATGCTGCTATGGTGACCAGTGAAATATACCTGTTGGAACTCGTGCTACTATGCTGCTATGGTGAACAGTGAAATATACCTGCTGGAGCGCGTGCTACATGCTGCTATGGTGACCAGTGAAATATACCTGCTGGAACGCGTGCTACTATGCTGCTATGGTGACCAGTGAAATATACCTGCTGGAGCGCCTGCTACTATGCTGCTATGGTGACCAGTGAAATATACCTGCTGGAGCGCGTGCTACTATGCTGCTATGGTGACAAGTGAAATATACCTGCTGGAGCGCGTGCTGCTATGCTGCTATGGTGACCAGTGAAATATACATGCTCGAACGCATGCTACTATGCTGCTATGGTGACCAGTGAAATATACCTGCTGTAGCGCGTGCTACTATGCTGCTATGGTGACCAGTGAAATATACCTGCTGTAGCGTGCTACTATGCTGCTATGGTGACCAGTGAAATATACCTGTGGAGCGCGTGCTACTATGCTGCTATGGTGACCAGTGAAATATACCTGCTGTAGCGCGTGCTACTATGCTGCTATGGTGAACAGTGAAATATACCTGCTGGAGCGCGTGCTACTATGCTGCTATGGTGACCAGTGAAATATACCTGCTGTAGCGCGTGCTACTATGCTGCTATGGTGACCAGTGAAATATACCTGTGGAGCGCGTGCTACTATGCTGCTATGGTGACCAGTGAAATATACCTGCTGTAGCGCGTGCTACTATGCTGCTATGGTGACCAGTGAAATATACCTGCTGGAGCGCGTGCTACTATGCTGCTATGGTGACCAGTGAAATATACCTGCTGGAGCGCGTGCTACTATGCTGCTATAGTGACCAGTGAAATATACCTGCTGGAGCGCGTGCTACTATGCTGCTATGGTGACCAGTGAAATATACCTGCTGGAGCGCGTGCTACTATGCTGCTATGGTGAACAGTGAAATATACCTGCTGGAGCGCGTGCTACATGCTGCTATGGTGACCAGTGAAATATACCTGCTGGAACGCGTGCTACTATGCTGCTATGGTGACAAGTGAAATATACCTGCTGGAGCGCGTGCTACTATGCTGCTATGGTGACCAGTGAAATATACATGCTCGAACGCATGCTACTATGCTGCTATGGTGACCAGTGAAATATACCTGCTGTAGCGCGTGCTACTATGCTGCTATGGTGACCAGTGAAATATACATGCTGGAACGCGTGCTACTATGCTGCTATGGTGACCAGTGAAATATCCTTTGTGGAGCGCGTGCTACTATGCTGCTATGGTGACCAGTGAAATATACCTGCTGGAGCGCGTGCTACTATGCTGCTATGGTGACCAGTGAAATATACCTGCTGGAGCGCGTGCTACTATGCTGCTATGGTGACCAGTGAAATATACCTGCTGGAGCGCGTGCTACTATGCTGCTATGGTGACCAGTGAAATATACCTGCTGTAGCGTGCTACTATGCTGCTATGGTGACCAGTGAAATATACCTGTTGGAACTCGTGCTACTATGCTGCTATGGTGAACAGTGAAATATACCTGCTGGAGCGCGTGCTACATGCTGCTATGGTGACCAGTGAAATATACCTGCTGGAACGCTTGCTACTATGCTGCTATGGTGACAAGTGAAATATACCTGCTGGAGCGCGTGCTACTATGCTGCTATGGTGACAAGTGAAATATACCTGCTGGAGCGCGTGCTGCTATGCTGCTATGGTGACCAGTGAAATATACATGCTCGAACGCATGCTACTATGCTGCTATGGTGACCAGTGAAATATACCTGCTGTAGCGCGTGCTACTATGCTGCTATGGTGACCAGTGAAATATACCTGCTGTAGCGCGTGCTACTATGCTGCTATGGTGACCAGTGAAATATACCTGTGGAGCGCGTGCTACTATGCTGCTATGGTGACCAGTGAAATATACCTGCTGTAGCGCGTGCTACTATGCTGCTATGGTGAACAGTGAAATATACCTGCTGGAGCGCGTGCTACTATGCTGCTATGGTGACCAGTGAAATATACCTGCTGTAGCGCGTGCTACTATGCTGCTATGGTGACCAGTGAAATATACCTGTGGAGCGCGTGCTACTATGCTGCTATGGTGACCAGTGAAATATACCTGCTGTAGCGCGTGCTACTATGCTGCTATGGTGACCAGTGAAATATACCTGCTGGAGCGCGTGCTACTATGCTGCTATGGTAACCAGTGAAATATACCTGCTGGAGCGCGTGCTACTATGCTGCTATGGTGACCAGTGAAATATACCTGCTGGAGCGCGTGCTACTATGCTGCTATGGTGACCAGTGAAATATACCTGCTGGAGCGCGTGCTACTATGCTGCTATGGTGAACAGTGAAATATACCTGCTGGAGCGCGTGCTACATGCTGCTATGGTGACCAGTGAAATATACCTGCTGTAGCGCGTGCTACTATGCTGCTATGGTGACCAGTGAAATATACATGCTGGAACGCGTGCTACTATGCTGCTATGGTGACCAGTGAAATATACCTGCTGGAGCGCGTGCTACTATGCTGCTATGGTGACCAGTGAAATATACCTGCTGGAGCGCGTGCTACTATGCTGCTATGGTGACCAGTGAAATATACCTGCTTGAGCGCGTGCTACTATGCTGCTATGGTGACCAGTGAAATATACCTGCTGGAGCGCGTGCTACTATGCTGCTATGGTGACCAGTGAAATATACATGCTGGAGCGCGTGCTACTATGCTGCTATGGTGACCAGTGAAATATACCTGCTGGAGCGCATGCTACTATGCTGCTATGCTGCTATGGTGACCAGTGAAATATACCTGCTGGAGCGCGTGCTACTATGCTGCTATGGTGACCAGTGAAATATACCTGATGGAGCGCCTGCTACTATGCTGCTATGGTGACCAGTGAAATATACCTGCTGGAGCGCGTGCTACTATGCTGCTATGGTGACCAGTGAAATATACCTGTTGGAACTCATGCTACTATGCTGCTATGGTGACCAGTGAAATATACCTGCTGTAGCGCGTGCTACTATGCTGCTATGGTGACCAGTGAAATATACCTGCTGTAGCGCGTGCTACTATGCTGCTATGGTGAACAGTGAAATATACCTGTTGGAACTCGTGCTACTATGCTGCTATGGTGACCAGTGAAATATACCTGCTGGAGCGCGTGCTACTATGCTGCTATGGTGACCAGTGAAATATACCTGTTGGAACTCGTGCTACTATGCTGCTATGGTGACCAGTGAAATATACCTGCTGGAACTCGTGCTACTATGCTGCTATGGTGACCTGTGAAATATACCTGCTGGAGCGCGTGCTACTATGCTGCTATAGTGACCAGTGAAATATACCTGCTGGAGCACGTGCTACTATGCTGCTATGGTGACCAGTGAAATATACCTGCTGGAGCGCGTGCTACTATGCTGCTATGGTGACCAGTGAAATATACCTGCTGGAGCGCTTGCTACTATGCTGCTATGGTGACCAGTGAAATATACATGCTGGAGCGCTTGCTACTATGCTGCTATGGTGACCAGTGAAATATACCTGCTGGAGCGCTTGCTACTATGCTGCTATGGTGACCAGTGAAATATACATGCTGGAGCGCGTGCTACTATGCTGCTATGGTGACCAGTGAAATATACATGCTGGAGCGTGTGCTACTATGCTGCTATGGTGACCAGTGAAATATACCTGCTGGAGCGCGTGCTACTATGCTGCTATGGTGACCAGTGAAATATACATGCTGGAGCGCGTGCTACTATGCTGCTATGGTGACCAGTGAAATATACCTGCTGGAGCGCATGCTACTATGCTGCTATGCTGCTATGGTGACCAGTGAAATATACCTGCTGGAGCGCGTGCTACTATGCTGCTATGGTGACCAGTGAAATATACCTGATGGAGCGCCTGCTACTATGCTGCTATGGTGACCAGTGAAATATACCTGCTGGAGCGCGTGCTACTATGCTGCTATGGTGACCAGTGAAATATACCTGTTGGAACTCATGCTACTATGCTGCTATGGTGACCAGTGAAATATACCTGCTGTAGCGCGTGCTACTATGCTGCTATGGTGACCAGTGAAATATACCTGCTGTAGCGCGTGCTACTATGCTGCTATGGTGAACAGTGAAATATACCTGTTGGAACTCGTGCTACTATGCTGCTATGGTGACCAGTGAAATATACCTGCTGGAGCGCGTGCTACTATGCTGCTATGGTGACCAGTGAAATATACCTGTTGGAACTCGTGCTACTATGCTGCTATGGTGACCAGTGAAATATACCTGTTGGAACTCGTGCTACTATGCTGCTATGGTGACCTGTGAAATATACCTGCTGGAGCGCGTGCTACTATGCTGCTATAGTGACCAGTGAAATATACCTGCTGGAGCACGTGCTACTATGCTGCTATGGTGACCAGTGAAATATACCTGCTGGAGCGCGTGCTACTATGCTGCTATGGTGACCAGTGAAATATACCTGCTGGAGCGCTTGCTACTATGCTGCTATGGTGACCAGTGAAATATACATGCTGGAGCGCTTGCTACTATGCTGCTATGGTGACCAGTGAAATATACCTGCTGGAGCGCTTGCTACTATGCTGCTATGGTGACAAGTGAAATATACATGCTGGAGCGCGTGCTACTATGCTGCTATGGTGACCAGTGAAATATACATGCTGGAGCGTGTGCTACTATGCTGCTATGGTGACCAGTGAAATATACATGCTGGAGCGCTTGGTACTATGCTGCTATGGTGACCAGTGAAATATACCTGCTGGAGCGCGTGCTACTATGCTGCTATGGTGACCAGTGAAATATACCTGCTGTAGCGCGTGCTACTATGCTGCTATGGTGACCAGTGAAATATACCTGTTGGAAGTCGTGCTACTATGCTGCTATGTTGACCTGTGAAATATACCTGCTGGAGCGCGTGCTACTATGCTGCTATAGTGACCAGTGAAATATACCTGCTGGAGCGCGTGCTACTATGCTGCTATGGTGACCAGTGAAATATACCTGCTGGAGCGCGTGCTACTATGCTGCTATAGTGACCAGTGAAATATACCTGCTGGAGCGCGTGCTACTATGCTGCTATGGTGACCAGTGAAATATACCTGCTGGAGCGCGTGCTACTATGCTGCTATGGTGAACAGTGAAATATACCTGCTGGAGCGCCTGCTACTATGCTGCTATGGTGACCAGTGAAATATACCTGCTGGAGCGCGTGCTACTATGCTGCTATGGTGACCAGTGAAATATACCTGTTGGAACTCCTGCTACTATGCTGCTATGGTGACGAGTGAAATATACCTGCTGTAGCGCGTGCTACTATGCTGCTATGGTGACCAGTGAAATATACCTGCTGTAGCGTGCTACTATGCTGCTATGGTGAACAGTGAAATATACCTGTTGGAACTCGTGCTACTATGCTGCTATGGTGACCAGTGAAATATACCTGCTGGAGCGCGTGCTACTATGCTGCTATGGTGACCAGTGAAATATACCTGTTGGAACTCGTGCTACTATGCTGCTATGGTGACCAGTGAAATATACCTGTTGGAACTCGTGCTACTATGCTGCTATGGTGACCTGTGAAATATACCTGCTGGAGCGCGTGCTACTATGCTGCTATAGTGACCAGTGAAATATACCTGCTGGAGCACGTGCTACTATGCTGCTATGGTGACCAGTGAAATATACCTGCTGGAGCGCGTGCTACTATGCTGCTATGGTGACCAGTGAAATATACCTGCTGGCGCGCTTGCTACTATGCTGCTATGGTGACCAGTGAAATATACATGCTGGAGCGCTTGCTACTATGCTGCTATGGTGACCAGTGAAATATACCTGCTGGAGCGCTTGCTACTATGCTGCTATGGTGACCAGTGAAATATACATGCTGGAGCGCGTGCTACTATGCTGCTATGGTGACCAGTGAAATATACATGCTGGAGCGTGTGCTACTATGCTGCTATGGTGACCAGTGAAATATACCTGTTGGAACTCGTGCTACTATGCTGCTATGGTGACCAGTGAAATATACATGCTGGAGCGCTTGGTACTATGCTGCTATGGTGACCAGTGAAATATACCTGCTGGAGCGCGTGCTACTATGCTGCTATGGTGACCAGTGAAATATACCTGCTGTAGCGCGTGCTACTATGCTGCTATGGTGACCAGTGAAATATACCTGTTGGAACTCGTGCTACTATGCTGCTATGGTGACCTGTGAAATATACCTGCTGGAGCGCGTGCTACTATGCTGCTATAGTGACCAGTGAAATATACCTGCTGGAGCACGTGCTACTATGCTGCTATGGTGACCAGTGAAATATACCTGCTGGAGCGCGTGCTACTATGCTGCTATGGTGACCAGTGAAATATACCTGCTGGAGCGCTTGCTACTATGCTGCTATGGTGACCAGTGAAATATACATGCTGGAGCGCTTGCTACTATGCTGCTATGGTGACCAGTGAAATATACCTGCTGGAGCGCGTGCTACTATGCTGCTATGGTGACCAGTGAAATATACATGCTGGAGCGCGTGCTACTATGCTGCTATGGTGACCAGTGAAATATACATGCTGGAGCGTGTGCTACTATGCTGCTATGGTGACCAGTGAAATATACATGCTGGAGCGCTTGGTACTATGCTGCTATGGTGACCAGTGAAATATACCTGCTGGAGCGCGTGCTACTATGCTGCTATGGTGACCAGTGAAATATACCTGCTGTAGCGCGTGCTACTATGCTGCTATGGTGACCAGTGAAATATACCTGTTGGAAGTCGTGCTACTATGCTGCTATGTTGACCTGTGAAATATACCTGCTGGAGCGCGTGCTACTATGCTGCTATAGTGACCAGTGAAATATACCTGCTGGAGCGCGTGCTACTATGCTGCTATAGTGAACAGTGAAATATACCTGCTGGAGCGCCTGCTACTATGCTGCTATGGTGACCAGTGAAATATACCTGCTGGAGCGCGTGCTACTATGCTGCTATGGTGACCAGTGAAATATACCTGTTGGAACTCATGCTACTATGCTGCTATGGTGACCAGTGAAATATACCTGCTGTAGCGCGTGCTACTATGCTGCTATGGTGAACAGTGAAATATACCTGTTGGAACTCGTGCTACTATGCTGCTATGGTGACCAGTGAAATATACCTGCTGGAGCGCGTGCTACTATGCTGCTATGGTGACCAGTGAAATATACCTGTTGGAACTCGTGCTACTATGCTGCTATGGTGACCAGTGAAATATACCTGTTGGAACTCGTGCTACTATGCTGCTATGGTGACCTGTGAAATATACCTGCTGGAGCGCGTGCTACTATGCTGCTATAGTGACCAGTGAAATATACCTGCTGGAGCACGTGCTACTATGCTGCTATGGTGACCAGTGAAATATACCTGCTGGAGCGCGTGCTACTATGCTGCTATGGTGACCAGTGAAATATACCTGCTGGAGCGCTTGCTACTATGCTGCTATGGTGACCAGTGAAATATACATGCTGGAGCGCTTGCTACTATGCTGCTATGGTGACCAGTGAAATATACCTGCTGGAGCGCTTGCTACTATGCTGCTATGGTGACCAGTGAAATATACATGCTGGAGCGCGTGCTACTATGCTGCTATGGTGACCAGTGAAATATACATGCTGGAGCGTGTGCTACTATGCTGCTATGGTGACCAGTGAAATATACATGCTGGAGCGCTTGGTACTATGCTGCTATGGTGACCAGTGAAATATACCTGCTGGAGCGCGTGCTACTATGCTGCTATGGTGACCAGTGAAATATACCTGCTGTAGCGCGTGCTACTATGCTGCTATGGTGACCAGTGAAATATACCTGTTGGAACTCGTGCTACTATGCTGCTATGGTGACCTGTGAAATATACCTGCTGGAGCGCGTGCTACTATGCTGCTATAGTGACCAGTGAAATATACCTGCTGGAGCACGTGCTACTATGCTGCTATGGTGACCAGTGAAATATACCTGCTGGAGCGCGTGCTACTATGCTGCTATGGTGACCAGTGAAATATACCTGCTGGAGCGCTTGCTACTATGCTGCTATGGTGACCAGTGAAATATACATGCTGGAGCGCTTGCTACTATGCTGCTATGGTGACCAGTGAAATATACCTGCTGGAGCGCTTGCTACTATGCTGCTATGGTGACCAGTGAAATATACATGCTGGAGCGCGTGCTACTATGCTGCTATGGTGACCAGTGAAATATACATGCTGGAGCGTGTGCTACTTTGCTGCTATGGTGACCAGTGAAATATACATGCTGGAGCGCTTGGTACTATGCTGCTATGGTGACCAGTGAAATATACCTGCTGGAGCGCGTGCTACTATGCTGCTATGGTGACCAGTGAAATATACCTGCTGTAGCGCGTGCTACTATGCTGCTATGGTGACCAGTGAAATATACCTGTTGGAAGTCGTGCTACTATGCTGCTATGTTGACCTGTGAAATATACCTGCTGGAGCGCGTGCTACTATGCTGCTATAATGACCAGTGAAATATACCTGCTGGAGCGCGTGCTACTATGCTGCTATGGTGACCAGTGAAATATACCTGCTGGAGCGCGTGCTACTATGCTGCTATAGTGACCAGTGAAATATACCTGCTGGAGCGCGTGCTACTATGCTGCTATGGTGAACAGTGAAATATACCTGCTGGAGCGCGTGCTACATGCTGCTATGGTGACCAGTGAAATATACCTGCTGGAACGCGTGCTACTATGCTGCTATGGTGACAAGTGAAATATACCTGCTGGAGCGCGTGCTACTATGCTGCTATGGTGACCAGTGAAATATACATGCTCGAACGCATGCTACTATGCTGCTATGGTGACCAGTGAAATATACCTGCTGTAGCGCGTGCTACTATGCTGCTATGGTGACCAGTGAAATATACATGCTGGAACACGTGCTACTATGCTGCTATGGTGACCAGTGAAATATACCTGCTGGAGCGCGTGCTACTATGCTGCTATGGTGACCAGTGAAATATACCTGCTGGAGCGCGTGCTACTATGCTGCTATGGTGACCAGTGAAATATACCTGCTGGAGCGCGTGCTACTATGCTGCTATGGTGACCAGTGAAATATACCTGCTGGAGAGCGTGCTACTATGCTGCTATGCTGCTATGGTGACCAGTGAAATATACCTGCTGGAGCGCGTGCTACTATGCTGCTATGGTGACCAGTGAAATATACCTGCTGGAGCGCCTGCTACTATGCTGCTATGGTGACCAGTGAAATATACCTGCTGGAGCGCGTGCTACTATGCTGCTATGGTGGCCAGTGAAATATACCTGTTGGAACTCATGCTACTATGCTGCTATGGTGACCAGTGAAATATACCTGCTGTAGCGCGTGCTACTATGCTGCTATGGTGACCAGTGAAATATACCTGCTGTAGCGCGTGCTACTATGCTGCTATGGTGAACAGTGAAATATACCTGTTGGAACTCGTGCTACTATGCTGCTATGGTGAACAGTGAAATATACCTGCTGGAGCGCGTGCTACTATGCTGCTATGGTGACCAGTGAAATATACCTGTTGGAACTCGTGCTACTATGCTGCTATGGTGACCAGTGAAATATACCTGTTGGAACTCGTGCTACTATGCTGCTATGGTGACCTGTGAAATATACCTGCTGGAGCGCGTGCTACTATGCTGCTATAGTGACCAGTGAAATATACCTGCTGGAGCACGTGCTACTATGCTGCTATGGTGACCAGTGAAATATACCTGCTGGAGCGCGTGCTACTATGCTGCTATGGTGACCAGTGAAATATACATGCTGGAGCGCTTGGTACTATGCTGCTATGGTGACCAGTGAAATATACCTGCTGGAGCGCGTGCTACTATGCTGCTATGGTGACCAGTGAAATATACCTGCTGTAGCGCGTGCTACTATGCTGCTATGGTGACCAGTGAAATATACCTGTTGAAACTCGTGCTACTATGCTGCTATGTTGACCTGTGAAATATACCTGCTGGAGCGCGTGCTACTATGCTGCTATAGTGACCAGTGAAATATACCTGCTGGAGCGCGTGCTACTATGCTGCTATAGTGACCAGTGAAATATACCTGCTGGAGCACGTGCTACTATGCTGCTATGGTGACCAGTGAAATATACCTGCTGGAGCGCTTGCTACTATGCTGCTATGGTGACCAGTGAAATATACCTGTTGGAACTCGTGCTACTATGCTGCTATGGTGACCTGTGAAATATACCTGCTGGAGCGCGTGCTACTATGCTGCTATAGTGACCAGTGAAATATACCTGCTGGAGCGCGTGCTACTATGCTGCTATGGTGACCAATGAAATATACATGCTGGAGCGTTTGCTACTATGCTGCTATGGTGACCAGTGAAATATACCTGTTGGAACTCGTGCTACTATGCTGCTATGGTGACCTGTGAAATATACCTGCTGGAGCGCGTGCTACTATGCTGCTATAGTGACCAGTGAAATATACCTGCTGGAGCACGTGCTACTATGCTGCTATGGTGACCAGTGAAATATACCTGCTGGAGCGCGTGCTACTATGCTGCTATGGTGACCAGTGAAATATACCTGCTGGAGCGCTTGCTACTATGCTGCTATGGTGACCAGTGAAATATACATGCTGGAGCGCGTGCTACTATGCTGCTATGGTGACCAGTGAAATATACATGCTGGAGCGTGTGCTACTATGCTGCTATGGTGACCAGTGAAATATACCTGCTGGAGCGCGTGCTACTATGCTGCTATGGTGACCAGTGAAATATACCTGCTGTAGCGCGTGCTACTATGCTGCTATGGTGACCAGTGAAATATACCTGTTGGAACTCGTGCTACTATGCTGCTATGTTGACCTGTGAAATATACCTGCTGGAGCGCGTGCTACTATGCTGCTATAGTGACCAGTGAAATATACCTGCTGGAGCGCGTGCTACTATGCTGCTATGGTGACCAGTGAAATATACCTGCTGGAGCGCGTGCTACTATGCTGCTATGGTGACCAGTGAAATATACCTGTTGGAACTCGTGCTACTATGCTGCTATGGTGACCAGTGAAATATACCTGCTGGAGCGCGTGCTACTATGCTGCTATGGTGACCAGTGAAATATACCTGTTGGAACTCGTGCTACTATGCTGCTATGGTGACCTGTGAAATATACCTGCTGGAGCGCGTGCTACTATGCTGCTATAGTGACCAGTGAAATATACCTGCTGGAGCACGTGCTACTATGCTGCTATGGTGACCAGTGAAATATACCTGTTGGAGCGCGTGCTACTATGCTGCTATGGTGACCAGTGAAATATACATGCTGGAGCGCGTGCTACTATGCTGCTATGGTGACCAGTGAAATATACATGCTGGAGCGTGTGCTACTATGCTGCTATGGTGACCAGTGAAATATACCTGCTGTAGCGCGTGCTACTATGCTGCTATGGTGACCAGTGAAATATACCTGTTGGAACTCGTGCTACTATGCTGCTATGTTGACCTGTGAAATATACCTGCTGGAGCGCGTGCTACTATGCTGCTATAGTGACCAGTGAAATATACCTGCTGGAGCGCGTGCTACTATGCTGCTATGGTGACCAGTGAAATATACCTGTTGGAACTCGTGCTACTATGCTGCTATGGTGACCTGTGAAATATACCTGCTGGAGCGCGTGCTACTATGCTGCTATAGTGACCAGTGAAATATACCTGCTGGAGCGCGTGCTACTATGCTGCTATGGTGACCAATTAAATATACATGCTGGAGCGCTTTGCTACTATGCTGCTATGGTGACCAGTGAAATATACCTGTTGGAACTCGTGCTACTATGCTGCTATGGTGACCTGTGAAATATACCTGCTGGAGCGCGTGCTACTATGCTGCTATAGTGACCAGTGAAATATACCTGCTGGAGCACGTGCTACTATGCTGCTATGGTGACCAGTGAAATATACCTGCTGGAGCGCGTGCTACTATGCTGCTATGGTGACCAGTGAAATATACCTGCTGGAGCGCTTGCTACTATGCTGCTATGGTGACCAGTGAAATATACCTGCTGGAGCGCTTGCTACTATGCTGCTATGGTGACCAGTGAAATATACATGCTGGAGCGCGTGCTACTATGCTGCTATGGTGACCAGTGAAATATACATGCTGGAGCGTGTGCTACTATGCTGCTATGGTGACCAGTGAAATATACCTGCTGGAGCGCTTGCTACTATGCTGCTATGGTGACCAGTGAAATATACCTGCTGTAGCGCGTGCTACTATGCTGCTATGGTGACCAGTGAAATATACCTGTTGGAACTCGTGCTACTATGCTGCTATGTTGACCTGTGAAATATACCTGCTGGAGCGCGTGCTACTATGCTGCTATGGTGACCAGTGAAATATACCTGCTGTAGCGCGTGCTACTATGCTGCTATGGTGACCAGTGAAATATACCTGTTGGAACTCGTGCTACTATGCTGCTATGTTGACCTGTGAAATATACCTGCTGGAGCGCGTGCTACTATGCTGCTATAGTGACCAGTGAAATATACCTGCTGGAGCGCGTGCTACTATGCTGCTATGGTGACCAGTGAAATATACCTGCTGGAGCGCGTGCTACTATGCTGCTATGGTGACCAGTGAAATATACCTGTTGGAACTCGTGCTACTATGCTGCTATGGTGACCAGTGAAATATACCTGCTGGAGCGCGTGCTACTATGCTGCTATGGTGACCAGTGAAATATACCTGTTGGAACTCGTGCTACTATGCTGCTATGGTGACCTGTGAAATATACCTGCTGGAGCGCGTGCTACTATGCTGCTATAGTGACCAGTGAAATATACCTGCTGGAGCTATGCTGCTATGGTGACCAATGAAATATACATGCTGGAGCGTTTGCTACTATGCTGCTATGGTGACCAGTGAAATATACCTGTTGGAACTCGTGCTACTATGCTGCTATGGTGACCTGTGAAATATACCTGCTGGAGCGCGTGCTACTATGCTGCTATAGTGACCAGTGAAATATACCTGCTGGAGCACGTGCTACTATGCTGCTATGGTGACCAGTGAAATATACCTGTTGGAGCGCGTGCTACTATGCTGCTATGGTGACCAGTGAAATATACATGCTGGAGCGCGTGCTACTATGCTGCTATGGTGACCAGTGAAATATACATGCTGGAGCGTGTGCTACTATGCTGCTATGGTGACCAGTGAAATATACCTGCTGTAGCGCGTGCTACTATGCTGCTATGGTGACCAGTGAAATATACCTGTTGGAACTCGTGCTACTATGCTGCTATGTTGACCTGTGAAATATACCTGCTGGAGCGCGTGCTACTATGCTGCTATAGTGACCAGTGAAATATACCTGCTGGAGCGCGTGCTACTATGCTGCTATGGTGACCAGTGAAATATACCTGTTGGAACTCGTGCTACTATGCTGCTATGGTGACCTGTGAAATATACCTGCTGGAGCGCGTGCTACTATGCTGCTATAGTGACCAGTGAAATATACCTGCTGGAGCGAGTGCTACTATGCTGCTATGGTGACCAATTAAATATACATGCTGGAGCGTTTGCTACTATGCTGCTATGGTGACCAGTGAAATATACCTGTTGGAACTCGTGCTACTATGCTGCTATGGTGACCTGTGAAATATACCTGCTGGAGCGCGTGCTACTATGCTGCTATAGTGACCAGTGAAATATACCTGCTGGAGCACGTGCTACTATGCTGCTATGGTGACCAGTGAAATATACCTGCTGGAGCGCGTGCTACTATGCTGCTATGGTGACCAGTGAAATATACCTGCTGGAGCGCTTGCTACTATGCTGCTATGGTGACCAGTGAAATATACCTGCTGGAGCGCTTGCTACTATGCTGCTATGGTGACCAGTGAAATATACATGCTGGAGCGCGTGCTACTATGCTGCTATGGTGACCAGTGAAATATACATGCTGGAGCGTGTGCTACTATGTTGCTATGGTGACCAGTGAAATATACATGCTGGAGCGCTTGCTACTATGCTGCTATGGTGACCAGTGAAATATACCTGCTGGAGCGCGTGCTACTATGCTGCTATGGTGACCAGTGAAATATACCTGTTGGAACTCGTGCTACTATGCTGCTATGGTGACCAGTGAAATATACCTGCTGGAGCGCGTGCTACTATGCTGCTATGGTGACCAGTGAAATATACCTGTTGGAACTCGTGCTACTATGCTGCTATGGTGACCTGTGAAATATACCTGCTGGAGCGCGTGCTACTATGCTGCTATAGTGACCAGTGAAATATACCTGCTGGAGCGCGTGCTACTATGCTGCTATGGTGACCAATTAAATATACATGCTGGAGCGTTTGCTACTATGCTGCTATGGTGACCAGTGAAATATACCTGTTGGAACTCGTGCTACTATGCTGCTATGGTGACCTGTGAAATATACCTGCTGGAGCGCGTGCTACTATGCTGCTATAGTGACCAGTGAAATATACCTGCTGGAGCACGTGCTACTATGCTGCTATGGTGACCAGTGAAATATACCTGCTGGAGCGCGTGCTACTATGCTGCTATGGTGACCAGTGAAATATACCTGCTGGAGCGCTTGCTACTATGCTGCTATGGTGACCAGTGAAATATACCTGCTGGAGCGCTTGCTACTATGCTGCTATGGTGACCAGTGAAATATACATGCTGGAGCGCGTGCTACTATGCTGCTATGGTGACCAGTGAAATATACATGCTGGAGCGTGTGCTACTATGCTGCTATGGTGACCAGTGAAATATACATGCTGGAGCGCTTGCTACTATGCTGCTATGGTGACCAGTGAAATATACCTGCTGTAGCGCGTGCTACTATGCTGCTATGGTGACCAGTGAAATATACCTGTTGGAACTCGTGCTACTATGCTGCTATGTTGACCTGTGAAATATACCTGCTGGAGCGCGTGCTACTATGCTGCTATAGTGACCAGTGAAATATACCTGCTGGAGCGCGTGCTACTATGCTGCTATGGTGACCAGTGAAATATACCTGCTGGAGCGCGTGCTACTATGCTGCTATGGTGACCAGTGAAATATACCTGTTGGAACTCGTGCTACTATGCTGCTATGGTGACCAGTGAAATATACCTGCTGGAGCGCGTGCTACTATGCTGCTATGGTGACCAGTGAAATATACCTGTTGGAACTCGTGCTACTATGCTGCTATGGTGACCTGTGAAATATACCTGCTGGAGCGCGTGCTACTATGCTGCTATGGTGACCAATGAAATATACATGCTGGAGCGTTTGCTACTATGCTGCTATGGTGACCAGTGAAATATACCTGTTGGAACTCGTGCTACTATGCTGCTATGGTGACCAGTGAAATATACCTGTTGGAACTCGTGCTACTATGCTGCTATGGTGACCTGTGAAATATACCTGCTGGAGCGCGTGCTACTATGCTGCTATAGTGACCAGTGAAATATACCTGCTGGAGCACGTGCTACTATGCTGCTATGGTGACCAGTGAAATATACCTGCTGGAGCGCGTGCTACTATGCTGCTATGGTGACCAGTGAAATATACCTGCTGGAGCGCTTGCTACTATGCTGCTATGGTGACCAGTGAAATATACCTGCTGGAGCGCTTGCTACTATGCTGCTATGGTGACCAGTGAAATATACATGCTGGAGCGCGTGCTACTATGCTGCTATGGTGACCAGTGAAATATACATGCTGGAGCGTGTGCTACTATGCTGCTATGGTGACCAGTGAAATATACATGCTGGAGCGCTTGCTACTATGCTGCTATGGTGACCAGTGAAATATACCTGCTGTAGCGCGTGCTACTATGCTGCTATGGTGACCAGTGAAATATACCTGTTGGAACTCGTGCTACTATGCTGCTATGTTGACCTGTGAAATATACCTGCTGGAGTGCGTGCTACTATGCTGCTATAGTGACCAGTGAAATATACCTGCTGGAGCGCGTGCTACTATGCTGCTATGGTGACCAGTGAAATATACCTGCTGGAGCGCGTGCTACTATGCTGCTATGGTGACCAGTGAAATATACCTGTTGGAACTCGTGCTACTATGCTGCTATGGTGACCAGTGAAATATACCTGCTGGAGCGCGTGCTACTATGCTGCTATGGTGACCAGTGAAATATACCTGTTGGAACTCGTGCTACTATGCTGCTATGGTGACCTGTGAAATATACCTGCTGGAGCGCGTGCTACTATGCTGCTATAGTGACCAGTGAAATATACCTGCTGGAGCGCGTGCTACTATGCTGCTATGGTGACCAATGAAATATACATGCTGGAGCGTTTGCTACTATGCTGCTATGGTGACCAGTGAAATATACCTGTTGGAACTCATGCTACTATGCTGCTATGGTGACCTGTGAAATATACCTGCTGGAGCGCGTGCTACTATGCTGCTATAGTGACCAGTGAAATATACCTGCTGGAGCACGTGCTACTATGCTGCTATGGTGACCAGTGAAATATACCTGCTGGAGCGCGTGCTACTATGCTGCTATGGTGACCAGTGAAATATACATGCTGGAGCGCTTGCTACTATGCTGCTATGGTGACCAGTGAAATATACCTGCTGGAGCGCGTGCTACTATGCTGCTATGGTGACCAGTGAAATATACCTGTTGGAACTCGTGCTACTATGCTGCTATGTTGACCTGTGAAATATACCTGCTGGAGCGCGTGCTACTATGCTGCTATAGTGACCAGTGAAATATACCTGCTGGAGCGCGTGCTACTATGCTGCTATGGTGACCAGTGAAATATACCTGCTGGAGCGCGTGCTACTATGCTGCTATGGTGACCAGTGAAATATACCTGTTGGAACTCGTGCTACTATGCTGCTATGGTGACCAGTGAAATATACCTGCTGGAGCGCGTGCTACTATGCTGCTATGATGACCAGTGAAATATACCTGTTGGAACTCGTGATACTATGCTGCTATGGTGACCTGTGAAATATACCTGCTGGAGCGCGTGCTACTATGCTGCTATAGTGACCAGTGAAATATACCTGCTGGAGCGCGTGCTACTATGCTGCTATGGTGACCAATGAAATATACATGCTGGAGTGTTTGCTACTATGCTGCTATGGTGACCAGTGAAATATACCTGTTGGAACTCGTGCTACTATGCTGCTATGGTGACCAGTGAAATATACCTGTTGGAACTCGTGCTACTATGCTGCTATGGTGACCTGTGAAATATACCTGCTGGAGTGCGTGCTACTATGCTGCTATAGTGACCAGTGAAATATACCTGCTGGAGCACGTGCTACTATGCTGCTATGGTGACCAGTGAAATATACCTGCTGGAGCGCGTGCTACTATGCTGCTATGGTGACCAGTGAAATATACCTGCTGGAGCGCTTGCTACTATGCTGCTATGGTGACCAGTGAAATATACCTGCTGGAGCGCTTGCTACTATGCTGCTATGGTGACCAGTGAAATATACATGCTGGAGCGCGTGCTACTATGCTGCTATGGTGACCAGTGAAATATACATGCTGGAGCGTGTGCTACTATGCTGCTATGGTGACCAGTGAAATATACCTGCTGGAGCGCTTGCTACTATGCTGCTATGGTGACCAGTGAAATATACCTGCTGGAGCGCTTGCTACTATGCTGCTATGGTGACCAGTGAAATATACATGCTGGAGCGCGTGCTACTATGCTGCTATGGTGACCAGTGAAATATACATGCTGGAGCGTGTGCTACTATGCTGCTATGGTGACCAGTGAAATATACATGCTGGAGCGCTTGCTACTATGCTGCTATGGTGACCAGTGAAATATACCTGCTGTAGCGCGTGCTACTATGCTGCTATGGTGACCAGTGAAATATACATGCTGGAGCGCGTGCTACTATGCTGCTATGGTGACCTGTGAAATATACCTGCTGGAGCGCGTGCTACTATGCTGCTATAGTGACCAGTGAAATATACCTGCTGGAGCGCGTGCTACTATGCTGCTATGGTGACCAATGAAATATACATGCTGGAGTGTTTGCTACTATGCTGCTATGGTGACCAGTGAAATATACCTGTTGGAACTCGTGCTACTATGCTGCTATGGTGACCAGTGAAATATACCTGTTGGAACTCGTGCTACTATGCTGCTATGGTGACCTGTGAAATATACCTGCTGGAGCGCGTGCTACTATGCTGCTATAGTGACCAGTGAAATATACCTGCTGGAGCACGTGCTACTATGCTGCTATGGTGACCAGTGAAATATACCTGCTGGAGCGCGTGCTACTATGCTGCTATGGTGACCAGTGAAATATACCTGCTGGAGCGCTTGCTACTATGCTGCTATGGTGACCAGTGAAATATACCTGCTGGAGCGCTTGCTACTATGCTGCTATGGTGACCAGTGAAATATACATGCTGGAGCGCGTGCTACTATGCTGCTATGGTGACCAGTGAAATATACATGCTGGAGCGTGTGCTACTATGCTGCTATGGTGACCAGTGAAATATACATGCTGGAGCGCTTGCTACTATGCTGCTATGGTGACCAGTGAAATATACCTGCTGTAGCGCGTGCTACTATGCTGCTATGGTGACCAGTGAAATATACCTGTTGGAACTCGTGCTACTATGCTGCTATGGTGACCAGTGAAATATACCTGCTGGAGCACGTGCTACTATGCTGCTATGGTGACCAGTGAAATATACCTGCTGGTGTGCGTGCTACTATGCTGCTATGGTGACCAGTGAAATATACCTGCTGGAGCGCTTGCTACTATGCTGCTATGGTGACCAGTGAAATATACCTGCTGGAGCGCGTGCTACTATGCTGCTATGGTGACCAGTGAAATATACCTGTTGGAACTCGTGCTACTATGCTGCTATGGTGACCAGTGAAATATACCTGCTGGAGCGCGTGCTACTATGCTGCTATGGTGACCAGTGAAATATACCTGTTGGAACTCGTGCTACTATGCTGCTATGGTGACCTGTGAAATATACCTGCTGGAGCGCGTGCTACTATGCTGCTATAGTGACCAGTGAAATATACCCGCTGGAGCGCGTGCTACTATGCTGCTATGGTGACCAATGAAATATACATGCTGGAGCGTTTGCTACTATGCTGCTATGGTAACCAGTGAGCTGAGATAAGGTGGTGTTTTCCTAGCAAAGACTTAGATGACCTGGAGCCAGTGGGTTTGGTGATGAATATAAAGCGAGGGCCAGCCATCGAGAGCATACAGGTTGCAGTGGTGGGTAGTATATGGGGCTTTGGTGACAAAACGGGTGGCACTGTGATAGACTGCATCCAATTTGCTGAGTATAGTGTTGGAGGCTATTTTGTAAATGACATCGCCAAAATCAAGGATCGGTAGGATAGTCAGTTTCATGAGGGTATGTTTGGCAGCATGAGTGAAGAATGCTTTGTTGTGAAATAGGAAGCCAATTCTAGATTTAATTTTGGATTGGAGATGCTTAATGTGAGACTGGAAGGAGTGTTTACAGTCTAACCAGACACCTAGGTATTTGTAGTTGTCCACATATTCTAAGTCAGAAACGTCCAGAGGAATGACGCTGGACGGGCAGGCAGGTGCGGGCAGCAATCGGTTGAAGAGCATGCATTTAGTTTTACTTGCATCTAAGAGAAATTGGAGGTCACGGAAGGAGAGTTGTATGGCATTGAAGTTCGTCTGGAGGTTAGTTAACAGAATGTCCAAAGAAGGGCCAAAAGTATACAGAATGGTGTCATCTGCGTAGAGGTGGATCAGAGAATCAGCAGCAAGAGCGACATCATTGATGTATACAGAGAAGAGAGTCGGCCCGAGAATTAAACCCTGTGGCACTCCCATAGAGACTGCCAGAGGTCCGGACAACAGGCCCTCCAATTTGACGCACTGAACTCTGTCTGAGAAGTAGTTGGTGAACCAGGCGAGGCAGTCATTTGAGAAACCAAGGCTGTTGAATCTGCCAATAAGAAAGTGGTGAGTTGAAAGCCTTGGCCAGGTTGATCATTACAGCTGCACAGTATTGTCTCTTATCGATGGTGGTTATATGATATCGTTTAGGACCTTGAGCGTGGCTGAGGTACACCCATGACCATCTTGGAAACCAGATTGCATAGCGGAGAAGGTACGGTGGGATTCAAAATTGTCAGTGATTTGTTTGTTAACTTGGCTTTCGAAGACCTTAGAAAGGCAGGGTAGAATAAATACAGGTCTGTAGCAGTTTGGATCTAGAGTGTCTCCCCCTTTGAAGAGGGGGATGACCACGGCAGCTTTCCTATCTTTGGAGATTTCAGACGATAAGAAAGAGGGGTTGAACAGGCTAGTAATAGGGGTTGCAACAATTTCATCTGATAATTTTAGAAAGAGAGGGTCCAGATTGTCTAGCCCAGCTGATTTGTAGGGGTCCAGAATTTGCAGCTCTTTCAGAACATCAGCTATCTGGATTTGGGTGAAGGAGAAATGGGGGAGGCTTGGGCAAGTTGCTGTGGGGGGTCCAGGGCTGTTGACCGGGGTAGGGGTGGCCAGGTGGAAAGCATGAAATTCTCAATTATTGTGGATTTATCGGTGGTGACAATGTTTCCTAGCCTCAGTGCAGTGGGCAGCTGGGAGTAGGTGCTCTTATTCTCCAACTTTTTGGAGTTTGTGCTACAGGATGCAAATTTCTGTTTGAAAAAGCTAGCATTTGCTTTCCTAACTGCCTGTGTATATTGGTTCCTAACTTCCCTGAAAAGGATGCTAATGCCGTATGCCACAAGATGTTTAAGTGCTGGTCAAAGGCAGTCAGGTCTGGAGTGAACCACGGGCTATATCTGTTCCTGGTTCTAAATTTTTGGAACGGGGCATGTTTATTTAACATTGTGAGGAAAGCACTTTTAAAGAAAAGCTAGGCATCTTCTACTGACGGAATGAGGTCAATATCCTTCCAGGATACCCGGCCCAAGTCGATTAGAAAGGCCAGCTCGCTGAAGTGTTTTAGGGAGCGTTTGACAGTGATGAGGGGTGGTCGTTTAACCGCAAACCCATTACTGACACAAGCAATGAGGCAGTGATCGCTGAGATCCTGGTTGAAGACAGCAGAGGTGTATTTGGAGGGCAGGTTGATTAGGATGATCTCTATGAGGGTGCCTGTGTTTATGGATTTGGGGTTGTACCTGGTAGGTTCATTGATCATTTGTGTGAGATTGAGGGCATCAAGAGTCTACATGTAGTGGGCATAATATTTATCATGTATGATCATATAAATACCACACATGCGACCCTTAATAAGACTAAGCAATTCACCTATTAAAACGTTTATCTGACTACATAAAGATAATTAGCAATATGCAAGAGACTATGGTTGAGTTACAGTAACAGGCAATGAAGAAATGTCTGAGATTGGAATAAACAAAACATCAATATCAACAGTCAACACAGTCGCTGCAGCTAGCGACTGGAAAGAGCTGCAAAAAACACTCAAATCTCCATCTCTTCATTCAAAGACTCAATCATGGACATTCTTACTGACAGTTGAGGCTGCTACGCGTGATGTATTGTTGTCTTTACCTTCTTGCCCTTTGTGCTGTTAATGTGCCCAATAATGTTTGTACCATGTTGTATTGCTACCATGCTGTGTTTTCATGTGTTGCTGCCATGCTATGTTGTCATCTTAGGTCTCTCTTTATGTAGTGTTGTGCTGTCGCTCTTGTCATGATGTGTGTTTTGTCCTATATTTTATTTTTTAATCGCAGGCCCTGCCGCCACAGCAGGCCTTTTTCCTTCTAGTAGGCCGTCATTGTAGTTAAATAAAGGTTAAAACAATTAAAATTACTAGGTATTTTCACACTGGCGTTTTCATCCCAGGTGGATGAATTTTGTTTAGTTTGAAACATTCACCCAGTGCGGAAACATCAGTGAGAATGTTGGGGTTGAGCTCAACCCAGAGTGAGGACGTGCCGACCAACTGCAACATATTGAGGTGGTGTTTGTGATAATAGTGGTGCACAGTCACATTTACAAACTTTCCCATAAAGAAATCGCATATTAGAGGCAGGTAGCCTAGTGGTTAGAGCGTTTACCTACTGTTCCTAGGCCGTCATTGAAAATAAGAATTTGTTCTTAACTGACTTGCCTAGTTAATTAAATAAAGGTAAAATATATATATATTTTAAAATTAGGATGGTATGACTTTGTTTTAGACAATGCAAATTGTAAAATGAGAGGAAACAACAAGGAGAAGTATTTACAGGCAGTGAGGGGATTACTACCAAATTAGCCAACAATAGCTAACTAGTTAATGAATTCAGTAGTTTATACCAGAGGAGGCTGGTGGGAGGAGCTATAGGAGAATGGACTCATTGTAATGGCTGTAATGGAATAAATGGAACGTAGTCAAACATGTAGTTTCGATATGTTATATTTGTTCCATTCCTGCCATTTCTTCATAACTGGCTAGCAATTTTGTTCTTGACTAATTACTGTGTTGTTTTTTTCTCCCTAATTTAATTGATCAAATGTATTCGAACATTATAAAAAATAACACCAGGCCAGCGGTTGAGTCAATGGTTGAGTCTTCTATAGAAGATGGCTTCTATGACAACGGTAATGATACAGGCGAAGGCCAGGATGCCTCCTGCCACCCCAAGACCTGTAGAGGAGCCAGAGTTGTTGCTGCTAGAAGACTGGTCTGCTCTGATGGTAAGGAGAGGAGAGGTGATGGTTTTATGCTCTTCACTATTATTATATACAATGTAGAAAATAGTACAAATAAAGGAAAACCCTTGAATGAGTAGGTGTGTCCAAACTTTTGACTTTTACTGTATATATTCCTTAATTCCATTATTTTACTTCTAGGCTGTGTGTATTGTGTGTTGTGAATTGTTAGATATTACTGCACTGTTGGAGCTAGACACACACGCATTTCGCTACACCTGCAATAACATCTGCTAAACATTTGTATGTGACAAATAACCGTTGATTTGATTTGATCAAATAAATAAACATCAGTTAAATTTGATGTTTGAATGGGATGTAATTTGTGTCTTAAAAACGCCTCATACTGTATCAGCAAGTTGACCTCTTATGTTGTGAGTGTGGACATATTGTTGATTGATGTTTGCCTACGGAGCTGTGAGGGGAACGGCACCGCAGTACCTCCAGGCTCTGATCAGGCCCTACACCCAAGCAAGGGCACTGCGTTCATCCACCTCTGGCCTGCTCGCCTCCCTACCATTGAGGAAGTACAGTTCCCGCTCAGCCCAGTCAAAACTGTTCGCTGCTCTGGCCCCCCAATGGTGGAACAAACTCCCTCACGACGCCAGGACAGCGGAGTCAATCACCACCTTCTGGAGACACCTGAAACCCCACCTCTTCAAGGAATACCTAGGATAGGATAAGTAATCCTTCTCACCCCCCCCCCCTTAATGATTTAGATGCACTATTGTAAAGTGGCTGTTCCACTGGATGTCAGAAGGTGAATTCACCAATTTGTAAGTCGCTCTGGATAAGAGCGTCTGCTAAATGACTTAAATGTAATGTAAATGTAAATGTTAACCTCTTACACTTATGGTGGCGCTATTTCATTTTTGGAAGAAAAACGTTCCCGTTTTAAACAAGATATTTTGTCACAAAAAGATGCTCGACTATGCATATAATTGCTACTGTTCGAAAGAAAACACTCTGACGTGTCCAGAAATACAAATATCTTCTCTGTGCGTGCCCTTTAACGTGAGCTTCAGGCAAAACCAAGATGACTTGGCATCCAGGAAATGACAAGGATTTTTGAGGCTCTGTCTTTCATGATCCTGTGTGGCTCAGTCGTTAGAGCATGGCGCTTGCAACGCCAAGCGTCGTGGGTTCGATTCCCGCTGGGGCCACCCATATGTAAAAGTAGTGGCCCCAGCCGACTTGTAAGTCGCTTTGGACAAAAGCGTCTGCTAAATGGGATATATATATGATCTCCTTATATGGCTGTGAACGCAAGAGGAATGAGTCTGCCCTTTCTGTCGTTTCCCCAAGGTGTCTGCAGCATTGTGACGTATTTGTAGGCAGATCGTTGGAAGATTGACCATAAGAGACCACATTTACCACGTGTCCGCCCGGTGTCCTGCGCCGAAATTGGTGCGCAAAAGTCACCTGCCAGTATTTTTCCATGGGGCACAGAAAGAGAAGCAAGCTTCCACGAACTGCATGTCAATGAAGAGATATGTGAAAAAACACCTTGAGGATTGATTCCAAACAACGTTTGCCATGTTTCGGTCGATATTATGTAGTTAATCCGGAAAAAGTTTCACGTTGTAGGTGACTGCATTTTCGGTTCGTTTCGGTAGCCAGGCGCAATGTAGAAAACGGAACGATTTCTCCTACACACAGACGCTTTCAGGAAACACTGCGCATTTGGTATGTGGCTGGGAGTCTCCTCATTGAAAACATCAGAAGCTCTTCAAAGGTAAATGATTTTATTTATTTGGTTATCTGGCTTTTGTGAAAATGTTGCGTGCTACATGCTACACAAAATGCTATGCTAGCTTTGCATACTCTTACACAAATTAGTCAATTTCTATGGTTCAAAAGCATATTTTGAAAATCTGAGATGACAGTGTTGTTAAGAAAAGGCTAAGCTTGAGAGCAAAAGCATTATTTTAATTTTATTTGCGATTTTCAGAAATCGTTAACCTTGCGTTATGCTAATGAGCCTGAGGCTTAGTCACAATCCCGGATCCGGGATGGGGAGTTTCAAGAGTTAAAGTTAGAATCCTTAGTCACTACATTAATTTGTGAACTTATAAAATAATATTACCAATGTACGATCTTAATTTGAGCCAGTTTGCTACAGCAGGAAAATAATCACGCAGCAATAGGAAATAGCTAGGGCCATCTACTTTAAGTGCTGCATGTCTTCCCAGTAACCTAGTTGGTGTGTGAACTGCTGACTGCTCATAACTTTCAGATGATTGTTGACACATCAACCAAAATCAAGAGACAGCGATCAATAAACTGTATTGGAGGGGGAGTGGATACTCCTCTCCTAGGCAATCAGCAATTAGTACAGGAAAATATGCTCTTCACCTCTGCTAGGCAATTAGCAATTAGTGTTAGTACTTCAGTCTACCCTGGTTTCACAGCAGCACCTGTGACAGTGAAGATTTCGTCGGCCTTGTTCTTCGAGGAAGGTGCCACAACACTCTTACCTAGTTCTTTTCTAATTATCTAATTTTGCTCTTTTGTAGCTTTTGCAACTATGTGTGTTTTACAGACGCAACCCATGTGGAAGTCCAGGTCTCTGGCAATGTTCGGAACTGCCAATCTGTGGTTAAGAACGCCAAGTTCATTTCAGCCTATGCTGCCTATCAGTCCCTTGACTTTTTTTATGCTGTCACTTGTCCACTCAAGGTTAATATTGTCATATTTCCAACCAGTTGCCCTTGGAGAGTTCCTCACTGAGCTTGATACCTCGATAAGCTAATTTCCTGATGACTCACTGCTCTTTGTACTTGGCAACTTTAACCTTCAGAGATCTGCCTTCGATTAATTTATTTCCAATTCTCTTTCCTCTTGACTCGTTTGACCTCACCCTTTCCCAAGCCCCTCCAACTCACAAGGCAGGCAATACACTTTACCTCATCTTCACTAGAGGCTGTCCGCCTGCTGATCTCACTGCTTACCCCCTCCAGGTCTCTGATCACCACTTTGTTTCCGTTTCTGTCTCCCTTCCCTCCAACCTTAGCAACTCAGCCTCTACCCAGATGGTCATGTGCTGTTTCAACCTTCACTCTCTCTCCTTCTCTATCATCTCTCCCTTCTGTCTCCTGATTCTGCCTCTTCGGCCCCACTCTCCTCCTTTTCTGGGTCTTATGACTCACACTGTCCTCTTTCCTCCCGGTCGCCTCGGCCCTCCCCTCCTGCTCCGTGTCTGGTGCATTTACAGAACAAGGCTATGGGCAGCTGAGCAGAAATGGAGGAAATCTAAACTTCCACAGGACCTATCATCCTTTCACTCCCTCTCCCTTCTCTTCCTATGGATCTGTTGCTAAAGCCACTTTCTATCACTCTAAATTTTAACTTGTGCCTCTAACCCTTAAAACTTCTTGGAACTCCCCATCCCGGATCCGGGTTTGTGACTAAAGCCTCAGGCTCATTAGCATAACGCAACGTTAACGATTTCTGAAAATCGCAAATAAAATGAAAATAATGCGTCTGCTCTCAAGCTTAGCCTTTTCTTAACAACACTGTCATCTCAGATTTTCAAAATATGCTTTTGAACCATAGAAATTGACTAATTTGTGTAAGAGTATGCAAAGCTAGCATAGCATTTTGAGTAGCATTTAGCACGCAACATTTTCACAAAAACCAGATAACAAAATAAATAAAATCATTTACCTTTGAAGAGCTTCTGATGTTTTCAATGAGGAGACTCTCAGTTACATACCAAATGCGCAGTTTTTCCTGAAAGCGTCTGTGTGTAGGAGAAATCGTTCCGTTTTCTACATTGCGTCTGGCTACCGAAACAAACCGAAAATTCAGTCACCTACAACGTAAAACTTTTTCCGGATTAACTACATAATATCGACCGAAACATGGCAAACGTTGTTTGGAATCAATCCTCAAGGTGTTTTTTCACATATCTCTTCATTGACATGCAGTTCGTGGAAGCTTGCTTTCCTCTCTGTATCCCATGGAAAAATACTGGCAGGTGACTTTTGCGCACCAATTTCGGCGCAGGACACCGGGCGGACACCTGGTAAATGTGGTCTCTTATGGTCAATCTTCCAATGATCTGCCTACAAATACGTCACAATGCTGCAGACACCTTGGGGAAACGACAGAAAGGGCAGGCTCATTCCTCTCACATTCACAGCCATATAAGGAGACAATGGAAAACAGAGCCTCAAAAATCCTGTTCATTTCCTGGATGCCGTCTCATCTTGGTTTTGCCTGAAGCTCACGTTCTAGGGCACGCACAGAAAATATCTCGGTAGTTCTGGACACGTCAGAGTGTTTTCTTTCGAATGCTATCAATTATATACATAGTCAAGCATCTTTTTGTGACAAAATATCTTGTTTAAAACGGGAACGTTTTTCATCCATAAATGAAATAGCGCCCCCAGAGCATCAACAGGTTAAAGTCTTTTCCACCTTCTCCTTCTTACTTAATCCTCCCTCTCTGCGGATGACTTTGCCAACCACTTTGAAAAGGTTGACTACATTCGCTTCTTATTCACTCTGAGCCTGTTGAGTCCACTGGTCCCACTCCCACAACTACCCTACGCCTTAACCTCTTTCTCCCCTCTCTCTTTAGATGTAATCCTATGATTAGGGAGGTCTGGCTGTCCTCTTGACCCCATTCCCTTCTCCTCACTATCTCTTTAGACCTACTCCCATTCTTCACTTCCCTCTAACTCATCCCTGACCAAATTTATTTATATAGCCCTTCTTTGATCAGCTGATATCTCAAAGTGCTGTACAGAAACCCAGCCTAAAACCCCAAACAGCAAGCAATGCAGGTGTAGAAGCACGATGGCTAGGGAAAAACTCCCGAGAAAGGCCAAAACCTTGGAAGAAACCTAGAGAGGAACCAGGTTATGAGGGGTGGCCAGTCCTCTTCTGGCTGTGCCGGGTGGAGATTAAAACAGAACATGACTAAGATGTTTAAATGTTCATAAATGACCAGCATGGTCAAATAATAATAATCACAGTAGTTGTCGAGGGTGCAGCAAGTCAGCACCTCAGGAGTAAATGTCAGTTGGCTTTTCATAGCCGATCATTAAGAGTATCTCTACCGCTCCTGCTGTCTCTAGAGTTGAAAACAGCAGGTTTGGGACAGGTAGCACGTCCGGTGAACAGGTCAGGGTTCCATAGCCGCAGGCAGAACAGTTGAAACTGGAGCAGCAGCACGGCCAGGTGGACTGGGGACAGCAAGGAGTCATCATGCCAGGTAGTCCTTTTCTAGCTCTGACTTTAACTACTTTACTGAGGAAAAGTGTACCTACTATATGTAAGTCCACTTTTCCTCAGTATGATGTGGTTGTCCCACCTAGCTATCGTAAGATGAATGCATTAAAGTTGCTCTGGATAAGGGAATCTGCTAAATGACAATGTGAATTATTAATTTGTTCGCGCTTTAGTTGCTGAGAATTTTCCTGTAAAAGTTCCACTTAACCTGCCTTTAACAAAAGTATCAACCACCTACAAAAAATGTACATGAATTATAATTCACATGTCCTGTTGCTGCACGGTTATTTTCTTTTGTTGCACGGCAGGGTAGCCTTGTGGTTAGTGTTGGACAAGTAACCGAAAGGTTGCAAGATTGAATCCCCGAGCTGACAAGGTAAACATCCGTCTTTCTGCACCTGAACAAGACAGTTTACCCCCTGTTCCTAGGCCGTCATTGAAAATAATTTATTCTTAACTGACTTGCCTAGTTAAATAAAAAGGTAATATACATTTTTTCCTGCTTTAGCAAATTGGGTCAATTTAAGATCCTATGTGAAATTGTAATTCATGGACATTTGTTGTAGGGGTTGACACATTTTTGGGAAATGACATTTTAAATGGGAAATGACAAACTTTTGAATTAGTTTCTAAACCTTGAATACACTACAGATGTTTCTCAGCAGCAGAGTGATCAAATTAAGATCTTACATCTGTATATGCCCATTGATTCTTGAAGATAAAACTTAGAAATGCCTTTAGTTCAACTGCCATACCCCACCAGAACCACAATATAAGTTTGTGTTACTCCAATGCTTGTGAACAATGCAAACGTAAACAAACACTACAGCCTCGAAACATGGAAACAACTAGAATTGTGATATCATGGATGGTCAATCTTTGCATCCATAGCTCTATGAATTTTAGTGGTTACGTTTCAACCAGGCCCATCCCTCAGATTTTTAACAAAAACGGAGGAGGGGTGTACTCTTTGATAGTGTTTCAACTGCAGATTCTAGCTTTAAAGCTGATGTCTCAATCTTTACTTAACAGAAATGTGTCAATGAATACACTGTAATTCTGGACGCAGGCGATGTTGATAAAGATGTGGTGGTGGTAATGTTTTATTAGCATAAAGCAATAAGACACATTTAAAACATAATACCCAAAGGTTTATTTTCAAATGTGTTCTTTTTTGTGACAAACAGATACATTTCATTTCAGTATGATCAATTTAGTAGAATGGTTCTCTGTTAAAAAATGATAATTGTACATGCTCCTCCATTCTCAAGCTCTTATCAAGGGATTAAAGCACCAGGGTTACACTACCTGCCTGTGACTTGGTACTCATGCTAAGCCTTTAATAGTCTCTTCACGTAAACTTTCTAAAGACGCATTTTTCATTCTTTAGTAACAACAAGATCTTGCTATTGCCAAATGTAAATAAATGTGAAAAAGTTATGATAAGCTGAGATCAGTCCTCTTGCGCAGTAGTGAGACCAGCAGGTGGACACACTATTTAAAGGGACAGTGGTTCAGTCTCCTGTAGAAAATGGCTGCCATAATAATAATAATGATGCAGGCAAAGGCCAGGATACACACTGCCACCCCAAGACCTGTAGAAGTGTCTGAGTTCTTGCTGGCAGTCTGCTGTTCTTTTAATGCCACAATGCTCTCTGCTCTGATGGTGATAGGAGGGGAACTGATGGTTTTGGACTCTGTTGCTGCATCTTCGGTAGCAGGAACAACATCCCTTCTCCTCCTGCTGTTACATTGCATGAACGTACTGCAGGTGCTCTTCTCACAAAGACGGGTGATGCAGTGGAGGAAGTAGGTGGACTTCATCTCATTCTGCTGCTTCATGAAGCGGGAAGGCCGGGAAGGAGAAGCGGAAGCGTTGACTTTTTCCATTCTCATGGATGACGGTTAGTAGGTCAGTGTTGTAAGGGACAAACAGGTTGAAGAAAGTGGAGTTAGTGGGTAGAGGAGAAATGGAGGCGTAGCATCGGTCCAGGAGCACATTGTACTGGGAGGTCAGGTTGGTGGCCTTGACTTGGGCAAAGACTTCAGTCCTCAAGTCAAGACCCTGTTCTGGAATGACCAAGGGTAAAGTGAAATTGACATCACTGAAGAGATTCATGCTCAAAGTGCTGATGAAACTACCATTGTTGTCCTTCACTGCAATGGAGGATGCTGACACATCAATTAGGGTGTTGTTGATCAGGTACTCTAGGGGATAGGCACAGGAGTAATAATACTTCAACTCAGTGTTGTAAGTGACTGTCCCTGTGGTGGGATCATATGATCGGACCACACCGCTGATGTTGACTGTCTGGATGTTGGAGAAGTCAGAAAATATCCCTGTGCCTGGAGCGCTGGTTGTCCTGAAGAGGCTGCCACAAGAATTGGTCGTGTTGAGGGTTAATTCAAACCTCAAGACAGGTGGAGTCACATTTCTATCCACGGTTCCCTTGCAGGCTGGGTCATTCATGATGTTGTTGAGGATAAGCAGGGACTCGTTGTAACCAGTGTAAATGGCAGGGCAGATGAGGATAGCCAGACCAATAGATTTGGTGCCGCAAGTTACTGAGATATCAGTGTATGCTGGGCGTCTTAAATTCAACCCACAGTCACTTAATTGTAGTTGACTGCTCTTTGCGACCATCATTGCCAAAAAAAAAAGCTGAGAAGATGCATTTTTGCATTCCTTGCAGTGTTCATATCTTGACTGGGACATTAAAATGTGTCCTTTGTTGGCTTGTTTCCAGCTTTTTGATTCTATTGAGATGTATGGAGTTGCTTTTATAGCCAGGTCTCCTTCTCGGGATTGGACAGAAACAAGGTCAATGTTGCTCGGCCTATTCAAACATTTCCATTGTGTTGAGGGTGCCATGCACCATACCTAAAGGCAATTCATGAAACCCAACACACCTTTTAGTTCAGAAATGAAGCAGAGACAATGGCATGTTTCTTTTGTGAATGTTCTTAAAAAATAGATTCCCTTGGCCTGCTAATATGATGTTTCAAGGAGTAAGTGTTGAATCCTTTGAAAACGCAACCTTTGACGGCCTCATTTTGACTCCCAACAATACCCTGTTGGCCTTTCACATGACTCAAATGTGGTCATAAGAGAGCACACCATGGCCCAGAATATCATTCAACTATAATTATGATTTGACAAAGGAAAGGTCAACTGCTTTGTTTGTAAGGTAATTTACAGTTATTATTGTCTTGACTCTGAGCCCAAGACTTAACTCGCATGTGAAAGCTAAGCAAAGGTCAATAGAAGCAATGGGGGCAACCTTTTGGGCCCCCCCAAAAAATAATCCCAGTGGAACGTATGTTCTCTAGGCCTACTTTCCATCACTGTTCTAATGACCTTCTGTTTACAAAATGCCCAACCCATCCTCTGGTTATAGAACCATGTTTTGTTATGCTGTGTTACAGAAGTAGAACTTTGTGTGATTTTAAAATGTGCATTATAAATAATAAAAACTGGGGTGTGCAAAGCCTTTGATAGAAAATCAAATGTTGTACAGTAGATACAGCAGATCCCCCTAATTGTATGGGACACTTTTAAATGTGCCGTTAGGGGTCATGCAATTCAAAGAATCCATATTAAGAAAGGAAATAGAGAGACTAACAGTACAGATAGATAGCAATAAAAACAGTACCATAGAGCCACAGAATATGTTAAAGGAAAAACAAAAACAAATGGAGGAACTTCTTCAAGAAAGATCAAGTGTAATATATTATTAAAAAATTAATCAAACTGGATGGAATATTGGGAAAAATGCACTTTTCAATCTTAGAAAGTGTTAATTAAACAACTCAAAATATATTTTTGATTTTAGATTCTTTAAAGTAGCCACCCTTTGCCTTGATGACAGCTTTGCACACTCTTGGCATTCTCTCAACCAGCTTCACCTGGAATGCTTTTCCAGTCTTTAAGGAGATCCCACATATGAATTGGGTTGAAGTTGGGTGACTATGGAGGTCAGGTCATCTGATGCATCACTCATCACTCTCCTTCTTGGTCAAATAGCTCTTACATGGCCTGGAGGTGTGTTGGTCATTGTCCTGTTGAAAAACAAATGATAGTTCCACGAAGTGCAAACCAGACGGGATGGCGTATTGCTGCAGATTTCTGTGGCAGCTATGCTTGTTAAGAGTGCCTTGAATTCTAAATAAATCACTGATAGTGTCACCAGCAAAGCACCCCCACACCATCACAC
Source organism: Oncorhynchus masou masou (assembly GCF_036934945.1). Taxonomy (NCBI): domain Eukaryota; kingdom Metazoa; phylum Chordata; class Actinopteri; order Salmoniformes; family Salmonidae; genus Oncorhynchus; species Oncorhynchus masou. Next base: position 21,069,136 of record NC_088240.1, on the reverse strand, counting down.
CTCCTCCTCCATGCATCATGGTGGGAACCACACATGCAGAGCTCATCCGTTCATCTACTCTACGTCTCACAAAGACAATGTGGTTGGAACCAAAAATCTCAAATTTGAACTCAAGCTAAAGGACAGATTCAAATCAAATCCAATTTGATTGGTTAGCAGATGTTAATGTGATTGTAGCGAAATGCTTGTGCTTCTAGTTCCGACAACGCAGTAATAACCAACGAGTAATCTCATCTAACTATTTCACAACTACCTTATACACACAAGTGTAAAGGGATGAAGAATATGTACATAAAGATATATGAATGAGTGATGGTACAGAACGGCATAGGCAAGATGTAGTAGATGGTATCGAGTACAGTATATACATATGAGATGAGTAATGTCGGGTATGTAAACATTTTATAATGTTATATAATGTATACTGTAAACATTATGCTCAAGTTTTTTGGCCCAAGCAAGTCTCTTCTTCTTATTGGTGTCCTTTAGTAGTGGTTTATTTGCAGCAATTCGACCATGAAGGCCTGATTCATGCAGTCTCATCTGAGCTGTTGAGATGTGTCTTTTACTTGAACTCTATGAAGCATTTATTTGGGCAGCAATTTCTGAGTCTGGTAACTCTTATGAACTTATCCTCTGCAACAAAGGTAACTCTGGGTCTTCCTTTCCTGTGGCGGTCCTCATGAGAGCTAGTTTCATCATAGCGCTTGAGGGTTTTTGCGGCTGCACTTGAAGAAACATTCAAAGTTCTTGATATGTTCTGTATTGACTGACCTTCATGTCTAGAAGTAATGATGGATTGTCATTTGTCTTAGCTTATTTGAGCTGTTCTTACCATAATATGAACTATCTTCTGTATACCACCCCTACCTTGTCACAACACAACTGGTTGGCTCAAGCACATTAAGAAGGAAAGAAATTCCACAAAAGAACTTTTAACAAGGCACACCTGTTAATTAATTGAAATGCAAGAAGCTGGTTGAGGAAATGTCAAGAGTCAGCAAAGCTGTCATCAAAGCAAAGCGTGGCCACTTTGAAGAATATCAAATATATATTGATTTGTTTAACGCTTTTTTGGTTACTACATGATTCCATATGTGTTGTTTCATAGTTTTGACATCTTCACTATTATTCTACAATGTAGAAAATAGTAAAAATAAAGAAAAACCTTGGAATGGGTAGGTGTATACAAACTTTTGACTGGTACTGTATATTATATATTTGGAATCAAGCCAATCAATTAACAAGATAATAATATTCTTATCAAAAATAATATTTAATTTACAATTCGTGGATACTATGAGATTAGAAAAGTTCAGAATTGATGTAAGACGTCACAGCACAGTTGAAAAATATATGGCACAAGAAAATCAAGAAAGGGTGGTCCAAGGGACGGGCTACGGAGATAGGTGGGATGGGTTACGGAGATCGGTGGGATGGGCTGAGACAGAGTGACTGAGGGCTGGGATTTAAAGATCATGATCTGTAATAGTTAGGACCAAAAACACATACATCATGTATTCTGGATATGTCTGAGTACCATTTTATGTTTTTAATTTAATTTTACTAGGCAAGTCAGTTAAGAACAAATTCTTATTTTCAATGACAGCCTAGGAACAGTGGGTTAACTGCCTGTTCAGGGGCAGAATGACAGATTTGTACCTTGTCAGCTCAGGGATTTGAACTTGCAACCTTTTGATTACTAGTTCAACGCTCTAACCACTAGGCTACCCTGCTGCCACCAATGTATCATGTAATACTGTGTATACTGTGTACCATGTATGTGAAATGTATTAGTAATGTACATGTAGCAAAATACCTGTAAAAAACAAAAATGTTAAACAAAGTTACTTTTATCCCCCGAATAGAAGGGATGGGCCAATAATACAAAAAACATTATGAACATCTCTTCTTTCCAGGACATAGACTGACCAGGTGAATCCAGCTGAAAACTCTGATCCCTTTATTAATGTCACTTGTTAAATGCACTTCAGTATAGAGTTTTAAACCATTTTTATTTCACCTTTATTTAACCAGGTAGGCCAGTTGAGACCAAGTTCTCATTTACAACTGCGACCTGGCCAAGATAAAGCAAAGCAGTGCGACAAAAACAACAACAACATAGAGTTACACATAAACAAACGTACAGTCAAAAACACAATAGAACAATCTATGTACAGTGTGTGCAAATGTAGAAGAGTAGGGAGGTATATGGGATTAAATAGGCCACAGAAGCGAAATAATTACAATTTAGCATTCACACTGGAGTGATAGATGTGCAGATGATGATGTGCAAGTAGAGATACTTGGGTACAAAAGAGCAAGAAGATAAATAACAATATGGCGATGAGGTAGTTGGGTGTTCTATTTACAGATTGGCTGTGTACAGGTACAGTGATCGGTAAGCTGCTCTGACAGTTGATGAAGGGGAGCGGGTTAAAGAAGGATTTTTAAGCCTTGAAACAATTGAGACATGGATTGTGTTTGTGTGCCATTCAGAGGATGAATGTGCAAGACAAAAGATTTAAGTGCCCTTGAATGAGGTGGTTTGTGTCAAGAACTGCAACGCTGCTGGGTTTTTCACACTCAACAATTTCCTGTGTGTATCAAGAATGGACCACCACCCAAAAGACATCCAACCAACTTGACACAACCAAGGGAAGCATTGGAGTCGACATGGGCCAGCATCCCTGTGGAACGCTTTCAACACCTTGTTGTCCAAGCCCTGGTGAATTGAGGCTGGTCTGAGGGCAAAACAGGGGTTGCAACACAATAGTAGGAGGGTGTTTTTAATTTTTTGTACATTTTGAATGTATATACAGTGCCTTCGGAAATAATTAATTCAAGTATTGGGGCGGCAGGTAGCCTAGTGGTTAGAGTGTTGGGCCAATAACCAAGAGGTTGCTGGATTGAATCCCCAAGCTGAAAAGGTACTGTAGTTCTGCCCATGAACAAGGCAGTTGTCCCACTGTTTCCAGGTAGGCTGTCATTGTAAATAAGAATTTATTCTTAACTGACTCGCCTTGTGAAATCAAATTAATCAGACCCCTTGACATTTTCCATGTTTTGTTACATTACAGCCTTATTCTAAAATTGATTAAATTGTTTTTTTCCCTCATAAATATACACACACAAGACCCCATAATGACAAAGCAAAAACGTTTTTTCTTTTTTTTGAAATTGTTGCTAATTTATTAAAAATAAACTGAAAAATCACATTTACGTAAGCATTCAGACCCCTTACTCAGAACTTTGTTGAAGCACATTTGGCAGCAATTTCAGCATCAATTATTCTTGAGTATGACGCTACAAGCTTGGCTCACCAGTATTTGAGGAGTTTCTCCCTTTCTTCTCTGCAGATCCTCTCAAGTGCTGTGAGGTTGGATGGAGAGCGTCGGTGCACAGCTATTTTCAGAGATATTCGATCGGGTTCAAGTCCAGGTTCTGTCTGGGCCACTCAAGGACATTCAGAGACTTGTCCTGAAGCCACTCCTGCATTGTCTTGGCTGTGTACTTAGGGTCGTTGTCCTGTTAGAAGATTAACTTTCACCCAAGTCTGAGATCCTGAGCACCTTGGAGCAGGTTTTCATCAAGGATCTCTCTGTACTTTGCTCCGTTCATCTTTGCCTCGATCCTGACGAGTCTCTCACTCCCTGACGCTAAACAAAATGCCCACAGCATGATGCTGCCTCCGCCATGCTTCACTGTAGGGATGGTATCTGGTTTCCTCCAGATGTGATCTTGGTTTCATCAGAGCAGAGAATCTTGTTTCTCATGGTCTGAGAGCCTTTAGGTGCCTTTTGGCAAACTCCAAGTGGGCTGTTATACGCCTTTTACAGAGGAGTGGCTTCTGTCTGGCCACTCTACCATAAAGGCCTGATTGGGGCTGCAGAGATGGTTGTCCTTCTGAAAGGTTCTCCCATCTCCACAGAGGAACTCTAGAGATCTGTCAGAGTGACCATCAGGTTCTTGATCACCTCCCTGACAAAGGTCCTTCTCCCCGGATTGCTCAGTTTGGCTGTTCGGCCAGCTCTAGGAAGAGTCTTGGTGGTTACAAACTTCTTCCATATAAGAATGATGGACGCCACTGTGTTCTTGGGGACCTTCAATGCTAAATAATTTTTTGGTACCCTTCCCCAGATCTGTGCCTCGACACAATCCTGTCTTGGTGCTCTACGGACAATTCCTTTGTCCTCATGGCTTGGTTTTTGCTCTGGCATGCACTGTCAACTGTGGGACATTATATAGACAGGTGTGTGCCTTTCCATATCATGTCCAATCAATTGAATTTACCACAAGTGAACTCCAATCAAGTTGTAGAAACATTTTTAGGATGATCAATGGAAACAGGATGCACCTGAGCTCAATTTATAGTCTCATTGCAAAGGGTCTGAATATTTATGTAAATAAGGTATTTCTGTTTTTTATTTATAGTAAGTTTGCAAACATTTCTCCAAAAAATGTTTAGCTTCATCATTATGGAGTATTGTGTAGATTGCTGGGGAATAAAAAAAATCTATTTTAGAATAAGGCTGTAATATAACAAAATGTGGAAAAAGTCTAGGGGTCTGAATACTTTCCCAAGGCACCGTATATTATCATTGACCTTTTTGTTTGATAGTTGTTACTTGTATTCTAAATTCTGATGTAATTTATACTGGATAGTTGTTTGTGTGCTGGTTATTGGTTAGGGGTCCTTTGTAAAAATAGATTTCCATCTCCATGGGACTACTGTACATGGATGAATAAAGATAAACATGTTGTCTGAGATGTAGTTATGTAAGACCCGATAAATAATACTTGAAACGTCCTCAAGGTTACAGTTAGTAATTGTTAGGGTATCATCTAGGACTGAAACTATTAAAAGCGCTCCTTGATTACCTTGATATGGAAAATTGTATAGATTAGATGTGTCAGCTTTCCGTAGGCCATTGTTTTTCTCCATTTCTGAAGACTCAGGGTGTGTTGGTTTCATCAATATCCCTAGTGGCACCATCTACACAATGGAATTGTTTCAATACACAGAGCGGCTTTGACCTTGTTTATGTCTAATCCCAAGAAGCCCTGTCTGTAAAAGTATGTCTCTACATCCCAATAGAATTGAAAAGCAGGACACATTTTAGTGTCTCAGTCAAGATATGAACACAGCAAGGAATGCGAAAATGCATCTCCTTAGCGTTTTTCTTTAGGCCATGATGGTCGCAAAGAGCAGTCAACTAGAACAAGTGTTGTTCTTTTGATGCAGAGAGCATTGTGGCATTGTGGCACAGCAGACTGCCAGCAACAACCGACACTTCTTCATGTCGCAGTGTGTATCCTGGCCTTCGCCTGCATCATCGTCATTATTACGGCAGCCGTCTCCATCTGGAGACTCGACCGTTAAAGTACCACTCACAGAAGCCTGGGCGACATCATTCCTTTAAATAGAGACTCAACCATTAAAGCACCACTCACAAAAGCCCGGGCGACACCGTTCCTTTAAATAGAGAGTTAGCTCGTTTCAATACTCTGGTGGACTGGTCTTCTTTTTTGTTTTTCTTCTTTCATTTGATTTACCGTTGGCCAGAGAGAGATTCACGTTAAGTAGTTTTAGGAATAGAAAACAAAAGGAAAGTAACAGGAACATTGTTATATGTAGGATTGTAATGTAGGATAACAACAATGCTTCAACATATCTTGAGAATATGTAACACATAAAAACATACAATGTTTAAAACATTTTCCTCCCATCAAACTAAACTGATAACCCTGAATTGTGTCACAACATTTGAACAATTGAAATTGAACTCACTGTACCTTTCAATGTATTATTTTTGTAATTTATTGTTCTTTGTCTTACTAATTTATGTAAAAAAAAAAAAACACCAGCAGATCTATATTGAAATGACCTGTATTGTGAATTTGTTTTCATTAGCACATTCATAAACGTAGGACAAACGCCCTTTAAATGTCCAATGAAGCTGTTTTTATCTGAAAATCATAATTTCTGGGTCACAATTATGTACCTTACTGTGATTGTTTTCAATTAAAATTGTATCCTCATTTTTATGGATATATACAAAGAAATGTCAATATAAAAACAGGTCAAACTAAATTAAATGTAGCTACTGTGCTGTTTGTTATTCTAGCTGTATAGTTTGACGTGACTGTGTTAGCCGTGGTTGGCTAGCTAGCCAAGAGCGTTGCCAGCCAGCATGGCAATGGGACGTTTGGAACGAACGACTGGGTCACGTCCACAGATATAGAGCAAAAAGACTTCACGACTGGGTCTCATCTCTGGCAACCTCACCGATTGAATGAACGGACTTTCCTCAACCAATCAAAATCATGAATCAGCATCATTTTTATGGATATATACAAATAAATGTCAATAGAAAAACAGGTCAAATGCTGTCTTACCATCCTCAGTTTTAAGTGACTGCGTTTGCTGGGTAACGTTAGTTGACTAGCTCCCAAGAACAGTGTCCTGACGAGAGAGCACGTTTTCTATTCCAGGCAAACGCAAATGCAGATGCTTTGCTGTTATTCTAGCTGCACTGTTTGACCTGACTATGTAAGCCAGCAAGGCAACTGAACATTTAGAATGAACAACTGGTCCATAGACATAGAACAAAAACACGTAAATGACTGGGTCGCGTCTCTAGCAACCTAACCGATAGAATGAACGGCCAGCAGGCTTGGCTAGCAACCATAGATGTGTCAGGACTAGACCTATATTTTAGTTAAGGGATGAAATAGTAGCCTATGAATACATTTATTAAAAATAACGTTTTTTATTTCATTAGTAACGTCCTCATACCTATGAGCGCAGCACAGCCGTGCTAAAAAAAGTAGTTTAGCATGCCCTCTCTTGTACAACTACTTTATTAACTAATTTCCGTCTGGTGATGTCACCAGGCAGGCCAAAAGTCCATCCCACCAAAACAGGCAGAAATATCAGGCGATCTTTTCAAACGGCTCTCATACCAAAAAGGCTTTATCATAATTTTCACAATTTCATAGTATTATTCCCACCTCGTGTGGAAATACATATACACACAGGATTATCTACTTTTTGACTGCACTGGGCCTTTAAATTCAGTAAAACATTTAAAAGTCAGAAAGATAACTATACTTAAGACTTGGGGAAATGTTTGCCTGACATGTAATACTTCACTTATCCAACACATTTAGTTCAATGTGAGTTTAATTAAAATAGTGTTGTGTGAACTAATACTTACCCTTAGCTTTGCAAAAACTTTAAATATTGTGTTGCAAGAGCTGATAGACATATTTCCAATTAATAGATTAATCAATTAATGGATAAGGGCGTCTGCTAAATTTATTAGTCTTATGCATTTGACTAGCTTTGGCAGTTAGTTGATTGATCTCTTGGGATTGTTGTACCAGTTTATGTAGTCTGTAATTAATCACATTAAAGTTGCTCATACACACTATTAGATCCAAATCTTGGATCCTGAATTACAAAAGCCATAAAATATATACTTTTTTTGTATACTCTAAATGTGTAATGTTTTTGTGGATTAGTTATTCATTTCACACATCATAATCATATTTATATGGTTACACATTCCCACACAAACACACCTGAAACAACTTGTAACAAATGTAATGTATTTGTATTTATTAAGCATCACCATTAGCTGCTGCCTCGGCAGCTAAATCTCGCCGCCATTCGATTCTGGAGCAGTGGAAACACGTTTTTGGAGTGATCAATCTGGCAGTCTGACGTAAAATCTGGGTTTGGTGGATGCCAGGAGAACACTACCTGCCCCAATGCATAGTGCCATCTGTAAAGCTTGGTTCGGTATAATGGTCTGGGGCTCTTTTTCATGTTTCGGGATAGGCCCCTTAGTTCCTGTGAAGGTAAATCTTGACGCTAGAGCATACAATGACATTCTAGATGATTCAGTGTTTCCAACTTTGTGGCAACAGTTTGGGGAAGGCCCTTTCCTGTTTCAGCATGACAATTCCCCCATGCAAAAAGTGAGATCCATACAGAAATGGTTTGTTGAGATCGGTGTGGAAGAACGTGACTGGCCTCCATAGAGCTCAACCCCAACCCCACCTTTGGGATGAATTGGAATGCCGACTGCGAGCCAGGCATAATCGACCAGTCATTTTATAGTTATTGTGAGCATATAACAGTAAACACATGCATTTAGATATATTAGAATATTCATAATTTGACACACAAATTTATCATATTTTATTAATATTTGATATCAGTCCTCATCTAACTAGGCTTGTCCTTCATTATAAGCAACTGAAGCAGACATAATGTTCATTAATGTATATATTTTTTTATTATTTAAAAAGTCTAGGGAAATTCTAATACAAAATGAGTTTACCCTAATTGGGCAACTCAACTGGCTTGTTGAGATGTTTGTGATGCATTATCTAGCAAATTATAGCACCCACCGTGTCTAGTCTGCTCTTGTGATCTTTCCCAGTGTTGCTAATACTCACATTGTGCCTACTTCTGTGGTGATTTAAGGACAATGCAGTCACTTATAATATTTTCTGCAGTACAGTACAGTACATGTGGGTAAGTGAATACACAAATGAATACATGTAGTTTGTTGCCCTGAATGTATTATGGTGGTGTTAGAAGTGGGCTATAGGGCCTTAAATTTGGGATGTATTGTCTATGCTAAACAATACAGATGTCTGATGGATATTTACTTTAAACTATGTATATCATTTGAATTAATACATAAAATACCAATTGTGAGCAAGATGACCTCTGTTATGTTATGAGTGTGGACATATTGTGGATTGACATGAAAAATTATGTCTTAATGTTAAATTCATAGGAATGCGGTAGTGAATACAAATTCCGGACTCAGGCCATTTTGATAGAGATCGGCAGGTGGCAATATTTTTATTAGGATAAAGAAGTTAGATCAATTGAATAAATAACAAAAACAATACTTTGAAGGGTACTGTTAGTTCACTTTAGAAATACTCCACACAAAGTCTGTTCTCTGAATACATTTTAACATTTTGTGACAGACAATTAATTTCAGGATTATACTTTTCTGAGATGGCATTGTTCTAAAATCATTAAAACACCTTGTTCTCCAGATCTTATCAATGGATTTATGCATTCTGTTATCCTATCTACATACTACTATTTTGTCTCTTTAATTATAAAGCGCATGTATGCATTTGCAAAACTTAAGCACTAATAAACGAGCTATGCATGGGATAAACTGTCAGTCCCTTCACATCAATTTTTCCAAAATATACATTTTCTCTAAATGTTTTAAGTACACTGTAAAAAAAAATCCTGATGTTTTTGCTAGTTACCTGTAAATTACTGTAAAATATGGTACAGTAAATTCAAAGGAAACTTTGGTTTATAAGTACATTACTGTAAACTGACTGCCAGTAAGTTACTATAAAAACAACAGGATTTATTTACAGTGTATGTACACAAAATAATTGCTGATGTCTGGCAGATTATTCTAAAGTATATCTACAAAACAAAGTTTCTGCTCTTGGCCAAAAGTAAACCAATCTGAATAAGTCAGTCCTCTACCGGAGTTGTGAGACAAGCAGACAGAAGCACTACTGTGAGCTGGTGCAAGCAGAGCAGTCTCCCCTTTAATGGTTGAGCCTCTTGTAGAAGACCGCTGCTATCACAATGGCGATGATGCAGGCGAAGGCCAGGAAGCCCACTGTCACCGCAAGACCTGAAGTGGAGTTAGAGTTGTTGCTGCCCATGAGTTGTTCTTTTGAAGCTACAATGCTCTCTGCTTTAGTGGTAATGGGAGGGGAGGTGAGGGTTTTGTACTCTGTCACTCCAACTTCGGGAGCAGGAACAGCACTCCTTCTCCTCCTTTTGTTACATTGCATGAAGGTACTGCAGGTGCTCTTCTCACAGAGACGGGTGATGCAGTGGAGGAAGTAGGTAGAAACGGTCTCATTCTGCTGTTCGATGAAGCGGAAGGCTGGGAAGGAGAAGCGGGCATTATGACTATTCCCGTTCTCATGCATGGTGGTCATCTGCTCCTTGTTGCAAGGGACAAACAGGTTGAAGAAAGTGGAGTTAGTGGGTAGAGGAGAAATGGAGGCGTAGCATCGGTCCAGGAGCACATTGTACTGGGAGGTCAGGTTGGTGGCCTTGACTTGCGCATAGACTTTGGTTCTCAGCTCAAGACCCAGTTTCGGAATGACCATGGGAGTAGTGTAGTTGACATCACTGAAGAGTTCAAGTCTCAAAGTGCTGATGAAACTACCATTGTTGTCCTTCACTGCAATGGAGGATGCTGACACATCAATTAGGGTGTTGTTGATCAGGTACTCTAGGGGATAGGCACAGGAGTAATAATACTTCAACTCAGTGTTGTAAGTGACTGTCCCTGTGGTGGGATCATATGATCGGACCACACCGCTGATGTTGACTGTCTGGATGTTGGAGAAGTCAGAAAATATCCCTGTGCCTGGAGCGCTGGTTGTCCTGAAGAGGCTGCCACAAGAATTGGTCGTGTTGAGGGTTAATTCAAACCTCAAGACAGGTGGAGTCACATTTCTATCCACGGTTCCCTTGCAGGCTGGGTCATTCATGATGTTGTTGAGGATAAGCAGGGACTCGTTGTAACCAGTGTAAATGGCAGGGCAGATGAGGATAGCCAGACCAATAGATTTGGTGCCGCAAGTTACTGAGATATCAGTGTATGCTGGGCGTCTTAAATTCAACCCACAGTCACTTAATTGTAGTTGACTGCTCTTTGCGACCATCATTGCCAAAACAAAAAAGCTGAGAAGCTGCATTTTTGCGTTCCTTGCTGTGTTCATATCTTGACTGGGACATTAAAATGTGTCCTTTGCTGTTTGTCTTCTGCTTTTTGATTCTATTGAGATGTATGGAGTTGCTTTTATAGCCATGCAGGGTTTCTTGGGATTGGACAGAAACAAGGTCAAAGCCACTCCGTGTATTGAAATAATTGCATTGTTTTGATGGTTACACCTACCTTGTGGCAATTCATGAAACACAAGACACCTTAAGTCTTCAGAAATGAAACAGACAATGGCCTAGTTCCTTTGTGGCATTGCTTTAACAGATAGGTTCCCTTGACATGCTAATATGATATTTCATGAAGTAAGCAACGAAACTCAAACAATACTTTGATGGCCAAATTTGTTTTTGTCTCAACAATACCCTTCTAACCTTTACATTCTTATGACGCTAATGTGCTCATACAGTACGAGATCACAATGCACTGACCTACAGGATTATTTCATCAATGTTCATGTACAGTGCCTTCAGAACCAGGTCAGCTGGTCTAATTACACTACCATTTTGGAGGAGAGAAAATTGTAAAGAATGAAACAAATGACTACTCAATTAATACGGCCTCATGAGAGAACACACTGACTCATGTGTGTGCACATGGGACTGGCTCTCTTTATAAGCCTTGTTTCTTTTGTTTAAAGTGCGGCCTCCCAGGGGAGCAGGTGAAAGGGAAGCTGACATTTTGTTTTGAAGCTGCGGCAGAGCCTTTCTGGAAGCCTTGGTTTTGCTATTAGAAGTATTACTTAGATTAAACGATGACTTGCGTTAAGGTTATAATAATTTACCTACAATTAAAACAGTTTTTGCTTGATGGAATTGTTGTTTGACTTTTGTAATTGCTTTGTGTTGTTGCATCCATACATTTTTTTGTGCTGAACCAACTCTAACTTCATTTACTGAAACATTAATTGTGAGTAAAATCAAATAAACTGGGAATTGGGACTACAGATGTAAGATAATCATTTGATCACTATTTTATTGCAGAGACAGTAAAATTAGGTAGTCCTATGTTTTCTGAGAGGGTAGTTACAGTGCATTCAGAAAGTATTCATACCCCTTGACTTATTCCACATTTTTTTGTGTCACAGCCTAAATTCAAATGTAGTAAATATATTTTATTTCCACCTATCTACACACAATACCCCATAATGACAAAGTGAAAATATGTTTTTTGAAATGTTTGCTAATTTATTGAAAATGAAATACAGAAATATTTCAAAGTATTCACACCCCTGAGTCAATACATATTATAATCACATTTGGCAGTGATTACAGCTGTAAGTCTTTCTGGGTAAGTCTCTAAGAGTTTGCACACCTGGATATTACAATATTTGCATATTATTCTTTAAAAATATCTTCAAACTCTATCAAGTTGTTTGTTGATCATTTCTAGACAGCCATTTTCAGGTCTTGCCATTTCAAGATGATTTAAGTCCAAATGTAACGAGGCCACTCAGAAACATTCAATGTCATCTTGGTAAGCCTTGTGTTTAAGGTTATTGTTCTGCTGAAAGATGAATTTTTCTCCCAGTTTCTGTTGGAAAGCAGACTAAACCAGGTTTTCCTCTAGCATTTTGCCAATGTTTAGCTCTATTCTGTTTCTTTTTATCTTAAAAAAACTCCCTAGTCCTTGCTGATGACAAGCATACCCATAACATGATGCAGCCATCACTATGCTTGAAAATATGAAGAGTGGTACTCAGTGATGTCTTGTGTTGTGTTGGATTTGCCCCAAACATTAAGCTTTGTTTTCAGGACATAAAGTTAATTTCTTTGTCACATTTTTTTGCAGTTTTACTTTAGTGCCTTATTGCAAACATTCTGTATGTTTTGGAATATTTGTATTCTATACAAGCTTCCTTATTTTCACTCTGTCATTTAGGTTAGTATTGTGACATAACTACAATGTTGTTCATCCTTCCTCAGTTTTCTCCTATCACAGCCATTTAACCCTGTAACGGTTTAAAAGTCACCATTGGCCTCGTGAAATTCCTGAGCGGTTTCCTTCCTCTCCGGCAACTGAGTTAAGAAGGACGCCTGTATCTTTGTAATGACTGGGTGTATTGATACACCATCCAAAGTGTAATTAATAACCACCATACACAAAGCGATATTCAGTGTCTGCTTTTTTATCCAAGAGGTGCCCTTCTTTGCTCACCATTGGAAAACCGCCCTGGTCTTTGTGATTTGATCTGTGTTTGAAATTCACTGCTTGACTGAGGAACCTTACATATAATTGTATGTGTGGGGTACAGATATGAGGTAGTCATTCAAAAATCATGTTAAACACTGTTATTGGGCACAGAGTGAGTCCATGCAAATTATTATGTGACTTGTTAAGCATATTTTTTTACTCCTGAACTTGCCATAACAAAGGGGTTGAATACATTTCAGCTTTTCATGTTTTATTCATTAGTGAACATTTCTAAAAATGTCATTCCACTTTGACAGTATGGGGTATAGTGTGTAGGCCAGTGACACAAAATCTCAATTTAAACCATTTAAAATTCAGGCAGTAACACAACAAAATTAGCTAAATGTGAAGGGGTGTGAATACTTCCTGAAGGCTCTATATGTTACTTTGACATTAAACAGAAGGAAAAGTATTAACTTCTCTTGGGATTCATTCATGCTTTTTATTCAATGTATTTCCTTAATGTTACCACAACCTGGTCCTAGTAACATGAACACACTATCACCCTTCTCCCCTGTCCGAGATGGAACATGAGTAGGGGTCATTGAAACTGAAGAACCCCTTTCTGCAGCGAGGTGGGAGAAAAGAAGATACTCTAACCTAGAGCCACTTACTGTACAATATGTGAAAGTCCATTCAGCTAAGACTACCACCTACAATATAAGATATTTTTGCAAGTAAATTCTTCATCAAAAGTAGCTGCTATCGGCAAAACAATTAAACGTTGGAAGTTTGTGTGCACACGTCACCTTGGGTCGTTTGTTCTTCTTTGTGTTATATCATATCAAAATCAGTTCAGACTCTTTGTTGTTGTTACTGTAGCTGTGCCAGCCGCTAGCTAACAGAGGTTCAGACTGACTGGTGAGAGGTAATGCCAAATGCCCTCTGGCTTTTACAAATTGATATGCTTTGTCAGGCCTGTGGAATTAAAGGCTTACTCTCACTTTCTCCCCCAAGCCAGAACAGGTTCCTTATCGTCTCTAAACCCCAGACTCTGACTCGGCTCACTAAGATGTATCTTTGTCCGCCCAAAGAGGTTTATCTCTTTGCTGTTAAGATAAATCATTGACTGCTTAATTATTTTGCCAGTTATCTGTCTTGAAAGGCTTTTCAGGAGAGTATCAGTTCACAAACCCCAGTGGTGTTCACATTGTGTGGGAATTCAACACTGTTCTTCAATTCAAATGACTTACAGTTGGCTCTAATCTGGTCAGTCTGAATAACTACATTGGTCAGATGTGTTAATATTCTAGGAATAAAGGGCTACCACAGCTAATGATAATGAAATTGAATATGTTGCTTTTATTGATAAGGTGGAGGGAGTAATTACATTTTTATAGCAAATTAAGAATTACATTTGGCTTGTTGCTCCATGTTTGTTTTAGCTTTCTGGTAGGTATTATCCACATGAAAGAGTATAATGTTTTGGTCAACCATTGTTGTTGCGGCTTTATTCGGAGGTTGTATAAAAGGTGATGATACTTTGCATTGTAACATTATCTTCCTGGAGACAGGTAAGACAAAGATTGATACTTACCATAAAAGGGATCATAGAATAGGCTTTACTGATCTACACAATATCACATATCCTAGACAACTGAAACTGGCACAATATGTAATATGATAGCAGTCATCTTGAACTACATGTACAGTGCCTTCAGAAAGTATACACCCCTTGACTGAGGATGGATCACAACATTGTAGTTACTTTACACAATACTGTGTACCTACAGTATTATGTGCCTGTGCAGAATACAAATATTCCTAAACATGCATCCTGTTTGCAACAAGTGTCACGATCGTCGTATTGAGGAGACCAAAGAGCAGCGTGGTGTGAATGCATGATTTAATGAAAGACGGAAAAACACGAATACACTAAAACAAACAAACAAACAAACTAACAAACTAACAAGACGACTGTGACTGCTATCGTGACTGCTATCGTGACTGCTATCGTGACTGCTATCGTGACTGCTATCGTGACTGCTATCGTGACTGCTATCGTGACCGCTATCGTGACTGCTATCGTGTCTGCTATCGTGACTGCTATCGAAACACTATGCTAACATGCAACATAACATAGACAATAACCCATGAACCACAATACAAAACAGGCTACCTAAATATGGTTCCCAATCAGAGACAACGACAAACACCTGCCACTGATTGAGAAACATATCAGGTCAAAACACATAGAAACAGACAAACGAGACATGCAACATAGAATGCCCACTCATATCACACCCTGACCAAACAAAATATAGAAACAAACAACGCAAATAATGGTCAGAGTGTGACAACAAGGCACTAGTAATAGAGCAAAAAATGTGCCAAAGCAATGAACTTTTTGTCCTGAATACAAAGTGTTATGGGGCAAATCCAATATGACACATTATTGAGTACCACTCTCCATATTCTCAAGCATAGAGGTGGCTGCATGTTATGGGTATGCTTGTAATCATTAAAGACAGGAGAATTTTTCAGGAAAGAAAAGAAACTGAAGGGAGCTAATCACAGGCAAAATTCTAGGGGAAAACCTGGTTCAGTCTGCTTTCCACCAGACACTGGGAGATTAATTAACTTTCAGCAGGACAATAACCTAAAACACAAGGCCAAATCTACACTGGAGTTGCTTACCAAGAAGACAGTGAATGTTCCTGCGTGGCCTAGTTACAATTTTGACTTAAATCTACTTGAAAATCAATTGCAAGACCTGGAAATGGTTGTCTAGCAATGATCAACAACACATTTGACAGAACTTAAAGAATTTTGAAAAGAATAATGGGCAAATGTTGCACAATCCAGGTGTGGAAAGCTCTTAGAGACTTACCCAGAAAGACTCACCACTGTAATCACTGGCAAAGATGCTTCTACAAAGTATTGACTCAAGGGTTTTGAATACTTATGAAAATGATACATTACTAAAAACATGTTTTTACTTGGTCATTATGGGGTATTGCGGGTAGATGGGTGAGAGAAAAAAGGCTGTAACACAACAAAATGTGGAATGTGGAATAAGTGGAATGTGGAATAAGTCAAGGGGTATGAATACTTTCTTAAGGCACTGTAACTACCCTCTTAGAAAAAATAGGACTATCTAATTTTACTTTGTAAAATGCTAACTCAAATCTATAATTATCTTCATCTATATTTTCAGATTCCAGAATGTAGGCTCTTAAATGTACTTATATTGTTGCAGCAAAATAATCCTAATGCAACAGGATTTGAACATTTAGTCCATAATAAAATAAAATCTAATTTTATTTGTCACATACACATGGTTAGCAGATATTATTGCAAGTGTAGCGAAATGCTTGTGCTTCTAGTTCCGACAGTGAAGCAATATCTAACAAATAATATCTAACAATTCCACAACAAAAACCTAACACATACACATCAAAGTAAAGGAATGGAATAAGAATGTATAAATATATGGATGAGCATTGTCATAGCGGCATAGGCTAAGATGCAATAGATAGTATAGAATACAGAAAATACATATGAGATGAGTAATGCAAGATATGTAAACGTTGTTAAATTGGCATTATTAAAGTGACTCGTGTTCCATTTATTAAAGTGGCCAATGATTTCAAGTCTGTATGTAGGCAGCAGCCCCTCTGTGTTAGTGATGGCTGTTTAACAGTCTGATGGCCTTGAGACAGAAGGTGTTTTTCAGTCTCTAGGTCCCAGCTTTGATGCACCTGTACTGACAGCGCCTTCTGGATGATTTTGGGGTGAACAGGCAGTGGATCGGGTGGTTGTTCTTGATGATCTTTTTGGCCTTCCCGTGACATTGGGTGCTGTAGGGTTCCTGGAGGGCAGGTAGTTTGCCCCAGATGATGCATTGTGCAAACCGCACCACCCTCTGGAAAGCCCTGCGGTTGTGGGCGGTGCAGTTGCCGTAGCAGGCGGTGATACAGCCCGACAGGATGCTCTCAATTGTGCATCTGTAAAAGTTTTTTGAGGGTTTTAGGTGACAAGCCAAATTTCTTCAGCCTCCTTAGGTTGTAGAGGTGCTGTTGTGATTCTTCACCACACTGTCTGTGTGGGTGGACGATTTCAGTTTGTCAGTCATATGTACGCAGAGGAACTTAAAACTTTCCACCTTCTCCACTACTGTCCCGTTATTGTGGATAGGGGGCTGCTCCCTCTGCTGATTCCTGAAGTCCACAATCATCTGCTTTGTTTTGTTGGCGTTGAGTGAAAGGTTATTTTCCTGACACTGCACTCCGAGGCCGTCTGGTCGTTGTTGGCAAATTTGATGATTGAGTTGGAGACGTGCATAGCAACATAGTCATGGGTGAACAGGGAGTACAGGAGGAAACTGAGCATGCACCCTTGTGGGGCCCCAGTGTTGAGGATTAGTGAAGTGGAGATGTTGTTTTCAACCATCACCACCTGGGGGCGGCCCGTCAGGAAGTCCAGGACCCAATTGCACAGGGCGGGGTTGAGTCCCTTGGGCTCAAGCTTAATGATGAGTTTGGAGGGTACTATGGTGTTGAATGCTGAGCTGTAGTTAATGATCAGCATTCTTACATGGATATTTCTCTTGTCCAGATGGGATAGGGTAGTGTGCAGTGTGATGGCGATTGCATCGTCTGTGGACCTATTGGGGCGGTAAGCAAAATGAAGTGGGTCTAGGGTGACAGGTAAGGTGGAGGTGATATGATCCTTGACTAGTCTCTCAAAGCACTTCATGATGACAGAAGTGAGTGCTACGGGGCGATAGTCATTTAGTTCAGTTAACTTTGCCTTCTTGGGAACAGGAACAATGGTGGCCATCTTGAAGCATGTGGGGACAGCAGACTGATAGGGAGAGATTGAATATGTCTGTAAACACACCAGCCAGCTGGTCTGCGCTCTGAGGAAGCAGCTGGGGATGCCGTCTGGGCCGGCAGCCTTGCGAGGTTTAACACGTACTCAAGATTTTCTGGGCTAACAATGTAATAAATAACACATAAAAAAATAAAAAATACTGCCCTCTGGCGGCACCATTTTGTATGTTGATTATTTGGTCGTTATGTTATTAGCTGGTCAAATTAAGATCCTACACCTGTAGTTTGGGAGTGGAAGAACATGGAAGGTATTTCAGAGGTTAATTCCTGAATAGGGATGTATTTTTTTCAGGCTCATACCTCATGTCTATTTTGTTTTATTCATTATTTGATTTATTTACCCAGGTAGGTCAATTTAACAACAACTTCTAATGATCACCTGTTTTCCCAAAATCTCTTGACACTGTCTAATAGGGTCACATTGCATATAACAAAAACTTCACACCTGAAGCAACATTAACTTCAAAACAGGTCAATAGAGAATCAAGAATGAAGTGCATAGAGATGTAGGATCTTAATTTGTGCCAGTTTGCTACAGCAAAAACAAATAAACCTGCAGCAACAGGAAATGTGAATTATTATATAGATTACACTTAATGGACATTTCTTGTAGCGGTTGCTTTTTCATTTGGGCAAATCTGTCTGACATTTTAACCTGCTATGGCTGCAATCCCGATACCGGGGTGTCACGCCCTGGTCTATATTTATTATCTTCATTTATTGAGTCAGGCCAGGGTGTGACATGGGTTTATTTGTAGTGTGTTTCGTCTTGGGGTTGTGCGGGGTGTATAGATTAGTCCATGGCTGCCTGAGGCGGTTCTCAATCAGGTGAGTCAGGTGATTATCGTTGTCTCTGATTGGGAACCATATTTAGGTAGCCTGGGTTTCACTGTGTGTTTGTGGGTGATTGTTCCTGTCTCTGTGTTTGTTGCACCAGTCAGGGCTGTTTCGGTTTTCGACGGTTGTTGTTTTGTATTATTCGTGTTTCGTCATAATGAAAGATGTATCGAACGAACCACGTTGCATTTTGGTCCGATCCTTATTCCACCTCTTTATCAGAGAAGGAGGTGGAACAAAGCCGCTACACGGGGTCGATATGACAACTACCAGTGAAAATAGAGGCCGCCAAAATTCAAACCACAGAAATCATTCTAAATCTTTTTTTCGTTGTTAATCCCTCCAAAGTGTCAAATAGGCTTTTTTGTCAAATAGGCTTTTCAGCGAAAACACTACAAACGATTATGTTAGGTCTCCACCAAACCACAATAAGCACAGCCATGTTCCAGCAAAATATAGCCTTCACAAAAACCAGAAATAAAGATAAAATTAATCACTAACCTTGAATTATCAGATGACACTCATAGGACTTCATGTTAGACAATACATGCATGTTTTGTTTGATAAAGTTCATATTTATATTTAAAAAATCTGAGTTTACATTGGCGCGTTAGATTCACTAGTTCCAAAAACATCAAGTGATTTTGCATAGCCACATCATTCAACAGAAATACTCATCATAAATGTAGATGATAATATAGTTACACACATGGAATTATAGATCTACCTCTCCTTAATGCAACCGCTGTGTCAGATTTCAAAAAAACTTTGCGGAAAAAGAAATGCATGCACTAATCTGAGATGGCGCTCAATTTAAAAACACCACAGCCGCAAAGATGGCGTCAACATAAACAAGACATGATAAATATTCCATTACCTTTGATGATCTACATCAGAAAGCACTCCAGGAATCCCAGGTCCACAATAAATGTCCGTTATTTATGTCCAAATACCTACCTTTTGTTAGAGCGTTTGGTATACATATCCAAACGCTAATTCTGGTCAGCGTTATATCAGACAGAAACTTCAAAAAGTGATATTACAGGTCGAAGAAATATTTCAAACTAAGTACAGAATCAATCATTAGGATGTTTTTAACATATAGCATCAATAAAGTTCCAACCGAAGTATTCCTTCTTGTATTCGTGAGCCATGGAATGCAAGTGACAACCATGAGGAAAAAGTGGGATCACAAAATGGCTGCTTGATGGACAGCTGATATATGCTGCTCTCATTCACTCCAACATAGAAGCCTTATTATAATTTCTATTGATGGTTGACATTTAGTGGACCCCCTAGGCAGTGCAACATCATTCATATCTCAAGGGGATTTCATTGGGGACTCTGGCTCAGATTTCTGACTTCCTGTTTTGATTTCAACTCAGGATTATGCCTGCCAATATGAGTTCTGTTATACTCACAGACATCATTCAAACAGTTTTAGAAACTTCAGAGTGTTTTCCATCCAATACTAATAATAATATGCAAATATTAGCAACTATGACTGAGGAGCAGGTTGTTTGATATGGGCACCTTTTCATCCAAGCTACTCAATACTGCCCCTGCAGCCATCAAAAGTTAAAGTGGAAATTATTAACTTTAGAAGACTTTTAAGCCTTACATGCACTACAAGTTTGCTTTTCCTGCTGCACAGGAAAATTCTTAGCAACAAAGGAGTGATCAAATTAAGATCCTGCAGCTGTAGTGAAAGGGACTCTGAACAAACAATGGAAAAATGAATGGAATGGAAAAAAATGTTAATTGGAATTTTTCAGTCAGTCAGAGACCGTCGGGCAACCAACAGGGTTACATTGCACCAAGGTTAGTATCTAGGCTACTCAAGGGTCCCCCAATGACCCTCACAGTCAGAGAATTGGAACATGGCTTTTCCGTGATGAATGTCATTGACATGCCAACACTTTATCAGTGACTGCCCTCTGCTGTGTCCCTTTCATGTGTGAAAGATGGCAACTGTGGAGCAGCTGTTTAGAGCTGTAGCGGGATATGCTAGTGTCCCCACATTATAGTAGCCTGAAGGTCTTTCACACACAGTGCTGTAACTGGACAGTTATATAGAGGTAAGGAGGTAATGTACTGCATATCACATATCCTCTTCCTCCTCCTCCTCCTCCTCCTCCTCCT
The DNA here is from genome assembly GCF_036934945.1 of Oncorhynchus masou masou. NCBI lineage: Eukaryota > Metazoa > Chordata > Actinopteri > Salmoniformes > Salmonidae > Oncorhynchus > Oncorhynchus masou. Next base: position 21,048,327 of record NC_088240.1, on the reverse strand, counting down.
CCTCCTCCTCCCCATCTCCCCTCTCTCCCCTCTGCTCTCTCCTCTCTCCCCCTCTGCTCTCTCCTCTCTCTGCACTACAGTCTATTGTGGAGTTTTTCTACCATCACCCACTGAATCCCTCATCTCTGTCTCTGATCTCCCCACCCCACCCTGGCCCCTAGTTTAGAGTTACATCAGGTGTGGGTCCTCTCTGTTTGGAAGACTAATTCATTTTGGCCCGCCACAATTTGACTATTGGGTTGGAAATACCAGGTAAATAAGTGTGTTTGATCTCCCCTTTTTCTCTCTCCCTCCCAAATTCTACATACCCTCCAGATATCCTCTGTAACAGTAGCAGCAGAAGGGAGAGGGAGACAAAAAAGTTCCCATTTGTTTTCTCTGGCTTACTTACCCCCTGCAAGGTCAGAGCAAGGCAGTTTTAAGGCAGAGTTCTGACCATGATACAGTAGATAGCCCTTGGTGTGTGTATGCGTGTCTGTTCAAGTGTGTGTGTGTGTGTGCGTGTGTGTGTTTGCGTCTTGTTTGCGTCTGCAAAGGTTTGTGTGTATGTCAGCTGTGTGTGTCAACATTTTCATGCACACTGCTGTGTACACTTACATGCCTCCTGTCTGAGTCGGTGTGTGTTTGAGTGCGCGCGTGCGCACGCATGTGTGTGTGTGTGTGTGTGTGTCTTGTTTGCGTCTGCAAAGGTTTGTGTGTGTACGTCAGCTGTGTCAACATTTTTAGGCACACTGCTGTGTACACTTACATGCCTCCTGTCTGAGTTGGTGTGTGTTTGTGTGCACGTGTGTGTCTCTGTGTCTGTGCGTGCACGTGCTTGTGTGTTTGAATGTGTGTGCTCGGGGGGACCCCTGTGTGAGTGTGTGAGTGTCGGTCTCTCTGGGCCGGGCCATAACTGTGATGGATGGGCCGTGTGTGGAGGCGGTTATTATTTGTTATGTGAGCGGGTGTGTGTGACAGCCCGGCGTAGTAGGCCATACACCTGCTGCGAGAGAGAGCCCGGCCGAACAGCTGTACGTATTTATTTAGCAGCTCACTCCACGGGCTGCAGGAACAAATCAAGCAACAGCCAATAAAACCTGCCTTTATGATGTCTACTCTGTTTGCCCCAACAACTGGCTAGCGGCATCATGTGTTTTTCTTACACCCGCCACCATACAAAATGTAATCCTGGACTAAGGTGTCACTTCTGGACTGTGTGGCCAGTTTAATATCTGGTCTTAGTGCTGGGGTAATCAATGTTGCATGGTGTGTGAGTGAGTGTTTTGTGTGCATGCGTGCATGTGTGTTGTCATATGTTTCTCTACATAATGTTATTTTTTGAGTTTTATACACATCAGTTTTAGCACCTAGCTGTTAATACTTGAATACATGTGTTTGTTTGCTTTGTGCTAAAAAGCTGTGAAATGAACGGCATGTATAAGGGTGAGTGAATCTCACCTAGTGGAGTAGCACAGTTTTGCAGGGCCCCCAGCAAGGTCCGAGCAAGGCAGTTTTAAATGGAATTGCCTGTATTTCAACAACAACAAAAATTTCATGGCTTATGACTTGTTCATATGGGGGGCCCGACCTCAGGGGGGACCCCAACCCCCCAAAACACTTGTGGGCCCCCCTGCCTTGCGGGGGCTGTGTGGGTGTGTGGTACGCCAGTGATCTCACCGTGTGTGTTTCTATGACATAACTGATGCGTGAGTGTCTGTCTCAGTCCCGTGTGTCTTAGTGCAGCTGTGTTGTGTCTCTGTGGACAGAGAGAGAACAGTGGCACCATTGTGTTATAATTGTGAGGTTTGGCCTGGTAGAGAAAGAGAAGGAAAGATAGAGAGGGAGAAAGAATGGCAGAGGAAACGATACGAAGGAAGATGCAGAGCTAAATAACCATTTGGCATCGCACCTGTTGCAGAGGGAAGAGCTTATGTCTTGTACATGACGTCGTTTAGCGGCTCTCTGAATGAATTCTGAATGGATATTTATCCCATTATCTCCGTTCCTGTACATTCTGTTCTGACCCTAGCTCAACAAGACTAGACCCATGAAGCAACAAATAAGAAAACACGCTCGCTCGCTCGCACGCACGCACGCACGCACACACACACACACACACACACACACACACACACACACACACACACACACACACACACACACACACACACACACACACACACACACACACACACACACACACACACACACACACACACACACACACACACACACACACACACACACAGTGTAATGTGGTGCCAATTGTTCCCCCTGGTCTATCCATACAATATCTAGGGTCTGTTGACAACTGCTGAAGTCTAAGGGGTGTGATGTTGTCATAGTTGCAGCAACTAGGACAGCCATGTACCCACACCTGCTGAATACACAAGCCAGGCGCTATGTTGTCATAGGAGTTGTAATATTAAATACACAAGGTGACATGGTGTCACTTGGGCTGCTGTGTTAAATGGACCAGGGTGTGATGCTGTGACAGTCACTGTAACAATGTTAAACAGTGTTGCACTCTGACACTAGCAGTGTGATGGTGTGATGTTGAAAGGCTGATGGAAGAAGACAGGCTGATTGTGCTGGCCCGCCCAGCTAGCTGGGGTTAGTTAGTTGTTGATGGCAGTGTCTTACGTTCCTGGGTCCTGCTATAAATATTCCAAGAACTGAGAAAAGATAAGTGTGAATTATGAACAAGTGCATCCATCCATGCTTCCCAAAATATTTCTAGTCATGTGTCAGCTTCTTACACTCTAAACAACATATTAGCCAGTGGTAATAAAATGTGTTTAAAGGATTTGAGTAAAATGGTGATGGCGCGCGCATATCAGTGTGTATGCCATTGTCTGTTGCCTATACTACAGAAATCCTCAGCTCAGACAGGAAGAGCTGCACAGCTGAAGTGTGAAGCTACAACGTTCCAGCATTGTTATCCCTCCTTCTAATAAAATGACTGGTCCATTTCACAGTGATTAGGGGAAATGGGAGAGGACATGATTAGAGCTTCTTCTCACTGTGTCCCACCTCCACGTGGATGTGATCTTCCTCATAAAACACTCCTCACCCTCAGGCTCTGGTAGCTTCCAGGACTGGACTTGGCCAGAACCAAGCTCCCACAGATACACTGAACCAGAGCCATGCCACTGTTCTGGACCGACCCACGGAGTCTGTACTGTATTTATTTAATGGTGTACTTACCAGTATGGTGGAAGGATTGTGAGGCCTTGTCTGGGTTAGGGTTTGGCTAGGGTAGGCGCTCATTGTAAATAATAACCTAGTTAAATAAATACATTTTAAAAATTCAACATTGCAGAGTGTAGAATGTTAAAATTGCTATTTTTGTTTCAAGCTGATTTAGTTATTCTGATACACTTTGATGTATGTTATAACTGTACATACAGTTCACTTTATATAGTATGGATTCTAGAATTCAGACATGGCACGCATGTCTGAGGACACACTGTGCTATGACCTTTGACACTGAGGGGTTAGGGTAAAACAGTCCACCCTGTTCTATAAGAAAAGGCATCTCATAACCTTTTACAAGGTACAGTTGAAGAAGGAAGTTTACATACACTTAGGAGTCATTAAAACAAATTTTTCAACCACTCTACAAATTGATTGTTGACAAACGATAGTTTTGGCAAGTCTGTTAGGACATCTACTTGCATGACACAAGTAATTGACACAAGTAATTTTTCCAACAACTGTTTACATACAGATTATTTCACTGTATCACAATTCCAGTGGGTCAGAAATTTACATCAATAAGTTGACTGTGCCTTTAAACAGGTTGGAAAATTCCAGAAAATGATGTCATGGCTTTCGAAGCTTCTGATAGGCTAATTGACATCATTTCAGTCAATTGGAGGTGTACCTGTGGATGTATTTCAAGGCTTACCTTCGAACTCAGTACTTCTTTGCTTCACATCATGGGAAAATCAAAAAATTGTAGACCTCCACAAGTCTGGTTCCTCCTTGGGAGCAATTTCCAAACACCTGAAGGTACCATGTTCATCTGTACAAACAATAGTATGCAAGTATAAACACCATGGGACACGCAGCCGTCATACCGCTCAGGAAGGAGACGCGTTCTGTCTCCTAGAGATGAACGTACTTTGGTACGAAAAGTGCAAATCAATCCCAGAACAACAGCAAAGGACCTTGAGAAGATGCTGGAGGAAACGGGTACAAAAGTATCTTTATCCACAGTTAAAGGAGTCCTATATCGACATAAACTGAAAGGCCACTCAGCAAGGAAGAAGCCACTGCTCCAAAACCACCATAAAAAGCCAGACTACAGTTTGCAACTGCACATGGGGACAAAGAATGTACTTTTTGGAGAAATGTCCTCTGGTCTGATGAAACAAAAATAGAACTGTTTGGCCATAGTGACCATCGTTATGTTTGGAGGAAAAAGTGGGAGGCTTGCAAGCTGAAGAACACCAACCCAACCATGAAGCACGGGGTGTCAGCATCATGTTGTGGGGGTACTTTGCTGCAGAAGGGACTGGTGCACTTCACAAAATAGATGGCATCATGAGGGAGGGAAATTATGTGGATATATTGAAGCAACATCTCAAGACATCAGTCAGGAAGTTAAAGCTTGGTTGCAAATGGGTCTTCCAAATGGACAATGACCTCAAGCATACTTCCTAAGTTGTGGCAAAATGGCTTAAGGACAACAAAGTTAAGGTATTGGAGTGGCCATCACAAAGCCCTGACCTCAGTCCTGTAGACAATTTATGGGCAGAACTGAAAAAGCGTGTGCGAGCAAGGAGGCCTGCAAGCCTGACTACACCAGCTCTGTCAGCAGGAATGGGCCAAAATTCACCCAACTTATTGTGGGAAGCTTGTCTAAGGCTACCCTGAATGTTTGACCCAAGTTAAACAATTTAAATGCAATGCTACCAAACATTTATTGAGTGTATGTAAACTTCTGACCCACTGGGAATGTGATGAAAGAAATAAAAGCTGAAATAAATCATTTTCTCTACTATTATTCTGTCATTTCACATTCTTAAAATAAAGTGGTAATCTTAACTGACACTAGACACAGCATTTTTTACTAGGATTAAATGTCAAATGTATTTGGCTAAGGTGTATGTAAACTTCCGAATTCAATTGTATGTGTGAGGCAGGAGAAAGAGAGAGAGAGAGACTCTCTACACACTCACACCACCTCCTCTGACCTCTGGGATATGGGGGGTGCTTGTCCCACCTGGCCAAAAGCCAGTGAAAATGCAGAGCACCAAATTCAAATAAATTACTATGAAAATCAAACTTTGAAGACTTCTGGGGATGAGTAGTAGGCAGTTGAATTTTGGCATGCATTTCATCCGGACGTGAAAATACTGCCCCCTGTCACCAAGAAGTTGTTCTTCTAAACACTAATCAACACTTAGCCACAGATCTTTTAGTTCTGTTAAAACCTCTAAGCTAATGAGCCTCTGATTGAACAATACATACATATACAGCTACTGTTGATTTAGTACTTTCCAAATGCATTTCAAATACCATCTATACAGAAGATAAATATGAACACAACATGCAACAATTTCAATGATTTTCCTGAGTTGAAGTTCATATAAGGAAATCAATCAATTAAAATAAATTCATTAGGCCCTAATCTATGGATTTCACATGACTGGGCAAGGGAGCAGCCATGGGGGGGCCTGGGAGGGCATAGGCCCACCCACATGGGAGCCAGACCCACATAATGGGGAGCCAGACCCAGCCAATCTGAAGGAGTTTTTCTCCACAAAAGGGCTTTATTACAGACAGAACTACTATTTCATCAGCTGTCCGTGTAGCTGGACTCAGACGATCCCACATGTGAAGAAGCCGGATGTGGAGTTCCTGGGCTGCAGTTGTGAGGCCGGTTGGACATACTGACAAATTCTCTAAAACGATGTTGAAGGTGGCTAATGGTAGAGAAATTAACACTCAATTATCTGGCGACAGCTCTGGTGGACATTCCTGCAGTTAGCATGCCAATTGCACACTCCCTCAAAACTTGAGACATCTGTAGCATTGTGTTGTGTGACAAAGCTGTACATTTTAGAGTGGCCTTTTATTGTCCCAAGCACAAGGTGCACCTGTATGATGATCATGCTGTCAGCTTCTTGATATGCCACACCTGTCAGGTGATTGGATTATTTTGGCAAAGGAGAAATGCTATCTAACAGGGATGTAAACAAATTTCTACACAACATTTGATAGAAATAAGCTTTTTGTGAAAATTGGAAAATGTCTGGGATCTTGTATTTCAGCTCATGAATTCTGGGACCAACACTTTACATGTTGCTTTCATATATTTTTTCAGTAGAGTAGAGCATTTGGTTTTACAAGCAGGCATGTAAACACTTCAAATATAGGTTGTTTTTTGGTATGCTGTATTTTCACATTCATATTATTTAAGTAATCATGTATTTGAACCTTGGTCTGACATGGACCCATATGGAGAGATATAAGTAGAGCTAAAAGACTTTCCATCTGAAACAAGTGGTAATATAGTTGCTGTACTACAGAGAGAGAGAGGTCAGTGGTAGGTGTACATGTTAAACACAGAGAAAGGTCAGTGGTAGATGTACATGTTAAACACAGAGAAAGGTCATTGGTAGATGTACATGTTAAACATAGAGAAAGGTCAGTGGTAGGTGTATATGTTAAACACAGAGAAAGGTCAGTGGTAGGTGTACATGTTAAACACAGAGAAAGGTCAGTGGTAGGTGTACATGTTAAACACAGAGAAAGGTCAGTGGTAGGTGTACATGTTAAACACAGAGAAAGGTCAGTGGTAGGTGTACATGTTAAACACAGAGAAAGGTCAGTGGTAGGTGTACATGTTAAACACAGAGAAAGGTCAGTGGTAGGTGTACATGTTAAACACAGAGAAAGGTCAGTGCTTAGACATACATGTTAAACACAGAGAAAGGTCAGTGGTAGGTGTACATGTTAAACACAGAGAAAGGTCAGTGCTTAGACATAGATGTTAAACACAGAGAAAGGCCAGTGATAGGTGTACATGTTAAACACAGAGAAAGGTCAGTGGTAGGTGTACATGTTAAACACAGAGAAAGGTCAGTGGTAGGTGTACATGTTAAACACAGAGAAAGGTCAGTGGTAGGTGTACCTGTTAAACACAGAGAAAGGTCAGTGGTAGGTGTACATGTTAAACACAGAGAAAGGTCAGTGGTAGGTGTACATGTTAAACACAGAGAAAGGTCAGTGGTAGGTGTACATGTTAAACACAGAGAAAGGTCAGTGCTTAGACATAGATGTTAAACACAGAGAAAGGTCAGTGATAGGTGTACATGTTAAACACAGAGAAAGGTCAGTGGTAGGTGTACATGTTAAACACAGAGAAAGGTCAGTGGTAGGTGTACATGTTAAACACAGAGAAAGGTTAGTGGTAGGTGTACCTGTTAAACACAGAGAAAGGTCAGTGGTAGGTGTACATGTTAAACACAGAGAAAGGTCAGTGGTAGGTGTACATGTTAAACACAGAGAAAGGTCAGTGCTACGCATACATGTTAAACACAGAGAAAGGTCAGTGGTAGGTGTACACGTTAAACACAGAGAAAGGTCAGTGCTACGCATACATGTTAAACACAGAGAAAGGTCAGTGGTAGGTGTACATGTTAAACACAGAGAAAGGTCAGTGGTAGGTGTACATGTTAAACACAGAGAAAGGTCAGTGGTAGGTGTACATGTTAAACACAGAGAAAGGTCAGTGGTAGGTGTACATGTTAAACACAGAGAAAGGTCAGTGGTAGGTGTACATGTTAAACACAGAGAAAGGTCAGTGGTAGGTGTACATGTTAAACACAGAGCAAGGTCAGTGGTAGGTGTACATGTTAAACACAGAGAAAGGTCAGTGGTAGGTGTACGTGTAAAACACAGAGAAAGGTCAGTGGTAGGTGTACATGTTAAACACAGAGAAAGGTCAGTGGTAGGTGTACATGTTAAACACAGAGAAAGGTCAGTGGTAGGTGTACATGTTAAACACAGAGAAAGGTCAGTGGTAGGTGTACATGTTAAACACAGAGAAAGGTCAGTGGTAGGTGTACATGTTGAACACAGAGAAAGGTCAGTGGTGGGTGTACATGTTAAACAGAGAGAAAGGTCAGTGGTAGGTGTACATGTTAAACACAGAGAAAGGTCAGTGGTGGGTGTACATGTTAAACAGAGAGAAAGGTCAGTGGTAGGTGTACATGTTAAACACAGAGAAAGGTCAGTGGTAGGTGTACATGTTAAACAGAGAGAAAGGTCAGTGGTAGGTGTACATGTTAAACAGAGAGAAAGGTCAGTGCTGAGACATAGATGTTAAACACAGAGAGAAGTCAGTGGTACATGTAGGTGTACATGTTCAACATGTTCTACCAGTGTTTGAGCAGCTATGGCTCAGTCAAGGTAATTCATTCACCCGCCCACAGCGCTCCAGGAACAGCCACTAAATTATCCAGAGGGGAAAGGCCTGCCAGACCAGAAATTAAGGAGGAAAAAACTTTTCAACGTGAATTATTCGTTGGACATGACTGTGGTGCCCCAGACATCCCTTTACAGCTCAGACTCCCAGCTCTAGAATGGGTTTCCATCCCATTTTTCCAACGTCAGGGAA